>NC_052057.2:46327834-46668667 GCF_903992535.2 Arvicola amphibius
GATAGATAGATAGATAAAACAAAAGACATTCCCAGAGGGAGATGACCTGCTGCCTGGTCTATTTGACCCCGTTACTGATCAAGCCAGAAAAGAGGGAACCTTCTCCACGGACCTCTTGGCTTCTGCCACTTTGGCCCATTATACTCAAGTATTATGCCTGTTCTTTAATTAGCAGTCAGAAGTAATAAAACAAAGTCCCCATGATGAAACTAAAGTCCCCATGACAACACTTTAAAGTCCCCATGATGGTACTCTAAGATGTCTTTGGCCCAGAAACTGGCTAATAAAATTATGTAAATCTCTACTGAGGGGCTTTACTATAATGTCCCACAAATGAAAAATCAAACCAATAAGGTAAAAAAAGGAAAATTCTCATTGAAATTGGCTGCGGATGGAAACAAAGAGATTGCCATGGCCACGCTACGGTCAGTGACATATGAGAATGCAGGGCCAGAGAGAACTCCAAGTCATCCTAGGACATTTCAAGGGAAAGGGACTTCTGGTGCCAGAGCCATAAACTCTTAAGTCTTTTCTCAAGTCTGCACTGCTCAGCCTTTCTTCTCAGGATTCCCTCTGGGATAGAAGGTGCAGCCTTATCAGTAACAAACATGCTCAACACACAAAAGACCAAGGATCCAACAATCAGACTTCAACAGCACCATAAGATTGTCTTCTCAAATACATAATTTACCAAGAGAAGAAGCAAAAAGCATGTGTTGTATATCTACTAGTTTCAATTTGAAAAATACAAATCTGCCAGTGGCCCTCCCCAAGAAGACAAGGAAGTGCATGTGGGCAGACATTCTGCTAAGTAACCTCCCTTGGCCCTCATATTTCTCACAAAGCTTTTGCGGCCTTGCTTGACTTTCCTTGTAGAATGGCTGCCAGAGAGAACCAGCGAGCTTGCTGACCAGGAGTCCCACTCTGGCTAGCTTGTTTAGCCCAACTCTGGCTGTGTTTCCCCACTCCAGCACCAAGGAACCAACATTGGGGCCCAGAAAGCAAATGCATCCTGCTGGAAACTAGAAGCCCTCACAGGGAGAGGCGTGTCAGATGGAAAGGCAGACACCCAAGCTGTGACATCTGTTTTCTAGAAGTCTTCCAATTGAAAGTGCTCTTTTAAAGATTCCTAACATTCTGTGTATCAGTGAACGGACAGCAGCATGGGTTCGTCAGCACAGCTGCACAGAGTGATTTGCTCTGCATGGCTCATGTACTTGTAGCCCTTGGCCCCAAAGGCTATCTTCAGATTGGCCAACCCAAGAAATTCAAGACGGGTAAACAAGAATAGATTTTCCCTTAAATCCCAAGGTCAAGGGCAGTGTCTGTTGATCTGCGAACAAGAAGGTCTTTCTTTAGCAGGTTATTTAATTGTGAGACTTTGGGGGTTGGTTGAGTTGTTGCTGCTGTTTTTAACAGGAGTAAACAAAAATATTGTAGACGCTTCCTTGTTCTAAGAGGTAATGGAAAAAATCCGAAATAAAGGTGCATAAACATCCTCCCAAGTTGCTATTTGATTTGCACACATGAAAGGCAAGCCATTTTGTGATTTATAAAGCTGACAGGAAAATTCATTTCCATAGCGTTCCCTTCCCTGCACTAGATACTCATTCACTAAATTACTCAAGGAATTTCTCCTCTTCTGCAGGTTCAGACTGCCACCAAGCTATTTCTGGAAGTCACTTTCACCTCCTGTCACACAGACGGACTATATCAAAACAGGCTAGTCCAGGACAGATCAAAAGAGTTCCATTACCAGATGAACACACCAGGCAAGGACATACATAGGAAGAGAGAAAACTTCTGGCAAATGGAACCAAGTAGCGTTCGGAGATACCATTTCTTCAAAGGGACGCAGTTTGGAACATGAAACCATTCTATCTTACCTGCTTCCCTCCACTTAGATACCCAGCTAATTAACACATATGTCAATTCCAATGTAACCAAAGTCTTTGAAGATCCAATGAGACTTCGTAACTACGACAGTGGAGCCAGGAGAGACACCGCCTGCTCTTGGGCGGCAGAGATGCATCCTAAGCCGACTCCACACAGTTTGTGGGGGCTTAGTATATGTTTGCCTTGTTTAACACCAAGGGCTTGGAAAGATACACCAGCTTATATAATTTTATTGATTAATTTTTTGGGGATTTCACACATGAGTAGTGTATTTCCGATTGCTCTCTCTCCTGTCTTCATCCCCCCCCAACACACCCTTATTGCTCTCCATTCCTACAGTCCCTTTCTCAGGTTCATAGTTTTTGCTTTATCTTCTTCCCATAAAACAAGGATCATTTATTAATTCTTTTATAAGGAAGAAAATTCCCAAAAATTTTATTTCAGAAAGGGTCCAAATGAACATTGTTAAAAATCGTAGGCCAATTATATTTGAGATTCACAGAAACAGGCAGGGTATTTTCTTCAATATGACATCTTTTTACAATTAAGCAACTAATTTTAATTCTGCAAATAATATAGGAATCATGCTTATTTTAAAAAATTGTCAACTAATTCAGAAAAACAGGGCAAGTAACTCCCCTTAACAATCACATCTTAAATCTGAGTTCTCGGGAGCAAGTACACATTATGACCACTTTATTAAATAGTGTCTAGAACTGATAGCAAGCATACGAAAAGTACAAATGAGTTAAGACAGACTTTACATTGTCAGATGTTTTATGGAAATTTTCTAATTAAGTAGAATTTCACAGTATAAGATGGTGAAGAAGTTCCCACGTCCTGATCTGTAGCTGAGGTCTGGTTGAAGCCCTGGTTCACTGTCTGTGTTTTTCTCTATGACTTCTTTCCTGTTCCACAAGACAGGGGTGTGGTGTTAATCAGCCTTCTGTTACTGTTATAAAACATCCGAGACCAGTATATATGGGTTCACAGTCTTGGTGAGTCTGTCCACTTTTGTTTAGCCCTGTTGCTTTGGGCCCACAGTAGGGTAGAACATTATGGCAGGAACACCCATGAAGGAGTGCATGCTTCTCACCAGAAAGCAAAGAGGAATTAAGACGAATCAGCTTCACATTTCTACAGCCTCCAAAACGGTGACAGCCTGGGGGCTAGCTACCTGGGCCTTCTGGGACATTCAAGGTCTAAACCCTGTATCTTACTGAACGAGTTTGACAACTTCGATTTTCTGATATGAGCATTGTCTCCCCACTGTCTTACCAAGAAATGACTTCTTTACATTGACCTGAACACCCTTTCAGTGGGGAAAATGGCCAGAAGTGTGCTGAAGGCAGCAGAAAGCAATCTTTTAACACAGCCGGGCCAACGGGCAAGTGACAGTTTCTGCTTCCCTCTTGGTGATCTTCAGAGAGCTCTCCTAGTCACTGTGACTGGAAGGTGTGCAGTCTCCCCTAGGCTAGTGTGTCTGAGCACGGGCTCCCGCAAGCTGGTGACCATTTTGGAAGGCTACAGAACTGGAAGTGCTGGGACCCCAGTCTCCCCAGGCTCATGGGTCTGAGCTCGGGCTCCTGCAAGCTGGTGGCCCTTTGTGAATGCTATGGAAGTCTAAGAGCTGGAACCCCATTGATAAAAGGGAGTTACTGGAGCTGGGAGGTGGGGCCTTGAAATTTTGTGGTTGGGCTCCACTTTCTGTTTGCTTTCTGCGCCCTGCTTCCTGGCTATGGACATAATGTGACCAGAGGGAGCAGGTTCTTGCTGCCAGTCCCTCCCTGCCATGACGGATTGTGTCCCTTACAAACCATGAACCCTTCCTTCATGTTGCTTCTTTATAGATATTTAACCACAGCATCAAGGAAAACAATTTAGTCATTTAAATTTTTCAAAGTCTGCATGCTGCGATCGCATCACTCTCTGAAGCCTGGTTCTCTCAGCTGGCTGCCGATCACCAGCCCTGGTACTTCCATGGTTAACAGATGGGCCCTCTTTGCCCTTGGGGACACCTGGCATGGTCTGTTCGTTTCAACTGTGAGAACTTAGGGAAGCAAAAATCACGGGGACAAAATACAATGGGAATGGTGGGGAGACTGGAAGTAATTTCGGTGCATTCATAATGGAACTCTTCGAAAAGAAAAGGGCATAGTTACTACATGGGAGAACAAGCGGCACTGAGAGGTATTGCCACCCCTCACTGCTTCTGTGTCCTCAAACTCTGACTCAGATAAAACGGGAGCACAATCCAGTGTGCAGTGAACGTCAAAATGTTAGTGCTACCCTCCACCACCAGACTGAAAGATTAAATTTCATTCTCTTCATCACTAATCAAATGTCTATATCCAAGACCTACAGCAAAGAGAAACAAGGTGGCCATCCTTTGGCATAAAGGGAACAATCACCAAAACAAGCTGTCCCCATTCTACTATGCAACCCCCAAAGCAAAGCACTCCTTCCCTAGCAGAACTCCATCCAGACAAAACCGTCATGATGCTACAATACACACACAGTCTGCACACACTCCGCATACAAAAGAGGGGAGAGAAGGAAGAGAAGAAGGTTTCAGCCACCTCCTGCAAACCGCTCCCCCTCCCGGGGGAGTGTGGGTAAAATGACTCTGTGCCTTTAAGACTTCTGTTCTTTTAAGCAACTGAACTCTGAGGACATTGAAATTAGGTCAGCCTCCCCCTCCTATGGGCTCCTTCCTGTTCTATGTTCCTGTTGCTTTCGTAGCAAACTAAACAAGCCTAAAAGGTCTCTAGAGCGAAGCAGCCACTGGAATCTAGGGCAGAAAGAACAAAATGACTTTCTGAGTTTGCTCTGCTGCCACCAGCTCTCTGTTCGACTGAGTGAGCCTATTTTGTCTGGTTCTGGCTGACACTGTCTGAGCCAGAGTCTCATTAGAACCCGAATTGGTGGGGTCAGGTGTTCTTACTCATCTAATTGTTGGTAATTAGATGGGCTACTATTGCCTCAGACTGTGGTCTGAGATTTAGTGAGGTTTGGTGATTCACTGAAGATTAAAATAATAGTAATAATAATAACACAGGAAAATTGCAATTAGCTCAGCTTGCAGAATGCCATGGATTTGTCTTACAAGTGCGCAGGTGCCACAGAGCGTCAGGGTGGGAGGGGGAGCCCACTGCAAGGACAGAACAGGTCCTTAAGGGAAGAATTGGAGTGGCCAGTGGCACTTCCACAGCCCAGCCTTCCTTTGCATGCAGAAGAGAGCCAGCTAGACCAAGAGCAAGATAGGAGGGAGGATGTGAGCCCAAAGTTGGGGACTAGCTGGAAAGAAGTGGAACTTCATGAGAAACCCAAGAGGGCTGGGAAGAGGACTCTTAGGATAAAGGCACTTGTCACCAAGCTTAGCAACTCAAGTGTAAGCCCTTGGTCCCATAGCAGAGAGAGAACCAGCTCATACAGGGTATCCACTGTCCTCTGTACATACATACACCACACACACACACACACACACACACACACACACATACACACACACACCACACACACACACCACACACAAACCACACACACACCACACACACACCACACACACACACACACACCACATGTACATGTGCCCATGCATGTTTACTTTTAAAAAACGGTTCTTGTAAGTACTTGTGCCTTCAACTATCTCTCTAGATACTGATTCTCATTTCAGAATATTGAAAGTTGACACAAGAAAGCAAGCATCTAAGGAAAGATTATCATTTCCCTAACAAATGTCCTGAACAGTTGAGTTAATTTCTTTCTCTCTTAATATCCCCATTAATTCTTTAGGTTTTGATAAAATTATACTCAGTAGGTAAAATCTAAGCCTGTCTCATGTACATACATGTACATACATGTAGATACAGGCATGTATCTACACAGCTGGAGGACTCTTGAAGCTGGACTTCTGCACCTCATCTGGAGAATTCCTAATTCTGTAAGTCTGGGGAGTGACTTTTGCATCCAGGAGGGGCTATAGGACTAAGAGCACATGCCAGAACATGAGTTGAAAGGTTGCATAGCACCTGAGACAGTCCACTAAGATGGATCCTCTCCCTCACTTGAGCTGATGTTCCAGGAAGTCTTTGATGAGGTCTCCATGTAACTGAATGGGATCTTCCAGGAAGTCCATGGTTTTGTTTGATGGAACACTGCCAATCTAGAACATAGGCCCTCAACTCTACATGAGAACAACAGTGTAGAATGTGGAGCCACTGCACCCGGAGGCTCTGTCGGAGCAACTAAACAAGCCCACACTGACACCGCCAAGGGGAAGAAGGTAAAGGGGTGGTTTATAACCATGGCAGCCAGAGCAGACCAACGCAGGCCTCTATACTCCTACAGAACCCACCATCACTGAGATCAATGGCTCCCAAGCTTGATTCACTACGGAAATATTTTATTTAAAACAATGACTCTGAGCCCTGTTCCATTCTACCAAAGCCCAAGAGCAAGGCCATGTCACTTCTCAAACAGTCCCTAGTCTGCTTCTCTGTTGCTGTAACACCATGACTGGGAGCAACGTGTGGAGGAGGATGGTTTGATGCACTTACAAGTCACACTCAGACACAGTGGGAGGCCAGGGCACAGCTCAGAGCAGGAGCCTGGAGGCAGGAACTGAAGCAGAGGATTGCTGCCCATGGCTTCCTTTCTTCCTCATTTAGCTTCCTTGACTATAGAAAGTTCTAGATCCATCAACTGAGGACGGTTTTCTGCCCACAGTGGGCTGACTCTCCAAATCAATTAACAATTACGAAAAATGCCCCACAGATGCATCTACAGACCAATCAGAAAAAAAATCTTCAACCAAAATTCCTTCTTTCGAGGTGTGTCAAGCTGGCAACAAACGGAGCAGAACAGACACCGGCAGTTAGAGACGAACGAATTAGTGTGGTAATGGGATCGCATTAGGCCATGTGGACCTTGAGAGGCAATGTGGAGAAGGCCTTCCTAACTGGGCTTAGTCTTTGTGTGTGTACATGTGTATGTAAGTACAAATATATGCATGTGTGTGTGCATTTGTGTTTTATGCTAAAGTGTATGCATAGTTAGCAGGTGTGTGAACAAGCGTGCAGGTGTAGGTGTGGATGTATGTATATGTGCATTGTGTATTCATGTGTGTGTATTTGTGTGCATGTATATGTGTTTGTGTGCCCACGCATGTGTGTTACACTTTTGTGTATGCATATTTAATTCAGCAGATCTATGAACACATGTGTATTATTCTTATGCGAATACATGTTTAGCAGGTGTGTGAAACGATGTGGGTGTATGTATGGCTGTGTCATGCTTATGTGTATGCATGGTTAGCAAGTATGTGAATGTGTGTGGGTGTAGGTGAACATCTGTATTCACACAGAAGTCAAGGCTGATGTTAAGAATGCTAAGATCGCCGGGCGGTGGTGGCGCACGCCTTTAATCCCAGCACTCGGGAGGCAGAGGCAGGCGGATCTCTGTGAGTTCGAGGCCAGCCTGGTCTACAAGAGCTAGTTCCAGGACAGGCTCTAAAAAAGCTGCAGAGAAACCCTGTCTCGAAAAACCAAAAAAAAAAAAAAAAAAAAAAAAAAAAAAAGAATGCTAAGATCACCCTCAGGTGTCGTCCCCCACCCCCGCACCTCATTCATTGAGGTGGAGTTACTCAGTGCAGCCCAGAGCTTGCTGGTATGACAGGTCACCTACCCAGCTTATTCTGGGGACTTCTCTGACTCCAGGAGCTGGAACTGTAGCCAGCCCGCCACTCCCATTCATCATTTTTCATGGGTTCAAGTGATTAGAGCTCTGAACCCCAGGCCTGACTTGTAAAGAGTCATCTGTCTCCCCAGTTCCAGGACTAGGCCCGGGACACTCCTTGGCCAGGAGAGCACCAGGAGAGAGTGAGCTCTCAGCAGCACTGACCTTCAGTCCCAGCTTCCAGAGCAGGGAGGAGCCTAAGACATGGCTCAGGGCATCTCTGTCATAGCACCCAGAAGGGTCCGAGCCAGCCGATCTGCCTGCTTGAGGCTGGGGAGTGCCTCTCAAGGGCCACTTTCCCCTCTATGCACCTAATGCCAGCAGCAGCTTAGGCAGGTCTGACAGTCTCACTAACCCTTTCCAAATTATTTTGAAGTGACAACTTTAAATTATGTGTTGGCAGAAATCAAATATTCAGGTGTAATGGATTTAATTAATTTAAAAGCCTCTCTTTTAAGATGATGCTGTAATTGGCAATAAACCCAAATGCCTAAAATACCTTTTGGTGAGAAGGCTTTAAATGTTCAATTAAAATGATTTGAGAATCTTCCATGTGACAGAAAGATTTTAAAAACCTCTTCAGTTTAGGAGACAGCTACTGTCTGCTTGTACCTCTTTACAGGGTTTGGCCACTAGGAACAAAAGCTGTCACAAAGGCAAAGGCTGGAAATGCCCCAGGAGACTGCTACTTCTTAGTTCCAAGTGCAGCAGCAGCAGCAGCAGCAGCAGCAGCAGCAGCAGCAGGAGCAGCAACAGCAGCAGGAGCAGCAGCAGGAGCAGCAGCAGCCCACCTCAGGGTTTTTGCACTTGCTAGTCCCCTGCATCTCCCTCCAGCTGACAGGGGGCTGCTTTTGCACACACTCCCTTGTGGTCTGTGAGGGTTCCGCACCATCTTTGAGGCCCTCTCTGCTGCACTCATGAACACACGTGTACTCACACATGAGTGTACACATGACTTACACCGTGTTTTCTCTTTCTCCAGAGCAGTTTTGCCATGGGACACTTTGGTTATTTGAATCTTGCTTGTTTCCCTTAATCATAATTCCTGGTGTGTACTAAATACTCCGTTCAAGCAAGTGTCTCATTATTGCTATTTTAAAAAAATGATTTAATAGAATGGTGTTTTCATTGTCTTATGAGGCATTAACACTGCTAATGTGGATTCAAATGATTTCTCACTAAGGTATATTATATATATATATATATATATATATATATATATATATAATTTAAATATTAAGTTAATGCCAGCAGTAACATCCAGTAACATCAATGCTTCCAGGCTCACACACGTGGGCAAATCTGAGCTCTATTACCACTGAATTGTGTCCTTGAGACTGCACTGTAAATTCTGTGAGCTTCTAGTTCTTTCATACATCAAACAAAGGTATGTACTTCAGATTTCAAGATTGTTGTGAGGTTGAGAAACGTCAAAGTCAGAACTATGTGCATAGCAGGCCTCTGGGACATAACCTAAAACAGTAGAGGGCAGCCTACAGGAAAAAGGAGAATGGCTGTCTCCTTTCTATGCCAGTCATTAGCCAGTCCTCAGCCACAGTGAGGGAGGAAAAGCCTCGTAAGGTCAGTAGAAAGTGAATTGAGGGCCATCCGTTTCCACAACCTGACCTACTTCCACATATTTTTGGTTCACATTAAAGAGCGAAGTTGCTAGAAGCTGATTCCACAAAAAAAGTATTCATTTTAAAGTAGCAAACATTGTCTTCTTGTCTCTTCCTGGCTTCAGCTTGTAGGAACAGGAAATGGGTGTGTGGCTCCAAGCATCATTTGAATGGTCTCCAGAGGGGATCCTACAGAGTAACTGAGTTTATGCAGAATCACAGGTTATGGCTGGAGACTACAGGAAAGGATCCGAATGAAAACAGCCCTTGGCTGCATTCAGCTAAGCAGGTTCCATTGGGCAGCACCGACTGCCCTTAACTGAGGATTCATAGCATCTATCAGCATTTGAAGGATTTCAAAGGAGTGACTTTGAATGGGTGTATTCTGTGTGTGTGTGTGTGTGTGTGTGTGTGTGTGTGTGTGTGTGCGCGCGCGTGTATGTATGTGTGTGTGCGCGTGCGCATAAATGTGGAGGCCAGAGGTCAGTCGGTATGTCTCCCTCATTTGTTCGCATCTTGGTTTTTGAGCTACCACCCTAGTCAAACCTGAAGCTGACCGACTGACTGGGGTTGATGGGCAGTGACCTCCAGAGACAGCCTGTCTTTTCCATGTCACCTAGCAATGTGTCTTTTCACATCAGGGCTCAGGATTAGAACTGGGGTCCTCGGGCTTGCCTGTTTCATCTCCCTGCACTAGCATCTCCCTTTTAAGTATTAGGAGACACGTTCACGGGTAGGCTCCGCAGGAAAGACCTAACTGCGCGGGCTTTCTCCTCAGAGCACAAATGCGCTTATTGGCTACTTCCGCTTATCAGCGAGCCAGCAGCACAGGTTCAGACTGAGACATAACGAATGGAGGAGATGCTGGCAGCTGCTCTGGAGTACCTTCAGAAAGAGCAATGGCTTTGCTTTCACGGGCTACAGTGTTCTTTAACTCAATCTACCTGCTAACAAAGATCGAAGAAGGCAGGCTCATTTTCCCACAGGAATGGACAGGATTAATAACAGTCAACCAAGTTGTCTCTTAATTTTCTTTTCTTCTCCCTCTTTGCTGGCTTCCTAGAGACAGAGCCCATAGATTTTCCTTTAGATAAGGATGTTAATTCAGGAGAGATGCAGAGGGCACGCATAACGGAAGACCGGGGTTTGTCTCTGCTAGGCCCAAGAACTCTACCTCAGAAAGGAGACAGAGACCTTGTGTCTTGAAAGTACTCTTCCCCAGGCACCTAAGGAAATTCTTGGGTGAATCTCCACCTATATCACGGCTTCCATTTATCCCCACTGTACTCTGCAACCAAGTCTGAACGAGGACCACTGCTCTGCCCATCAAACCTACAATCCTGATTGTGATCACAGGAAGCCATGCATCAGGCTTTCATCAGCACCTTACTTCCTAATAACTCAGACAGGAGCCCTACTACACATGTGTGGTGCCATGTGAAAGGGAAGGGCAGGTTTGAGAGATGGAGACAAAAGACATAGATGGTCATACCTTAACATATCAGAAAAGCATGAGTTACAGGGACTCAGGCTTTGTTTCTTTGTCTCAGTTTCAAATTGAACAAAATAGGCCTTTGAAACTGGAACAAGATAACGGGGTGCCATGGAGCTCTGAAACAGTACCCATGTACTGACCATCACTGGTTAAGGAATATGGGGATAGGTGGTAAGTTCTGACCTGAACCAGCTCTGTTCTTCCTAATACAGAAAGGGCCTGGTCAATATCAATCCAGATTCAAGCCCAAACCAAGCCACCTCTTGACTCCAGCACTAATTTCTGCCCTTTACCTGAAGAATGGTTTCCACTGGAGAGAGTGACAAAGAGAAAGAACACTCTAAATATCAATTGCTGTCATTTCTTAATATCCCTGTCATAGCGTGGCTTACTAAAATGACAGAGCTTATTATTTTTAGCTTCCAGCTTTGGTGAGTTGATCAGTCAAAACAGTATTAAAATAGCACTTACATGGTAAACTCAGTTTCAGATGCCTGCATCTTAGACTCTGCTATCAACGCACATAAAACTGGTTTTTATTGCAGTCAAGGAAGTTGGAGAAGGGATAATGAGCACCCACCTCAAAAGAGAGGCATGCATAACTTCTTTTGTTTCAAATACACTAGTGTGGACTCAGATTCCATAATAAGCCTATAAGAGATTTGTTGAAATCATTTCGGGACAAATATTGAAGTGAAACTGTGTTTTTGAGTGTTCCAGTGTTCCATTCCTGATGAGAAAAAATACTTAGAATTCTGATAAAATGGAGCAGTTACACAATAAACGAGGGGCTGGAGGGGTTGCTCAGTGTTCACTGAACTCTTGGGGACCCGTGTTCAGATCCCCAGCACACACTAGGTTTATGGTGACCTGTACCAGTAATCGTAGCCCTCGAAAGGCTGAGAAAGGCCAACCTTTGGCCTTACTGGCCAGCCAACCTAGCCAAATCCGCAAGTCCCAGGTTCAACAGCTAGTATCTCAAAATAATAACATTAATAATGTGAAGGGTTACAAGCAAGACAATCAGCATTGACCCCTGGCCTCCATATACACCTGGAGAAACATGTGTTTATGCCTCTCACCACAGCAAGTAAATAGATAGTCTGTGTCTCACATCGCTTTTCATTCAAAAATGTATTTTTCCCCCTTTGGAAAGTCTCTGTTCAAATAAACTCAAATAATTATGAGAAGTTACCTCGTGATAATGTAAACCATAGAACCTTCCATTGTTTTGTGTTATTATCCTTGTGGTGGCTGGTTGGTGGTGCTTATAAGGATCTAATTTGGAGCATTTTACGTGTTAGTCAAGTCCTCACTGTTAAACCATAGCCCCAGCCTAGAACTTATTTTTAAAATAAAATTTCTTCTAATTTTCAAAATTAATACAAATATCAGAGAAAGTGGGTAAAGGATCCTAGAAACTCCAACCGTCCTTGCCACTTCTCTTTGAATCTAACACCATTCTCTCCTCAGGACAGAATGTCTGTTGTGAGTTAGGGCTGCCATCGCCATTGGAAGGAGAGAGTCGCAGCATCAGCGTCTCCGGGACTCTAGGTAACCCTTCACCAGCTGCCCACCAGCTGATCCAGCCATAGGAAAGAGCCAGGTACCTTCTCCCAAATAAACCCGCTGAGGCCACACAAAAGGAAGAGTGACAGGAGAAAGATTTCACAATGAGGGAAAGACTCATGTTTTGTTCCCAGACTATTCCCAGCAAAGGAAGTGCGGATATATCTCTGGTGTGAGGGTACTGTCTATATTGACACTGGGGAAAAGATTCAATGGACAAAAGGAATAGATTTCCTGAGAATTCTTTGTTAATTTAGAGCATTTTTGTCTGACAGAATGATAGGGAGGCAGCATTGGCTAAGTGGTGGAAACGTTTGAAGTCTGCACGCAAATTCCCTGCAACGAAGCAGCATCCTGCCAAAAGCGCGGTCAGCAAGGAGACATTCTTCAGTGTTGCAGTCCCCAGTTGTCAGGGCACAGGCCCCAGCTAAAGGCTTTCAAGCACACAAATTCGGCTTGAAGATTTTGTTTGACCCTAACAATAGTTGGGTTGGGGAAGTTTGTGATCAGAAGTCTCTACATCTCTTTATATTTTAAACTCAAATTTAATAATGTGGGAATTTTATGTGAAATCTGGCTTCTTTCAAAAAAAAAATCTAAGACCTAGCAACACAGGACCACAGTTTCCATGGCAACAATTAGTAGGAAATAAACAGGAGCTGCCTCGTTGGGGCTATGCGACTGACCATCCTGTGAGCCTCTAGATTTTAAAGCTCCACCATAGGCAAAAAACCTCTATTGTCAAGACTGGGGAAACTCGAAATGGTTCAATTCCTCCTTTCCTGGGAAGACAGCAACTGGGGACATGCACGGGGCCTCCTCCTATCAAAGGCATCAGTCCCTCTGGGCCAGTGTCTATAGTCTGTCATCCCCACTTCATCTGCCCAGACAGCGTAGAAGTCCTTTCTGAAGCCTGAGGGAAAAGCCCTCAAGGGCCACTCCTTTATCTCCCAACAGCATCCCTGGCACGTCACTGTCAGTGAGGCCCTACCGCTAGCTCTCCAGAAAGGAACATTCCCAAACCCACCAAAGCCCCAGACTGCAAAGCCAGAGGAGAGCTAAGGACCAAGAAGAAAGAAGTCAGGTGGCATTACAGACTTGGCAAGGAAGTGGGTCCTGACAGACATCCACCTCTCCTCTGCCTTGATGGTGCTGCTTTGTCCTTCCAAGCCCCCGTCACTTCACCTGTGAAGTGGGGGTGACAAGACTTCAAAAAGTGGCCATAGTCTAGACTTCAGACCAGAGGAAAAGTCCTTCCTGGGTCACCTAGACAGGCTCTGTACATTTACCCAGTGCAGAGGAGGGTAGTAATGCCCTCACTCTGTCCATAGCTGCCCTAGGGACAATGAAATATTAGTTACTTCATCTGTACCTGGAAAAGCAGGTACTACCTGCTCTTTCCTGTAAGTTCTGGGTTTCTTTAATTTATTTTTACATGGGGCAGGGCTCTAGGTTTCAAACTCAGGCCATCAGGTTTGAAAGCTGAGCTAGCAAGATAGCCCTATTTCGTTACTACTGCTTATGCCTTGATAGACGGAGCAAGTATTAATGTGTCCACGTTATATTACATGCAGGTATACAACTTCATATCTTCAAAATATGAAATTACAGAGTCGGCGCTAAATTAGGGCTTTGTCAAATAACTGCTGTATCAGACAGGAGTAGGGTGCTTCAGCCAAGGTCAGCAGTGACAACCTCCGCACTCTGGGCAGAGGAAGGGTCCAGAAAGACAAGGGCAGAAGCAGGCGCAGGAAAGTCTAACTGGAAATTCATCCAGAAGACAGAGCAGAGACCCTACAGAGAGCATGCCTTCCAAACGATTCCAGAAAAAGGACTCAGCATGGAGCGTGTGTTGAGTCTCTGCTACCTTGTCATGGAAGTGCAAGTGTGAGCTGGGGTGGGGTGTTACATAATAGGAAGGAGGCTAGAGCCAAAGCTGTGCACCCCACAACAGAACACTTAGGTCTGTCTTAAGGAACAAACACAAAGGGAAAAGAGGAAAGAAGGGTTTGAACACATGAAAAGTATCAGATCCAGTTTGGGGGTATTAATTAGAATTTTGTTATCTCTCCTTCTCTTCCTCTTTCTCACCTTTCTTTCCGTCTCCCACTTTCCCCCATCTTTTTCCATTTCTCCATTTCCAGCAGAGGGCTGGAAGAGATTGCTGGAGACTGGGTGTGGGGAGATGAAGGGGCCTGAGAAGACAGAGTTCACTGGGGCGAGGGGGAGCATTAGAACTGCCCTAGCCACATGAGGGATCCAGAAATGCCTCAACCATGCAAGGGCCTCAAAGACTTGACTAACACTAAGGAGTCGTGTGAAGGAGCCTTCTAAAAACAGCCTAGAGCAGTGGTTCTTACCCTTCCTAATGCTGTGACCCTTTAATACAGCTCCTCACGTTGTGGTGACCTCCAACCATGAAATTATTTTCAATGCTATTTCCTAATTGAAATTGTGCTACTGTTATGAATCATAATGTAAATATCTGTTTCCGACGGTCTTGGGTGACCCCTGACAAAAGGCTACTCATTTCCCAAAGGGTCGAGACCTACAGGTTAAGAACACTGGTCTAGAGCAAGATCCAGACCTTTCCTTTCTCTTTTAAAGATTATCCTCTTCCAGACTGTGCCAGAACGCCCATGGGACTCCAGAGCCCTGAGCAAGCATTGCTTACTCGCTATGCTAACATTAGCAGATTGTTTCAAGGAACTACAGAACATTTGTAGGCCCCTTTTGCAAGGAGGGGCTGCTTGTTTGTCCCAGCCGCCCGGCTAGCTAAGCCCCGAAATAACCACACAGAAATTATATTAATTAATAATTTCTTGGCCCATTAGCTCTAACTTCTTATTGGTTAACTCTTACATATTAGTTTAACCCATTTCTATTAATCTGTATATCACCACGAGGTCATGGGCTACCAGCAAAGTCTCAGCATGTCTATCTCTGGTGGCAGGTCCATGGTGATTCTGCGACTCCGCCCTTCTTTCTCCAAGAATTCAGTTCTGTCTCTCCTGCCTACCTAAGTTCTGCCATATCAACAGGCCCAAGGCAGTTTCTTTATTAACCAATGGAAGCAACACAAAGACAGAAGGACCAACTACACCAGACCCCAGATGCTCCAACAATTTCCCTGGGATAAGCAACATATGGAAAGCCGATAGCTGGAATTCAGGTTAAAGGGTGATTCTTGGGTGGATGGCATGCATGCGCTGCATACGCTACATTTTCCCATAATTTCTTGCAAGCTATCCTACCGACCCCCACAAGAGGTCATTTCATCCGAAGGGACTTCCAGGAGCTTCCTAAGGGCAGCGACAAACAGCAATGTGTCCTCTTCCATATTTAAACATGTTTTCCCAAATGCCAAACTCTTGCAAGATTAATATTGAGAATCCTTCTAAGGCAAATGACATAGATCTGAAGGTGACAAGGACAAGGTCACACTTCATTCACAGCTCTGCTCCAGAGAACAGACGCAATCAGTGACTATCAAACACAGTATCATCCTGCTGAAAGGTTAGGCAGAAGAAATATTTATCTCTTTATTCCATAATCCAATTTGCAATTTTATTTTTTAATGCAATATTTAATTTTTAATATTTTAAGTTATGTTTAATTATGTATCTATACATATGTGTGTTCATGTATTTATGTATGTATGTATGTATGTATGTATGTATGTATGTGAGTGCAGGTACCTATGGAGGTCAGATGAGGGTGTCAAAACACTGGAAACTGGAGCTACAGCACATTGTGGGCTGCCTGACATGGGTGCTGGGAACTGGGTTTTCAGCAATAGCAGCAAGAGCTTGCCCTCTTGACTACTAGGTCATCTTTTCCTGAAGGTGTATCTTTTATGTACTAAAATTTACCCTTTTTAAACATACAGCTTGATGACTTTTGATAAATGAATATAGTCAAGTAGCCCCCATCACCAACAACTATTAAAAAGTTCTCTTATGCTTTTCTATGGTCAAATCCCTCCTACACCCCTATTCCAATCATCTCTCAGGCTTATACATGTGACTTTTCTAAAATGTGTTATTGGTGGAATCACTCAGGGTGTGGTCTTCTGAAGCTGACTGCTCACACTTAGAATAATAACACAAGATTTTGTTTCATTGCCAGTATAGATGCATAGAAGTTTACTATTCTGCTCACCAGTTGTCAGGCAATTAGACCATGCCCAACTTTTGGCTGTTCTATAAGATGACCCTAAATACTCCACACAGTTCATCACTGTGTCAGTATTTTGTTTCTTCTGCACAAATGTTCACAGGAAGATAGAAAAGGTCATGCAAGTGGATGGAAAAGTACCTAAGCATTTTCTAAAGTATCTGCATTCTAACCAGCAGAGAGATTTCCAGCTCTTTCCGGCCACTGTCAACACTTGATACTGTGCATCTTCCTATTCTCAGTTATAGTCTTTATCCATAGTATATCTTATGGTAATTTTAATTTCCCCGATGATAGACAGATAGATAGATAGATAGATAGATAGATAGATAGATAGATAGATAGATAGACAGACAGATGATGGATGGATAGATAGATAGATAGATAGATAGATAGATAGATAGATAGATAGATAGATAGATACAGGTATATAGATACACACCTTTATGTATACTGTAAAGCCAATCATCAATTCTTTGGGGAACCAAGTTCTCTGACAGAAACTGAAACTACACTGTTTATTTGTACCTCAACGCATTTGTACTAATATCCATAAATAACCTTGTCAAATGGCTAGGACTGAGAAAATGGATGTCTGTTTCCTTTTGTTTTTGAGGAAAGATTCATACGGTGAATTACACCCTTGCTTGACACCCCAAATCTTATGAGTATTATCTTGCTGACTGAAGGCCTTTCATCCCAAACCTCCCTGGCGCTGTGCTATACCCACCACCTCCACCCCCCAACATGTTTGTCCTCTCAGCCCTGGTTTCTCTCCCAGGCTCTGCTCTGAGGATTCTGGGGGTCCAACCCAGAGTCTCTCATGTGTTGGGCACTGAGCTGTATTCCCAGGCCTGAGTTTCTTTCTAGGATTGGTGTCTTATTTTCTGGTTTCCCACATACTCCTTCTTTGTGTTGTCAGTGTGCACACCTAAACCCCATCTTGAACGGCCCTCTGCTGTGCACCCTTTGCCATGCTTCACATCTAAGACAAAGCTCAGCATGAGGGCTCTGGGAGTCTCCGCAGAAGTCAGGCCCCAGGCACCTCTGCAGTGCGGTGACATACATTTTACAGCTCATTTCCAGGCCCGGGCTCTGTTGACAGATAGATTGTGTCAGTCAAATGTCCCCAGGACCTAAAGAGAGAATCGCTGCCAGTATTTCCAGAAACACAAGAAAGCTTTTAGGTGAACTTATCAACCAATTCTGAGTATCTGTAAAGAAACTTTCATTTTTATTTTTTTATTTTTTAAGTTCTACAGACATAAATGATACCAAGCAAACATAAGTCTATCCAAGAACAGCAAATCCAGCAGTCTGGACCTGGTTTCCTAGTGTGTCTTAGAAAAATAACCCCCAACTTTCCTTTCGCCAACTGGACAAGCACTGCTCCCATCATGGAGAGACTCATGCATGGTGGGGACCCCGACTGGGGTGAGGAGCAGCATCTGTGGGGAGGAATGCTCTGGATTCTGATGCAGTACACAGTTCCCAGTGGTCTTTAAGGCCTCATCTCTCTGGGAGTAGCTTCCTCTTCTTACAAATGAGGATTTCTGTTGGGCTTTCCCACTGCTGACATCCTGTGACCAGCAGTCATGAGAGAGAATATGAGTGGGCTCTGTAAAGAGTGATACATCTGGCCACAGGAGGCCAGGGCAGTCGTATAGCCCAGCAGAGGTCCTTAGGGAAAACAGCCTTCACCAGGAGTTAGAGGCCAAGAGCTCTCGGTCAGAAGACAGCACAGCCCATTGCTGTCTGAAGAGAGGAAGCCATTGGAAGAACAGGAAACAGTTTCTGAGCAAAGAGAAAGTAGAAGTGGGTGAGTGTAAGGAAACCACCATCCTGAGTCTTCAGGAGGCAAACCTGACACATGTCAGCAGTTCGAACCTGGGCTTCCTATCTCGGGGATATGACGTCATATCGATTCTAGAGCTTGGAACAGCAAGGCCTCTAACACAATTTCAACTCCTTAATTCCCACACTGTCTTCCATCCACAAAAACAGAAGTCTGGTCTGAATACTTCTCCCCCGGCTGACTGTGTCATCGTGGTGGTATCTTCCCGACTTTATGCAGGCAGGAGCCCCAGAGAAGGTGAAGTTTATTTGCCCATGTGAATCACCCACTTCTTGAAGCTCAGCAAGCCAGACTCACCCAAAGGAAGAACTTTAGGACACCATTGGAACTAACACTGTCTCAATGATCATAAACCAAAATGAATAGCAACTGATAATGCTCCCTGAATCTGCATTTCTCATGACTGGCAAGAAGCTGTTCCCACAGGATGAAGGGCAGAGCTATTTATGTGGAATGTAAACCATGTACCTTGGAGGCTCTAGGGTCATCAGGTTCCATATGAATCTATCTCCTGCAATTACTATGGTCTGCGAAAATGGACAGGACCCACTCATCTGGTGGCTCTCCCACTGTATACCTTCTATTTCCCGTCAACCAACAGTGATTGTTTAGGCTATCACACAAGCAAATCTTCGGATTTTCTTTTTTGTTTCTAAGTGGAGGAGTCCCGCTCCAATAAGAAGACACCTAGGCGGTTGAATATGAAATCCACCTGCTTCAGCAAAGCCATACGTTCCCTCAGTTTGCTAAAGTCATGATATTTACCAAAAGGAAAGCTTGAGTTTACCACAGAGCGAGCGAAATGTTGAGAGCACGCCCCAAGCCCCACGTATTTAAACATCATTTTCTTCTTTAACTAACACTGACGCAATGTTTACTATTTCTATAGCTTGTTAACAAGAGCTGTCTAAGAATCTTAAAGCCAAGTAGGCTATTATTAGCCCAGCTTTCAGGTCAGGAAAGTGAAATTCAAAGGCTATATAAACTGTCACAAAGAAAAGCAAGAACTAGAATTTTGATCTGCGTCTGACTTGGCTAGAGCTCTGGTCACCAGTCTCTCTCCCATGCTTCTCTGGCAACGCTCATCTTTGCCTTTAGAGTTGCATTCGTCCAACAAACATTTATCGACAGCTTTGTATACCACGCATGAGCTCAGAGGCTAGAGATACACTGTGAAATTCTCCATTTCTGTTTCTGTTTCTTCCAGTATCCCAGAACCAGTGTCTGCATCCAGGTGTCAGGCTCCAGGCCACGGTGGTCCTCCTTGGTGGAGCAGTGTGGCATTAGGCCAGAAAGGCACCTCTAGGCTCTACTCCATGCTGAAAGGTAAGTCATCCGGGTTCTGTTTGACGTGAACAATTTGGAGGCTCAGCCCTAATCCTGAGCTCCTGCCGGCACCTTAGAGACAACTGGCTTTCTGCATCTTCCCTACCCGTTTATCTAGAACCACACCTTGAGACTGTGTCTCAAGATGACAAATGTCCACATCTGCTAGAATATAGCCATGTCCTAACCTCTCAGAATGGCAGCCGATCTGCTGCAGGTCCTCAATAATGGCTGTTGGTCAGACAGACTGAGGTCCCTCAACTGAACGCCAGGCTGGCTCATGCCCCTGTGCTCCTGCTAGCGGGAATGCTGATAAATCCTTTTTTCTCTGCACTTGGCATGTTTTTTGAGAGATGCCACAGTTCCCTGGATGCTCTGATGTCATAAGACTACCACTCAGATCACGTGACGTGTGCAGCACAGCATAATCTCCAAGGAGCACTCACGGTGTGCCTGCTGGTACACACCAACACACAGAGCAGCTCTCTGTCCCTTCTAGTCTGCCTCGTTCATCCGTTCATTACATACAGACATGTTCTTATACAATTATACAGAAAGCTACATAAGCTTTAAGATCTGTAGGTTCGAAGTCAATCGTGCCAGCAAGAAGCTAGAATAAGCCAAACTGTTTGGGTACATTATAGCTGATAAACATAAGGCTTCAATCTTCAATCAAAAGTCTGAAGACACAATGACCTATCAACGACTGTAGGAATTTAAAAGTTCCAATGTTTTCTATACGTACAGTAGGACCCAGACTGTGAGAAAACACACTAGATAAGGAAAATTCCTGATGGGGTGGCTGATCAGTTAAGAACACTTGCCTCTCTTACAGAAAAGCGGAATTCACTTCCCAGCACCCACGTCATATGGGTTAAAACTGGCTATGACTCCAGTTCTAGGGAATCCAGTACCCTCTTCAGTCACTGCAGGCAGCTGCACTCACCTGTGCTCAACTGTCCATAACCGCACACAGATACACATAGTTGAAAATAATAAAATATTATTTAAAGTCATTTCTAAAGCGAAAAGCAACAGTAGCAATCTTCAGAGCTGGGTTGGGGGTGATTACGATTTTCACCTGTATTTTTCTGTGTACTCCTAAATTTCTCTGTGAAGCATATATTACTTTACTAGCTCCACAGAAGCAGTAATGCAGCACTGTGAACACGCCCTGCAGCAGACACAAATACACTTAGTCGATACCTAACGTCACGGTTACTCGGCTGTGAATCGCTTGCCTACAATTGCCGCTAGTTTGTATTTTTGTGTCTCCATCCCTATTATTTCAAACTAGAGGTCAGACCCACAGGATGAAATAGCCTGCTTCTTGATCATGTGACACACAACTGAAGCCTTCTGGAATACCCTTCATCACATCTTGTTAATTACACTTAAGTGTGGGCCTTACTCATTTCTCCCACAAGGCTCCTAGGCAGCTCCCTAAGGACATTCCTCGAATGCATCACTCGCAGTACTGCAGGAACTGGTGTGTCACACTTGCATATAAAAACTGATTGTCCGCGTATATAAATAAATTCTAAAACAGCCGCAGCAATTGTGGAAAAGAAACCACAGTCCAGTTGAAGCCGTCTCGTCTTCCAGGCTTTGGTCACGAGGTTTTTCTTCAGTCCCTTTCCTCATACCGGTACAAAGACACTTAGGAAAACAGAGAAACTTGGGCTGGAGAGAGGGATCAGCACTTGATGCTTTGCAGAAGACCTGGATTCAGGGCCCAGCATCCTCCTGGCAGCTGACAATGTCTGTAACTCCAGTTCCAGAGGATGTGATGCCCTCTTCTGGCCTCCGCGGGCACTGCACATAAATGGAGCCCAGACATACATGCAGGCAAAACACTGACACACATAAAATAAAAATAAATATTTCTTTAAAAGAAACAAATCTACAAATCTAAAGTGAGCAAGCAATCCTCTTCTAGAGCAGACAAATCTCTGAGGGGAGCTTTTGAGGGTGGGCAGTGACCCATCTCCACAGTCTGTGATCACCTAAGTGTCAC
The DNA here is from genome assembly GCF_903992535.2 of Arvicola amphibius. Lineage (NCBI taxonomy): Eukaryota > Metazoa > Chordata > Mammalia > Rodentia > Cricetidae > Arvicola > Arvicola amphibius. Next base: position 46,349,524 of record NC_052057.2, read on the forward strand.
ATGTTATGCTATCTTGCTCAGACAGTGGATAGCATTGGCTGAGCCATGGTGATTTTCATAGACCATGTAGATTTCCTTCATGCTAAGCCGACCTTGACCTTCAGTCTTCCCCAGCCGAGATCTACTCAGTGTTCCCACCACTAGCCAGGGGCTGAAAGGCTACATGGAGTAGGTGACCCTTGGAAGCATTTCTCGGAAGAAGTTAGGTAAGTGAGCACTGCAGGTAATACTTGGACTAACATGTCTGTTTTAATAAATTTGCACTGATTTTTAGTGTTGATTAGAAAATACTTAACAAAGAACACCTAAATAGGATAGAGTTAATTTAAAAAACACAATTTACTTACTTGACTTTAAATCTACCTGTTAACTCCACAAAGAATACACTAAAGAATTTAAAACTCTGTCTCTCTCTCTCTCTCTCTCTCTCTCTCTCTCTCTCTCTCTCTGTCTCGGTCTCTCTCTCTATCTCTCTCTCTCTCTCTCTCTCACACACACACACACACACAAAGACATGAAAGCAGGAGAGGCGTTGCTGGGAAGGGAGGCTTCAGTGGGAGAGAAATGGAAACCAGACAGAGTAACAGGAGTGAGGAGAAGGGTAGAAACTCCGTATATACACATGAAACTGCCAAAGAATGAATGAAGCCAAACAGTAATAATTGTATACAGTGAAATCACTGTATGTCAGGGTTGTTTTTAATTTAAAAAGAAAAACAGGGGGCTGAAGAGATAGGCTCAGTAGTTAAGGGGGCACTGCTCTTGCCGAGGACCCCAGGGAGTTCAGTTCCCAGCACCTATCTCAGCTAGCTCACAGACACCTGTAACCCCAGATCCGGGGCAAACGCAGGCCCTGGGCTTTAGGCGTACCTGCACTCAAGGGCACATACCCCACACACAAACATATGCATAATTAAAAATAAAATAGAACAGCATAGACGGCATGTAGGTCAGGTAGGAATTCCATGACGTCATGTGGAATTCTTATGATTATTCCACAAACATCTCTGAGTTCATGCCTTGGGCATACCAAGCCCTGTTCCCTGGACCAGATGACAGACTGACAGACAATCTTTATCTTTACAGTGGAAACTGTCCAATGGCAGAGGGACTCATCAGTGAAGAATGTTTTCTTTTTCCCCTCTTCTCTTCCTTCCATTCTTTTATGCGTTGATATGCTAGCAATCAAATCCAGGGCCCTGCGCACAAATACTTGGCTACCAAGCTGCACACTCAACCCACTGATCACTTGCTAACCTAGCAAGACACTCCAGAATCTGATAGCGCTATTGCTAAAGCGCTGAAAAGTCACACTCCATGCAGGGCAGACACCCCCAAACTACAAACAATACTCTTCCGCGTCAACATGTCAAGGTATGCCATGTTTTCGTTAAGAAGAAACTCAGTTGTTCTGGTTTAAAGTATTTCTAAAAACTGGGTTTTGAGAACTACGTGCAGGCTCAACTCTGCAACAAGCCGCTCTAGCATCTTAGCATAGCAACTTCCTCAAAAGGAATGCCTGCTCCGCACAGATGGGCAGAAAAGGAATCCAAAATAGGAGGGAGGGAAAGGAGGGTGAAGGAGGGAGAGAGGGAAGGAGGTGGCAGGGGTGGAGAGAGAGAGGGAAGAAGGAGGGAGAGAGGTGGAGAAAGGGAAGAAGTGAGAAATGAGTAAGGGAGGGAGAGAGGAAAGAGGGAGAAAACAGAGAGTTGGACAGAAAGAAGCTTGGTGAACTTAGCTGGTAATTGAGTCAACTATAACTGGAAGAAATTGAGCAACAAAATAAATAATGTGTGAGTTTGAGACCAGACTGGTCTACAGAACTAGTTTCAGGACAGCCAGGGCTACACGGAGAAACCCTATCTTAACAGTAAATGAATAAATAAATAAATAAATAAATAAATAAATAAATAAATGGAAAATGAATGTATGAATATAAATAAATAATAAATAAGTGGAAAAATAAATAAATGGAAAATGAACGGATGAATATAAATAAATGAATGAATGAATGAATAGATAAATAAATAAGTTGAGCAGTCTCAGAGCAAAGCCCTGAGAATAAAACAGGACGCCCATGAGTCCAGGCTGCTTGCATAAATAACTGGTAAATAAACAAGAGTCCAGTGAAAAATCCATACAACTTAGGTAGATTCCTTGCCCTCGTTGGAGAATATAGTGCCCACTTGTAAGTGTGGCCTGGAATGGAAACATCCTTCAAAAAGTATGGTATTGAATGAAATAAACACAGCAGGGACCTGGACAAGCGGTATGTGAGCCAGGCCAATCCTCCCAGGGATGGCATATTGATACTTTGGACCTTAATAGAACAAAATGAAAAGACGGTATTTCCATGTTCTTCCTTCCTCAAGCCCAGTCTAATAATGAGAAAAACAATATCCAGAAAATTCCTGGCCAGAATTCCTCAACACATGAGGGTGGTCCAAAGCAGGCCATGCACTGACACTGACAGAAGCAAGGGCAGACTGAGGAAATACGGCAGGGTCCTGGCAGGGGGAAGGAATATACTGTAGTCCAAGGCAGGGTCCTGGCAGAGGGAAGGGGCTGATCCTAGTCAAAGAAAATCATCTTCATCGCTTGGACACGAGAACAGATTCTACACTTGTTCTTAGCCAAAAGGCCTAGAAACAGTAACTTTATCATTTTAAAATCCCAAACACCAAAGCTCACCAAATGGCTACCATCTCTCAGGCTGTTGATCATCTTCACCAAGTGAAGGGAAGACTGATGGAACCTCACAATAATGAAATGATGCACCATTGGCTGAAAGGCCCCATCCACCCACCTAGGATCCCAACACATATCCCAAAGGAAGACAACATGGACTGCCAGCACCCAGTGCTAAGGGTTGCCACGGTGCCTGTCCATGAGCCCCTCAAAGGCAGCCTCCACTCTGCAGACCCTATGGACTCTATAGGGGTCCTCTCAAGCAGGCTGCCTGCTGTGCAAGCAGCAATTATAGCAACCCATCTGACGTTTTCCTGCTCTCCCACGTGTGTGGTATGTGTGGCAGCCGGTGTCCCTGTGCCTCTTCATTTGGTTTGATATCAGTTCTGGTAGACTCTTTCAACTTCATCAGCTGTGAAGGAGCTGTCTGATGGTTGCTAAGCAGGCACCAGTGAGTTCAGATGCCTCACCTGTTCCAATAATATCAAAGGCTCAGCTCAGCATGAGCCCCAGGTAGAAGGCTGGTCTGATATACATGAGGCCCTGGGTTCACTCTCCACCACCAGGAAAGAACAAAACGGCAGAATCCTGCCCAAGCCGGTTACAAGAAAAGCTTTCAACACATCTGGTCTGAGAAGACATGAGCATTCAAATGTGCTTCCTTCTTCCTTTTTATTGTTTAATTCAACTCTTAAATGTTACCTTTTCCTAGAAATAATCTTGTTTTATTTCTCATCTTCTCTTTGCTTTTCCCTCTCATCAAAGGAAACGGAACTTCTCTGATGTCCAGACCCTGCCTCTCTTTGCACTCTCTTCCATCCAATCACAGCCTGGTTTTAATTTTCACTTCGGACTTCCACACCTGGGAGGCTATGAATGTTTGACCCTCTGTGGGTAACTCTGCTTACTCCATCCCAAAGACTTGGCTTGACCTGTAAAGTTCAGTAGAAATTTTTTAATAAGCAAGTATTTTTATTTATTTTTATTTGTGTATGTGTATGTTTCTAAAGATTGACTAGGGCCTTATGCCTAGTAGAAACCTCTCAGCCACTGTGCCCCACCGCAGTCCTCGTCAGAATCTCTTTTCTAGACTACTGAATAATGCATGACAGTCTTCCGGCTAGGTAGAGGTCTAGGGTGGTCAGGACCAGTGGGATGAACATGTGTGTGTTCATTTTCCTGTTTCCCTAATGCAGCAGATTTTATGACAGAGACATATGACCATTCAGATGTTGAGAACGCTTTCTGGCAAGAAAGAAATTATTGATGGCCTCATTTTGGCTAAGTATTACATGATCAGGCCTCACTAAGCATTGTGCATAGCTCAGAATTAAAAGAGTCACAGGGCACATCTCGTGAACATTGACAAAATATGTGGTCCCACTAAGATCAATCATCATTTTAACCCACATAAATGCAATTTCCTTAAATTAACTTTTCTCACATTAGCCTTAAGAAAGTCTCATTTTTTTTCTGAAGAAATCCCTCCTGCCTGAAACCATCCTCAATTAATTACCATAAACTTGCCGAGCTGGTTCTGGACTGATAGTCTTGTCGAAGGTATGGATGCTATTTCTTCTTTTACAAGAAAACCTCAAACTCTGATTTACAGCATGCTCGCTGATGGCTAAGCAACTCAAGAGTTCCAGAGATGAGAATTCATTTGTGTACATAGCATATGGCATGGCCCAGGCTCCAACACTTTCCACACTGCCCCTAAATCCAACTTTTCATCCTCTTTTAGGAGGTAATGGATTCCTCTCGGGGTTGGAGCGGACAGTGAATTCCATGGCTCAGCTGATGTGTATTGGCCCTTGTGGGGCAGGAGATATGTCTTAAGCGTAAACTGGATCCATCTGACGTCTTCCCCTTCCCACCCAAATGATGTCCGTTCTCACCTCACTCGCCAGCTTCTCAGCTGTAGAACAGCTCTTGCCTCTCTTTGTTTGGCATTCTGGCCAGAGCCCAGGTCCCATTTTCCAAGCCCTGAATGAGCTCTGCCATGTTCTGGCTTGTGACCACCAGCCTTTTCCTTTGTATACTCCATCTCACCTGGGTGAGACCTGAGTACAACAGCAAGCTAGGCTGACACTTCTTGAAGGACAAACCTCTCTCTGGGGATAAAAACACCCTGAATTTTATTTGTTTGGCTTTTGGTTTTTACGTGAGTATACATTTGACTTTTGTCACACGGGAAAGTGGGTGGTTGTAGCTGAATCTTATTAGGATTAGAAAGCTCCAGAAGCAGCAGAATCCAAAAAACCAAGGGTTTTTATAAAGATTTAGTGTGGGGGTAGGAGAGGCGGGGATGGGGCAAAATTCACCCATTTAATGGGAACATATGAAAACCAAAGCATGTTCAATTGCTCTTTTTTTGAGTTGAAATTTCTCACAGAACCTGACGCTCGCTGCTGCAGCAAGCCCCAGCATCTGCCTTTCTTTTCCCGCTCGCCAGAACTGACATTATAAGTGAGCACCTGACATCTGGGCTTTTATGTGAGTGCTGGGGACTGGTGCTGGGATTCAAGCTTGATGCTCATACTTTGCGTGACCAGTGCTATATTAACTGAGTCATCGCCCTCCCCAGCCCAAGTCATGAGTTTCTAATGAAGGTTCAAGGTTTTTAACAGAGAACACAATCTAGTAGTATGTGAACTTGAACCTCACTTCCACTTTAACCACCAAGGTGTTCCACAAGGAGAGAAAACCCCAGGGAGCACTATTCTAATTAATTAATTAATTAATATGATAGATAGCACAATTATAATAAATAAAAAGCAATTATGATAACTCACAAGCAGAGACAAGAGAGTGAAAAATGGGGTTTTTCTCCTTCCTTTTCCCCCAAAGAAGTAGACATAAAATATTGCACTTTCTCCTCCATGATCATTCACACATTTGGAGAACACGTGTAATGTCCCCAAGATGTTTATCATTGTTCTCAGTGCAAGGTCAGGGAACTCTCCAAACAATATCCTTATCCATAAACACAGTCTAGCAGAGAGTGGAATGAAGAATGAATGAATGCATGAATGAATGACAGATGGCAATGAGTACTACCAGGGGGGAAAAACATGGTAGGCACGAAAACAAATAGAAGATTGGGTGGCGTTGCTGTCATTGAGACAGTCAGGAAATGCTTCTCTAATAAAATGACATTTAAGCAGAATCTGGAACGAGTGGCAAGCATGTGGCAGAGTGTCTGAAGGAGAGACATCCAGAGGGAGGAAAGATTAGCTACAGAGGAATTGCATTCATGGATCGAAAAAGCCAGCAGTTCATCAGGCCTGAGTTACCATCCAGCAGCAACCATTTCCTTATTTATGAGGAAGTGATGGAGGACTCTCATTGGTTAATAAAGAATCTGCCTTGGCTTTATGATAGGGCAGGATTTAGATAGGTGGAGTAGACAGAACAGAATGCTGGGAAGAAGGGAAGTTAGTCAGACGCCATGCCTCTCCTCTCTGGGTCAGTCGCCATGGAGCCAGCCGCCAGGCCAGACATGCTTAATCTTTCCTGATAAGCAACCACCTCGTGGTGCTACACAGATTACTAAATATGGGTTAAAGCAGGATGTGAGAATTAGCCAATAAGAGGCCGAAACTAATGGGCCAAGCAGTGTTTAAATGAACACAGTTTCCGTGTAATTATTTCAGGTGTAAAGCTAGCCGGGTGGCGGGACGCAGCCCCGCCACTCCATCTACACAGAAGACTGTTGGAAATGTACTATATAACCTTATCACCATCAGAGGTATGAGCCATAGTAAAATCTCTGATAATTTGAGTAGATTTGTTCACATACACACTCCGTATGCAAGCCATGTACCAACTATCTTCTTCTGCTTCCACAGTCCTGGAGGCTATGTGATGGGGTGGACAAGTCCATGCACTTGTAGATTGGCAGTCTGATGCGGGTGTTATGTGACACAGTGAAGACTACCTAGGGCTACGGTAGCTAAAACAGTGCCTGGAAGGTTCTAGGGCACAAGGAAAGATTTTGTAAGGAGGTGACACGGAGTTAATAAGAAGAGAACATTCCAGAAAGTAGGCAGATGGTCCTGTAGTGGGAGGGAGCAGATTGAGTTGGCTGTGGGAGAAGAGGTTTGTCTGGACGGTGACAATGAATAACACCGGAGCTCAGTCTGGACATGGAGGCCAGGGTCAGGTCTTGAACAGACGGGCCACCATTGGAGAGGCATTAGACGGGATAGAAATAGAACCAAATAAACACTGGGATGCGAGGCCACTGGCTGCCCAGTGGGAAAGCGGGGGGAGGGTACAGTGTGATATCCGTGGACAGGCAGATGAGATGTGTCCATCTCCTTGACACTGAAAACAGCAAGGGAAATCAAGAACTAATTAAGAGATAGAAGGAGCTGGTCTTGGAGTGGACTCAGTACAGAACACAGTGATGATTTCCTAGGGGGTTCCTACTTGACCTTTGACATCACAACATTCCATTCATTTCCTTACAGTAGAAAAAAAAAAGACAAGACACCCCAGCTCAGGCACCAAATACCTAGTACAGAAAAATCTTTCTTCTCTCAGTGATGGCCAGGCTAGTGCTAAGGGGTTTCTGGATCTTAGATGTGGAAATCACGGTGCCAAAACAGCTTTATAGTACTAGACTGAGCGGTCACCAGGGTACACCCAACTCAAAGGAGATGAACCCACACTAAACCGCCTTCTCTTTGGACTCCGTTAGGATGACATTTTGCTGGTAATACCTACAAGGAAATCAGCCAAGTGGGTGACTCATTCACGTTTTCTTTTCAAGAAAACATATAGCAAAGACCCATTCTAAAGTGATTACAACCATGTGTACTAGCGTGTAGGTATGTACATGTGTGTGCAGAGGGCTGCAGAAACCAAAAGAAGGTGTCAGAACCCCGGGAGCTGAAGTTACAGGCAGTAGTGAGCTACCCCATGTGGGTGCTGGGAATTGAACTCAGCTCCTCTTAACAGCTGACCCATCTCTCCAGCCCCACGAAGATCCTTTTAGAACACAAGAGAAAACCACACAACATAGAATCCACAGGAGTGGCAGCAGCAATCTGGATGAATGTCAAATACAGCACTTAGGTTTGAAGACAGGTGGGGTGAGAGAACAGAGATCTAATCTCTGGGACAATAGCCTTTCTGTGAGCCTGTCCTCCATTAACAGCCATGGGGGTGGAGAGGAAAGCCACCCTCTTCCTACCAAGAAGACCTTGGGAAATGGCTTCTCAAAAGACAGCCGGCGCAAAGATGCGGCTAAGCGCCTGTACAGACATGATCCTTCTCCTGACTGAAAAACTTGCCGTCTATATTACACCCAGGACCCAAGGAGGAGCTAGAAATGATCCAGAAATGGAATGAATCTGTACGGATTCTTATATGTCCCTCTAGGGAAGACCCTCAGAAGGATTTCGTCACCCTAAGGAGACAACAGCGCTAAGCTACTTCTTGTATCTCACAGCAAATAAATCCACATGAACTCAATTTCGTTCCTAAATATGTGCCATTTAGTCTTCTGCCTCCTGAACCAGAATGGTTTGCCTCCTGGAGACACACCTTTCTGTGTCAGACAGCATCAGGAAGACACAGAACGCCGTAAGCCTATACAGCTGCAAGAATTATCTTTAAAAATCATTTAAACCACCCTATTTCATGCTATGCAGGGGAAATCGTCAGAATGTTCAGGATGGAAAGCTAGATATCAGATATATTCTCGTTTGGCAGTCTCCCACTGTCCCCTATAAGAAGTTTCTAGACCTCTCGGTGAGGTGGGCAAAACTGGGTCACTGCGTATCAGTAACAATAGAAAAATCAAGTTAAAAGCCATAGACTGTGAAAGCAATAACAGTTCGTGCAGCTGGACACACACGGCCGGTCTCTGAGTAGCACTGAGAGTGGCTGAAACACCGTAAAGGATGTCGTGTAGTGTATGAGCTACCACAGAAACCAAAAATCCTGAGCTAATAGCCAAATTTCCAGCCTGGATCCAGAGGGGCGGTCAGAACTTCCAGGCAGTGATCTAATCACAGAATTCTATTTTGAAGCATATATTACGATTGTTTGCAAAAGCAGTGATTCACGCTGTTAAGAAAGTTAAGGAGCATTGTCAGTAGAGACAAAGCAACTCCCTTTATCAGCCCATGAAGTGATCCTACAGTAACTCCCGTGTCACAGGGACAGCGGACAGCGGCAGATAATTGATAAAGATTCCCCACAAGAATAAGACATTCACACAGCAATGACATCAGCAAGGGGTGCTGCCAGCTGTAAGGGTTTCACAAAGACCAAGCAGCCCCAGGGCATGAACGAATCAGCTGGGATCTAGAGGAAGCTGGCTCCTAAAGCCCAAGAGGCAATGTCACACAGTGGAGTGTTAAGCTTTGATTGATCTGCACATATTAGACACACTGTCCCCAAACTGCCCATCTAGGATCTATTAAAACAAGACCGCAAAAAATCAAAATAATTTCTGGCTCTCTATATATTCCTATATTCACTCCATTTCCATTGCACTTTGGATGCAGACAAATACACTTCCTTCCCATTATTTGAAAGTAATTCGTAAGAGCACAGTTTATTCCCTGGAACAGAGATTCAGTGTTGTGAGCTGGCGCTGCCAGTCGTCCTCAGGCTCCTCTGAAAGCAGAACTCTAAGGTGGCTTTCCTTCTCCAAGTGGTTTATCTGCTCCCAGAGCAAGAATGCTTTCTGAACTTTTAGAAGGCTTGACCCCTTCTCCCCACAAAAAGAGCTGATGCATTTCTGGGGTCCATGCAAAAGAGTTACAAACCATCATTTGCTTTCCAACAAAAGATGATCCATGAACTCTCCCCTATTGCATGTGTCATTTGAAACCCAAATGACCCTCACAAGTCTCTGCTCCATTTTTAGATGAGTCAGTCTTGTAAGCTTTCAGATTTCACAAGGCTACCTCACCCCCAGAGAAAGATAAACATATCTCCATCCGTAATAATAAAGGCATCTATTCTGAGTTCTCTGGGGGCCAAGCCTCCATAATGGCCAGACCTTTACATGAGGGTTCAGTAAAGGACTCGCCACCTCTGGCTGCTTTAGATGCCAGGCAGTTGCCACTACAGAAGCAGGGAAAGTTGCTGCACAGATTGATGACCGAACACATGCAGAAAACCAGCTTACAGAGAAAGCATAAATTCCTTAGAGGAAACACTTCATTAGCATATCAGTAGAGATAAACAAACAATAGTTTAAGATACCTGAAGGCACTTAAGGACAGACGCTTTTCAACAAACTTCTCAAATTTCTGTTTATTCTCTTAAACCGCTTGGTAAATTCTTCATTCTAAGTCTCTTTGAAAGGTTAGGGTTAGCCCAAGTCTCCTCTCTGAAAATTAATGAGGTTTTAGTGTCCTCAGAAATGAAAAGGTAGTGTCAAGGTTATTTGATTGGTCGTACCCAAGAACTTTCTAGAATAGCAAAATACTTTGGCTGGGTTTTTAGTTTTTAATTGTCTTTCATGAGCACCAATACTTACTTGGCCATTTGTAAACAACAAAACGGCCTTTTCCCTGCCTTTTTAGCTGGCCTGAGGAGAAAAATAAAGCACCAGAGAACACTAATGAACCACATCTTAGCAGTGTAGCTTCTTCATGATGAAGGGGTCCTCAGATCTACGAAACTCTAGGTTAAACCAGAAATACTAATCAAAGCTTAGGTCTCTGGACACCTGAGCTGTGCAGTAAGCCCCTGCCACACTTTCAGTAAGTCAATGGACTGTAGCTGCCAAGGTTTTGGTGTCGAAAGGTTGTGAGTTCATCTCCAGGACTGTATATTCTATGGCCAGAGTGGCCTACGATAAGTCAAATTTCAGAATTTATCTGCAAAGCAGAAATGCTAAATAGGCCTCATTCTGAAGTGCAGGAGTCTGTGCAGTTGTCCATACATACAACACACATAAGTTTATAGACATGTTATATGCTAGTGGGGATCTGTTGCCAGCCTTTGACCCTTAAAGAGACTCATTAACCCGAAGAGAAGAACCGCCTCCTAAAAACACACTAAAAGTGTGATATTCCTAACCACAGGACGCAAAGATATGGGTCCTTAAGCTATCCTAGCAAGAGCTCACTTCGCCTCCATTTTAAATCTGGAAAGTAGTTAATATTCTTTGCCTTTTTCTCAGTTCTGAGGCTGTCGGGGCTTTTCACTAGGGTACCCAGTCTCCACCTCATTTTCGCTAAAACATTTTTTTTCTCCTGGCAGTAAAAATGAGAAATAATGTGTATTATGGATTTAAAACTTTTAGAACTGCAGATATTCACTATTTCTTAGAATTTTATTTGGAACGTATTTTTGGTTTTATTTTCTAGGGCAAGGCCTTATACCGTAACCCAGGCTGGTCTCGACCCCCTGCATCCTGCTTCAGTCATTCTGCTGTGAACCCATTTCCAGCATGGGAGAAATTTTGTAGATATGTTCAACTTCCAACCCCACAGTGAAAGTGTTAGTAAGAACCATGCTTTCTCTAACAGAATGAACTTTAAAAGTTACTTTCAATCACGTGTATGTGTTGTGTAAGGTATATAAGTGTATGTGAGTGTGGGTGCCCATGAAGGCCACGAGAAGTCATCGGCTTTCCTGGCACTAGAGTTAACAGGTTGTTGGGAGCTGCTAGTGTGGGTGCTAGGAACTTAACTCTGGCCCTCTGTCAAAGCAGTACATGTTCTTAATCAATGAGCCCCCTTTCCAGTCCCCACAATCAGCTTTTAACCACTCGTGTATACAGTAAAGGAACAGTATGACCTTGAACTTCTGCTATCATAGAGAAATTATCCTATCCCAGGAAAGCATAGAGCACAGTTAATACAAACACCAACCTGAGACAGACCACAAATATATGCTAGATTTCATATATACATACACACTCATGATGCATAGTTGGCACAGATATATAGGTATAGGTATATAGAGATATGAATAATATAAAACACTCACACACTTGCATAGCCTAACCCTCCCCCACTGCCTTGTTTTTTAAACTAATAATTAACAGCAGGCACTTGCAATCACTGAAAGTGTGGAGGGGCACTCTCACTGGTGTTGATTACAGAAATCAGTATGAGCCATAGAAAAGTTGTCCCTGTGTGCTCCCAGACTCAGACTGACATCTGAGCACCTGGGCTGGCCCTTCCAGGAAACCTGGAAAGGAAACCTCTTAGGACCTTGAGAGCCAAAAGGGCAGCTCTTTCAGACTTTGGTGGCCACAATATGAGAGCCAGGCACTAAAGCTGTTTGGGTCTCACCCTTGGCCTTTCTGAGAAGCAAAATCCTAAAGTGTTTGTCTTCTTTGTCAGCAATGGGTATCACAGTCCAAGTGAATGTCTGAATTCAAAGATCCTTCGTGGAGACAGAGACATGGTGTGGCATCCACTCAGCTTTGATGGCAAGACAAACAGCGGGAGGAGAATGAGGTAAATAGTGATCAGAGGCAGAGAGAAACGCCATCAGTGCCAATCAATCTACTGACCAGAAGCTCAAAAGTAAAGGCCTTTGGAAGGTGTACTGAGCTGTGTGGGTTTTAGGCCAAACTTCAGAGGTACAGTTGACCAAGGTATTACTCATCAACTGAACAAGCCATTTATAAATAAATGCTTCCAGACCAGGAAACAATATTCAAACAAAGAGCTCTTTTTTGGGGAGGTGGTTATCTTGCATTTCCAACAGCAGGCTGTGCATGCTTGCAGGCATGTGTGCGTGCATGTGTATGTGTTCTCCTTATCCTCTATCAACACTGGCTTTTTGGCCACATCTTAATTCCTGACATATTTACTCAGATGGTTGAGTGTAGATATTAGTTTTATTTATGCAAGCCTTTTCTTGAATGACAGATAAAACTGGAGGCCCCAAGAAGAAGTGCAACCAGGTTCCTTAAGGATCCTCATCTCTCCTCACCTCCCTATCCCAGGAATGTTGAGTATACTCAGAGGATTTGGCACCCAGCATCTGCTCCCCCCAGAAGCACTCATAGAAGGGAGTTGGAGAGCTTGTGACAGTATCCTTCAGGGAATGAGTGGTTGTGGAAGTTCTGCAGAATCTTGCAAAGCACCTAAGTGGGTACAAAATGGTAGAACAAAATGTGCTTAACAATTAGGTCAGAGAATTTCTTTCCTCCCGCTGAAATTGCCAGAAGCGGGTAGCAGAGAAAAGTCAGAACCTGCTTCATGGAAATCTCCTTTTCAGAGTAAATGCAAGCAACCCTGGCTCCTTCCAAAGAGGACAGGCTGTCCTGTGTTTTCATTAACTTTCACTATTGTGACACATCAAGAGAAAGAGGGAGATGAATGTCCCCAGATGCTGTCATCAAAATGTCTGACAATGGCTTTTAGAGTATCACTGGCGTCCCTGGGTTCCACACACCCAAATCAAAAAGGAATCACATGGTCCTTAGCAGAAGCCAATATGAGAGTCTGTGCATGGATGTCTCTACCTGGCTTTTGTGATAAATATCTAATAGTTTTTTCCTAATATTGTAGCAATTGTCCTCCAAGCAGAATGTTCAAAATTCCTTCCTTTCAGCCTATCCCAATGCTCCTTGTTGCCCTTGACCCTGAATGCAGAGCCTGTGTCCTCACGGAAGAGGAAGTACAGCATCACAGAGCAGCTCCCTGCAGCACCACTGGGGTCACACTGAGTGGTCCTCTCTCTGCTCGGGTTACAGGGGAATGACAGCTCAGTCACCTGGCAAACACCTGGCGTCGACTCCAGAGAAGTACGATTCATCACTCATCCACTCGCAAAAGCACACAGCTGCTGCCAGGAGAAGAAATCACTTCCGTTCAACAAACATGTAGAGAATCATGAGAAAGAAGCACCAAGCACATCAGGTAGTCAGCAGGTGCGTCCTCCTGTGCTGACGTGGAACAAGCCCAAGTACCGCTGGTTCTATCACTGGAGACAGGCAACGCTGGTTCCATCACTGGAGACAGGCAACACTGGTTCTATCACTGGAGACAGGCAACGCTGGTTCCATCACTGGAGACAGGCAACACTGGTCCTATCACTGGAGACAGGCAACGCTGGTTCCATCATTGCTAGAGACAGGCAACACTGGTTCTATCACCGGAGACAGGCAACACTGGTTCTATCACCGGAGACAGGCAACACTGGTTCCATCACTGGAGACAGGCAACACTGGTTCCATCACTGGAGACAGGTAACACTGGTTCTATCACCGGAGACAGGCAACACTGGTTCTATCACCGGAGACAGGCAACACTGGTTCTATCACTGGAGACAGGCAATGCTGGTTCCATCATTGGAGATAGGCAACGCTGGTTCCATCACTGGGAACAGGCAGCTGTATTGCTTTTATTGTTTGTTATACAAAAACACACTGTGTCCAAGTACTAAGAAATCTGTGATCAATTACCTAGCTCTCCATCACACTTGAATACTTTGGATGTAAAGATTAGAAGAATTATACATTGAAATAAATTATGACATCTCTGCTCTACATCTATTTTCAGTTTAAATTTCATTTTAGTCTCACTACGTTTTCCAGGCTAGCCTTCAACTTGTGATCCTACTGCCTCAGTCCCTGAGTGTTGAGGTGGCAGGTATGTACTGCCATGACTAGAGTGCTCTTATTTTGAACTCAGACATATCCAGGATCTACTGAATAGAGACTCTGAAAATGCAGTGCATGGAAATGGGCAGACATTTGAGACAAGTTGTATCTGAATTTCTTGCGGGAAATTTTCTCAGCGTAGCTAGAGGATCTAGACAACCTACATGAACAGACCCTGGAGGACTTCCACAAAGGCCAGAGTGAGTTCTCAGACCAGTTCTGTTGCTGTTAAGATGAGCATAATCCTATCTTCTCTAATTTATGGAGTCATTGCCAAGATCAAGTGAAATAAGATGTTTTTATTAAAGCTGCTGTACTCCTCGAGACCAATGATTGACTCTATAATCACTAAGACTCAGTAGAAAAAAAGTCCAGAAACCTTATGCTCCTCTACCAGACATGTGCAACAGCATCCTAAAGTTCACATGAGCTGAGAACTTCATCTTTGCATTTAGCCACATGGACAGTTTTAGGATCATGCCTGTGAATCTAGTTTTGAAAGAAAACATTTATCCCAAGCACCCAGTTTTTAAAAGTGGCAGCACATGGCTGCGATCCCAGTGCTCGGGAGGAAGGTTCCTGGGGATTGATGACCAGCCAGAGAGTCCTGTCTCGAACAAAATGTGGGGAGAATGGGAAGAACACACATGGTGACAACTTCTGGCCTACACGTGTGTGTGTGTGTGTGTGTGTGTGTGTGTGTGTGTGTGTGTGCATAGAGTTCATAGAGTGATGGTTCTGCAGTTAAGACTACATACTGCTTTTGCAGAAGACCAACTTTAGATCCCAGCATCCATGCTGGGCAGCTCACAACTGCTTATAACTCTGTCTTCAGGGAAACCCAATATCTCATGTACCTAGACTCATATGCACAGACCTACCTGCAAACAGACATATACATTCTGAAAATAATAATAAAGTTTTATGAAAGAAGAGAGAGAGAGGGAGAGAGAGAGAGAGAGAGAGATAGAGAGAGAGGGAGGGAGGGAGGGAGGGAGGGAGGGAGGGAGGGAGGGAGGGAGGAAGGGAGGGAGAAAGAGGGAGGGAGGGAGGCCCATGACCGGGCATGGTGGCATGGTGGCACACAGAGGCTATAATAGAATTGTTGTGGCTTCAATGCCCGCCTTGTCTGTACAGCAAGACCCTAACAGGGAGTGAGTAGAACAAGGAACATGGAAGGAGAT
Source organism: Arvicola amphibius (assembly GCF_903992535.2). Lineage (NCBI taxonomy): Eukaryota > Metazoa > Chordata > Mammalia > Rodentia > Cricetidae > Arvicola > Arvicola amphibius. The sequence goes on from NC_052057.2 coordinate 46,364,992, forward strand.
AGGGACAGGGATAGGGAGAGAGAGATGAAGCGGGAGACTAAGGAGAGGCAACGACTGGAGGAATCATGATAGGGAATTCAAATTTGGAAGTAGGAGAAACTTATGGAGCCAGATGCTGGCTGTGATTGTCCATGATGTTACTGCCTTTGAAGCTGTCCTTAAGAAAGACTAAAATGGCTCCATCTGCGCTATGTGCGTCTTTGAACAAAAGGAAAGAGGTGCAGCTGGTAGGGTGACAATGAAGCGAGCACCATACGCCGCTTCCCTGAAATGATGCACAGATCAAACGGAATCTCCCCAGAAACCAACCAACATGTCAACGGCCTGCCAAGACCTTATGTCCCAGTCTGTGGGCCATAGCATACAACCACGGGCAGAGTTCCCAAAACAGAGCGCATTCTCCCTAAGGGAGACTGAACTCTTCACACAATTCAGTTCCTAGCCCTTCCCTGTAGTATACACAGACAACATGTTTAGTGTTGTAATTACTGTCATGTTAATTAGCTTGTATCTATTTAGGGTTCGAGGGGAGCCAACTACCACATTTTCATTCTTTTGTGGAAAATGGGAACGAAGTGGAACCAGAATCTCTGGGCATCTCCTTGTAAAGAGAGCAATAGGACACAGTTCTGAAACTATGCTCAGGGCCACAGAGCTCACCAGAAGAAGTCGCTCCCGACGCCTCCCCCTGCTAGGCTGCTCTCCTCATCCCAGACCCTCAGCAAGGAAAGTATGAACTGCATTTGCTTATCACACACATCCAAAAATAACCAAGTGGGTTTTTATGAAAATACATCTGAGGTTAAACTTACTATAGAGATAACAAATTCAATTTCAGTGCTCAGGAAATTGGCTATTCTTTGTAAAGGGCCTGAAATGTTTTCTATACACAAATCATTCAAAACTGAGCAGCTTAGAATTCTGCACCTATAATCCTGATGGAGTTTCATTTTGAAAGTTACAAATAACAACTCAAAAATAAAGGTCATTGTGTGGTAGTAACTATTGGTGTTTAATTACTTGACAATACGATATAATCACAAAGACATGCTGGGATCCAAAGCCAGTATCACGAGGGCGTTGTGTGCTAACTTATCTTCCAATCCACGAATTGTTAGAAGATGGCATGGAAGCATTTTTAACTAACACAGGCTAAGTGAGCACAGAAGTGTCAGTCTGTGTCTGGCCCTGATAGAAAACTCTGTCTTTTTATTTCATATCAAAAATGCAGATTATTATGGACTTGGCGTGTGGCCCATTGGTAGAGCCCTGACTTTCAGGTCTTTGGCGCTACATTTGCCATATGCATTTTCATTCCTGGAGGTCCTGGGAACCACTGGAACCTAGTGACACAAAAGGCCCCCCGTGTCTGCACCTTTAACAGAACTCGCTGCGAAATGCCACCAGAACAGAAAGATCTCTCTTTGCTATGTTAGACATTTGGAACACATCATCTTGTAATGGTTCTGTAGTCAGAAGGAACTCTGGAGACTATTCTAGCACAATCCACTAATTATACAGATGTTCCTTGACTTACAATGGGTTAGATCCTCATATACTAACTCAATCCTCATAAAGCTAAGATGCTGAGCAACACAGCTGCATTCCTGCTCAGCTAAGAGTGGTCCATACTTGGGCAAAACCTAACTCAAAGCCTATTTTATAATGAAGTATGGATCGTCTCCTGATATTTATTGATTATTGTATCAAACATGACAAATCGCATGGCTATCCAGATCCTCTTTCACACCTCTGTGGAACTAAAAACTCCCACCAGAGACCATTTGTCCCTAAAGCTAAGTCACGGCAAAGTTAGTAAGTTGCCTCAGCATACACAGTCACAGCAGAGAGGCAGAGGAACCATCTGCCTACATTTAGTCCTGCTTCACTTTGCTGTTGACCCTAAACGGGGCAATCAGCAAGCATCAAGCCTTGGTTAATACTGCTCCACCCCAGAGACCATCTACTTTATACCTTTCTATATGTTCTGTCTACCCTTTAAGACTCAAGCATCACCTCCCATAGGAAACGCTCACAGAATTATTACTGCTCTTGCAGAGCCTGTAATGCATACGAAGTAACTGACTTGTTTTGCTTTCTGAAGATTGGACAGCGAGATTATGCCATATGCATAAACGCTGTGATGCTTATTATGAAGGTGACTAAGGTTATAGCTTAAGCTGGAAAGTGTATTAATGCACTTAGAACCCTAGGTTAGAAATAAAAGGGGTCCCCCTCCCATCGACGCTTGAGGCAGGTGGGAGAGCTGGTCCTGAGGTCAGAAAGGTGGGAGAACTGGCCCTGCCCATCATCAGCTGCAACTCTCAGTAGAGCAGGCCCGGCACCTCCCATGGGAACCAAACTCAAGCTAAGCCCATAGGTGGAAGTGTGGCTGAGTCAGCCCCAAAGTTGTGAGCATGGGAGAGATGCCCCTATTACCCATCTGTCATGTGGAGAAATGGCCCTGAAATCCTGCCCATCAATAACTGAGGTGGTTAGAGAGCTGGCCCTGAGGTCAGAAGAATTGGAGAACTGGTCATGCCCCTGACCAGCTGCAGCACTAGGGAGAGTAGCCCTACCCCACTCCTGGGCAACAAGAGAACTGGCCCTGAAGGTGTAGGTGTGGGTGATCCAACCCTGAGGACGTGAAAGCAGAATTGGTCCTGTCCCTTGCCCATCTCTACCAGGGGGAACTTGCCAAAGCAATGCAGGAGACTTCACTCTGGTGGTGAGGACAGGGAAGAACTGGCTGGCTGATCAATCCTACAACTACCTGGGCCAAGAATGAGGGTTATGAATTGGCCCACCCCAATATTCACTTCATCTGTGATCAGCTAGAGCACGTGAAGGGGCTGGTCCTGCAGACCCAAAGCTGCAGGATCTCCACGATACAGGAAAGCAACAAAATAACCAAGAGGAGTTCCAGAGATGCCCCAGCATCAACTGTGTAGCAGAAACTGGAGGCTGTGAACCAGATCAACTCTTTGCAATGAACACTTGTGAGAAAAGATATTTGGATCAAAGGGTTTACTGTGTGACTCACTGTATCACACTACAACTTCTACAATGAGGTTGGATTTTTTTTCCTCCTTTTTTTCGTCCATGGCCTGAGAGGCCAAGGCCTTGACTCAGTTACAATAGCCTAACTAAACCCAGATCTCTAGAGAAGAGCCGGGATATCTGGGGTTCTTCAAGCTTTCTGGGAGGCTTCTGTGCACAGTGAGGTGAGTCCTACTAATTGCAGCCAACAGCCCGGCTAAGTTCACTATAGTAAGTTTGGCAGAAACTTTGGAGGCCCCACAGCCTGAAAAGACAATGTAACCAAGAGACAGAGATACTCAGGTGGTGACATGCAACTCACTGTATCCAACAGACCAAAGGTATAGTCAATGGCCTGAAGCCAAATTAGATGCAAATAACATGGGTGTCTACAAGAAGGGAGAACTCATCAGGCCAACCCATTTTAAAGGCAAATGGCCCTCCACTTGCTGAAAAAGAGAAATGAAATTGTTATCCCCAAATTTACCCACTAGCAAAGAAAATACTCTAAAACCATATAACAGTCTTAAAAGCTATACTGTAGCAAAATGCATCTATGGCTCTGAACAAAATTTTGTGCACACCACAGCATCTTAAAGACATTGTGCCAATCAGTGTTTTACACTAAAAAGATTGCACAATTCTCTACCCCTCCAAAAAGTGTTTGAGTATGCTGGCTGTTTGAATGCAACCATTCAGTACCCTTAACACTATCACTAGTTTCTTGGAATAGGTGAGTTATCCTGAGCTAAACAGTGCAGAAACTGTTTGTGAAGACCAGCATCCCACTTGGCCCAACAGCCGGGTTTACAGGAGAGAGGAGCGAAAGCCCTGCAGGTGTGTTTCACAGAAAGGGCCTCTAGATGCAATGAAGTGGAAGCCCAGAAAGCTGCTCCAATGAGAACCAGCCCTACATACAGCCATTTTCATGTCTGTGTCTTATTGGATAGCTTAAGAGGTACGAGGCTGAGATTCTTGCAAGGAGAGAAAATTGGGAAACCTGGTGGGGCTACAGGAGACACGTCTTCTGGATCCTGCAGGGGGGTTCAGACTGTTGGCAGAACGACTGCACAGGAAAGCACTAAAAGTCTGGCCTTTGAGGTCTGCTTCCCTCTCCAACATAAAGATCCCAGAGCCTTTGGCGTAAGTGCCCATGTGTGCTCCACTTAGAGCTAAGCATCCCACTATCTCTCATTCTCTTCACAGTGTCTTAAGATAAAGTCTCAAGGCCTTATACATCAGAATGAGTTAAAATAGACACCTGGATAATACCATGGTTAGACTCAAACCAATCTCAGAAGGTGGGCTCTATAAATCCATGTTTTTAATTCTGCCACCAGCCTGAACCCCACAAAATTATTCAAGCCCATTCTGTAAATTTCTACTACACAAACGGACCATCTAACATAAAGCTCATGATCATACACTACAATACAACATTTGGTTTATTACTTCCTTGCAAATATACAGACACTCATTTTTTGAAAAATGTTGAAAATTGAAAGGTTTCTAAAGAGAATTATCTAGGGATAATGGAGCTCAGGTGAGCCTCACATCCACCACGATCCACGGTGCGTTAGGCAGGGGGGCTGTGATGACTGAAAGTCTCATGGCTTGTTTTCCTTCCTTATGTATTTGAATGGTTCAGCGTGCATGTAAGCAAAACTAGAACACAACTGAGAGAGTAGCCAGTAAGTTGATACAGAAAATTGTTGCAGCTGAGAAAATCTACAGCCGAGCGAAGCAGAGGATGGAGGATGTTGGTAAGTGCTCTCTCGGGCAGGATCATCTGAGTGGTGGCCTGGGAAGGAGGGACTATGAGATAAGAAACAGCAGAGTTCGAAGCAGAGAGCACCACAACTCCAAAGGCCAGCCCCGGGGTAAGAAAGGGGTCCTGAGAAACTATGATAAAAATTCAATAATACATGCCAAAGGCTTAGGAAATGTAAAATCACTGGCATGCATATAGTAATTTAATATTACTATATTAATATGTAATATAGAGATGGATCAGTGGTCAAGAACATTTGCTGCTCTTACAGAGGACCTGGGTTCAGTTCCAACCACCTGTATCGTGTGGAATAATCATTTTTAGTTCTAGTACCATGGGATCTGATGCCCCCTTCTGGCCTCTGTGGACACCAAGTACACACATGGTACACATGTATAAGTGCAGGGAAAAACACTCATTCGCATAAAAGTTGAAAAGTAATTGAAGAACAGAAGGTAAGAAAATGAAGAGCTTTGGTCTACGTGGATTAACTGAGCCACTGAGACTATGGTGCCTGGAGGAAGGGAAAGTGATGGACGTTTAGAGCAAGGAAAGAGGGACTTTGGGTCTCTGAAGGATGGGCATTCTTATGAAAAAAAGATTTCATTTTAAATTGTAAATAGCTGTAAGGATATGAAATGCAGTTGAGAGAGAAAACATCCCAGGAAGGGAGAACTTCAATAAGATGACACACATCAGCCATAGTAGCAGAAAATGAGCTGAATGGAACGGAATGAGACCCAGGCAACCAGGTGACCAGAGTACAGCCCTCTAGTGGAGGACCGGTTGTGAATGACCCATGAGGATCCTTACAACCCTTTGAAAACACACGCCAGCAGTGCCTTTCTGTTTTAGCTTCTCCGTCCTCTCCTGTGCCAACTAAACCAACAAGGGAGAAAGGGTTTGTTCCGGCTAACAGCTCAAGGTCGAGCCCATCATGGTGAGAAAATCAAGCCACCCGAGGAGCTGGTCACATGGTCACATGTATGCACTATCAGGAAGCAACACTGGAGAGTTTCTCTCTACTGCCCAGGATGCCAGCCAGGGGGTGGAGCCACCTGTGGTGTTTGCTTCTTTTCACCTCAACAAAATCAAGACAATCTCCTGACAGACAAGCCCACAGGCCCTTCTCCTAGGCAAATCATAGTTCTGTCAAGTTGACAATCATCGGTACGATGGCAAAGTACCCAAGCACTAAAGCCAGCATGTTTGTGCTTCACATCCTCAAAGAGGACTGAAATGAGACATGTAAGACATATTGAAGAACCCATATATTCCCATTTGAGTTTGTCACCCTGGAGCACAATGTGTCTCCTCCAACTCTGCAGGAACAGTCTACACCTCAAGATGGAAATTAAGAAATAGGGTAGACCAATGTTCATCTTAAACATGAGGTTAATTTTTCTAATAAGTGTTACTTAATTATTTTGAGTTATTAAAATAATCTCTCTATATTGTGGTGTCCTCCACAGACTCATACACTTGTATACCAGTAGCTGGTGTTTGGCCAGCTATGGAGACTTTAGAAGATGGAGCCTTGTCTGAAGACTGGCATGGGCTTTGAGGATTGTGAGTCTGGCCCCTCTTCTTGCTTTTTCTCTCTATGCATCCCGGTCCCATTCATCCCTGCTGCGACGAAGAACAATCCAGAATCAACTCTTTCTTCTCAAAGCTGCTTCTGCTCATGCTCTTTCACAAGGCCAAGAAAAAAGTGTCTAGTGCATTCTTTTTCACCAAAGTGTAGCCAGAGGCCACTGGACTCCCAATAGGGGCAGGGAATGCCATAACCTTTAGCAAATGGCTTGTGACTGTGCTGATTGCTTTTAGGGTTGTTTATTTTCTGTGTTGCTTTGGAATGCTGAATGTTATTTGTTCCGTTTGCCTTTCATTTATCAAACATAACTCAGTTTTTATTAACTTTAAGGATCCACACTTTATTCACGGACTTTGACAACGTGCAGAGTGGTATATTCCTGGCCCCCAGTGCCACATAATACATCAAGATGACCTACTATCCACACCTCTGATTTTTTATTATTTGCTTAGATGCTTTATTTTGTCATACAGAGTTTTATACATTTTCATGCAAGTATATAATGTACTTTAAGCATATTCTTTTTTATCACCCACTATACTCCCCTTTAGCTATTTTAATTTTTATTATTATTTTATGTGTGTGTGTTTTACATATATGGTTGTGCATCATGTGTATGCCTGGTGCCCCGGGAGGCCAGAAGAGGGCATGGAAACCCCAAAGTTGGAGTTACAGATAGTTCTGGGCTACCATGCAGATGTTGAGAATCAAATCTGTGTCCTCTGAAAGAGGTTAAGAGTCAGTACTCTTAACCACTGAGCAATCTCTCCATTCTCCTTTGGTTTGTTTTATATGGGAGGCTATGGACACAGGGAGATACTGTTCTCTTTAAAAATTCCTAATGAGCCAGGCATGGTGGTGGGCACCTCTAATCTTGGCATTGCGGGGACAGAGGCAGGTAAATCTTTGCATTTGAGGCATCCTGGCCTACAGAGTGAGTGCCAGGACAGCCAGGTCTATACAAAGAAATCTTATCTCATAAAAAAAAAGAAGGAAAAAAAGAAAAAGTAAAAAGCATTTTTCAAATTATTCACCTATGCCATCTAGTAAATAAAATTAAAAATAAAACTAAATCAAATTACCACTTGATTAGTGTTAAAGATAATTCTTCCAACAACATGTAGCCATAAGCTAGACTTGGGAGGGAGGCTGAAGGGAGCTTTGGAAAGTTACACATTATTTAATGGCTTGTGTATAAGTATTTCTATTTGTAAGCTAGAAGTATCTGTCTCTGATGCAGGTGCAACTCTTAAAAAACTTTTAAAGACTGTATGTAGTTTTTATTTGTCATATGATATATGTTTCTTAGAAGCTACTTGAAAGCAAAATTGGGCTGTGACTCTCATACGAGAGCTTATTAAAGCATCCTATGATAAATATTCCATAGAATAAAGGTTATTCAATTACTCATAAAATTATACACTACTTAGTGAAGCTCAGTATCACCAACAGGCAAAATTGCATAATTAAATTACAGCAATTAATAGGTTTAATATTTAATGTAAAGAAAACATTTGTCATACAATAAAATTTGTGGAAATAAATTCCGTCCCAAGGCTGCAGAATTTCTGTGCATGCCTACAGTATGTTATCAATGTGCCTATTCCGCAAAAATTATAAAATCTGGGTGGGAAAAGCCATTCCCAATTAAATCAGCTTAAGATTCTCATCCTTCAAATTCAGATGCTGCTGCTGTGCTTTGATACTGTAACAGCTAGGCAGCATCAGGACCACATTGGTCCCGTGGAAAGAGGACCATCTCTGGCCATGAGGAACACCACCCAGCCTAACCCAGTGGCCTAGAAAACAAACCCAGGATTAAGCAGGAAGTTATGATTCCATAGGCAAGGAAGCTCAACTCCACACAGTTCTGAAGCTACATTCTCACTGGACTCAAGTGAGAAAACCTGTGACAGCCACAAAACAGTAACTGCTACTGAGAAAGAGACCCTATCTCCTGTCTCCAGGTCACCTGTCCTCACCGTGACCTGACTGCAATCTCCCCTTCTAATGAAAACGGAACCTTTAGGATAACAGTGTCAACTACCTACCTGCTGGGGAGGCCCACTCTTAGAAAGGTGTGAGGCTCTTGAACACTTGCTGAGTTCTTAATCGGACTTAGGTTCTTGTTTCTCATGCAGTGCCATGAAATTTGAGCAATCTGGATTTCCCAAAAGGCTTCGTTTCTAATTGAAAGCTGCATTCATCATTTTATTACTATTGTGATACAATACGTGGGGGAAAGCAGCTAAAGGAAGGAAGGATTTCTTTTGGCTCACGGCTTGGCTACTACAGCGCACCGGGCAGAGAAGGAGCACCACAGGAATGTGAGGCTGCTGCTCAGACTGCACCCCAGTCAGAAGGAGAGATGGATGCTGGTGCTCCTTTTAATTCGGTCTGGAACCCCAACAAATAGGTCAGCGCTACCAAATTTAGGGTCGGCTTCCAACCTCAGCTTACCAAATCCTGTAGCTCCCTTACAGACATGCCCAGAACTTTACCTTGTAGGCAACCCTGGACCCTGTCAGGATGACAGTACTGCATACATTTGTTCTATCCTCTTGCAGGGTTGCACAGTTCTACCTGCTGGATTAGTAGATGAAGCTTCTAAGTGTGTCCTAAAATCTACTCTATAGTGGGAAGCGTCCCCCAATGCCATCCTGAAATGAACAGCACACGACTATTGCTCCACCACATAGACAAGAAATCAGCAGTCATTTTCTGTCTAGAATAGAGTTTACTTCATTAGCCACGTTACATCATGGGTTCAATCCAATTTCTCAAGCTGCAATAACACAATCATCCAACCTAATTATCTTCATTGCAAGTATTTAAAAAGCACTTTCTGAGAGCCATCTCTTTCTGTGTCAGGCAGGATCAACATCAAGTCAACAGCTCATCGAGGCTCTGTTGTCTTCTTGGAAAGGCTTAATACTGTAGGAAAGGGTTGTTTCTCACAAGGGAGGATTGTCTCTCACCCTAGGAACCAAAAAAGGGCTTCCTGGTCAATAAAAGCATCCGTGCGTAGCCACTCACAGCCGTGCTTTGAAAACTAGATTCTCACGATCCCTTAAGCATAGCTGCTGCACTTTTGACATCCTACAGGACTGAGAATATCATAGCCTGTATAACTTCACCAACGCCGCAGGACTGAGAATATCACAGCCTGGATAACTTTAAGAATGCTGCAGCACTGAGCATATCACAGCCTGGATAACTTCACCAACGCTGCAGCACTGAGAATACTACAGCCTGTATAACTTCTACAACACCTTGGGTCATTGAAAGAGGCTTAGGGCAAAGAAGGAATTTTTTAAAGCAGGACAATGAGAGATAATTTGTACATGAAATTCCACCCCAGACCACCACCCAGTAGAAATAATAATGGCCGCTCCCTGGAAATGCTCCAGAGGACAGGTTTGTTTTTGAAGGACTTTTAACAGACCATTTACCAAACGTTCCCAAACTCTATTTCCAAAACAATTTATCTAGGCTTCTTTTCAATCATCAAAAAAGGAATCAGCCTATAACTTTTTTAAAAAAAATAGATAATTTATTAGGAGAAAAATGCCTTTTACACATTTTAGATGAATTTGTGATAAAATTAATAAAAGAGCAGGAAGTCCAATCCCAATTCAAACTAGCTATTTCACTGCTCCCTAACTTGTGGGTTCATCATGGTCCTGGGCCTCCGCTTGCTGTCGAGCATGCTTTCTCCTAACCCTGTGAAGAGCTCATTTGACCTGTGCCCTGAGCAAGTAACAAATTCACGTCTGTGGCTGGGGAAGCCTAACAGCTTGAGTTTTAAAAGGGAATGTTGTCCTCTGCTCCTTTGGAAAGCAGCTTGGCGATGCTGAAAGTGAAGGAATCTCACCACTTCATGAGCCCCAGATAATCAACATCCGAGGCTTGCTTCCAATTACAAACACTGTGGTGTACACTGCAGGAGAACACTCAAGCCTTGAGCCCACCCCTACCCCACCCCACTTATGCTTGTGCAGGCAGTTCAACCACAGCTACATCCGAAAGGATGGAGAGTGAACTCACTGATGTCTGATGTTGCTTGATGTCTATTGTGATGAGGCATTTAGGGAGAACTATGGACGGCTCTGCTATTTGGCACTCAAGAACCAGCGACACACACAAGCCATGGCCAAGCTTAACGTTCTTACCTTATAAACTTGACCGTACGTTCCATTTCCGACCAGTTCCACCAACTCAAAGATTCCTGCAGGGTCCTGAAGAAAAACCAACAATCAAAGTTTAAAACGCCATCCAAGACCCTGTCATTATCAAAAGCAAATACTCAAAATAAGCAATTAAATCACTTGAATTTGAGGGGAGGACAGTTTTTAGATGCACCTACTGAATAGTATGAATTTTTTAAAAAACGTTTAATTAGACCACAGCTATGAAATTAGCCAGTTCACTTTGTTTTTATGTCACACTTTTATGATGAATTTAAATCAGAGAAAAGGAAATTGCTTTCCATCCAAATAAAAGGAGTGGCTGGGGAAGTGACTTCACAGAGTCTTTGCCCTGCTGTTGTGGAATAATCCTTTTGTACAAAGGGAAAATGTGCCACTCTGGTTGGTTTAATAAAAGCTGAATGGCCAATAGCTAGGCAGAATTTCCAGGCACAGAGGATGCTGGGAAGAGGATGGGGAAGACACGAGGAGACCCGCAGGAAGTGGGAAAGCAGGATGGACAGAGCATAGGTGAGGTAAGTGAGCATCCGGGCAGCATGTAGATAAATAGTAGTTAATATAATAAAGAGCCAGTTAGAAATAAGCCTGAGCTATCTGCCAAGTCTTCATAATTAATAGTAAGTCTCTGTGTGATTATTTGGAAGCTGGCTGGTGGAACGGAGAAAGACTGGCTACACCATTCATGCAAAAGGACCTGAGTTCCATTCACAGGGTCCACTTTAAAAAGCTGGGCATGGCAGAACATATCTAATATCCCAGCACTAAGAGCTGGAGACAGGAGGGTTCCTGGGACTTGTTGCCTGGCCAGTATAGTAAGTAATTGCTTTCCAGGTTCAGTGAGAGAAAGAAAACCCTGTCATATAAAGTGGAGAGTGCCTGAGGGGATAGTTGACATCGACCTCTGGCCTCCATATGTGCACACATATCCATGCACACCACACCTATATCCACATGTGTGTATCCCCACATTCAAACAACAAAAAAGAATCAGCAATGTTCTCGGTATGGAATCAAGGTGCCCTTGCAGCAACACTGAGAAACTATGAAAGGTACAGGTCACCTTGAGCAGTTTTTGGACTATTTCTACTGAAATGCCTGAGCTGTTCACTAGAGTGGATAGCAGGAAGAAAACAAGATATGCTGGCTAGTTTGTTTGTTTGTTTGTTTGTTTGTTTGTTTTTAACAACATGAGCAAGAGTGATCTAGGAAGAAGAAACCTCAATTGAGAGAATGACCCCCATCAAACTGGCCTACAGGCAAGTTTGTGCACGATCTTATCGACTCATGATTGATGTAGGAGGGCCCACCCAAGCGTAATGCCATCATTGGCCTGGTGGTTCTGGGGTGGAGAAACAGCGGGATGGTGAGTCCCGGAGAGTAAGCCACTAAGCAGCTTCTTCCATTGTCACTGCTCTTGCCCCCCCCCCCATGTCTCTGTGCTCGCTTGAGTTCCTGCCCTGACAGTGATCAGGACATAGAAGCCAAGTAAACCCTTTCTCCCCACTTTACCTGTGGTCATGGTGTTTATCACAGCAACCTGATACATGTTCCCGAAGCATGAGACAGTCTTCTTTACGGAATTCAACAGTCCCGAAGAAAGAAACGGAAATCTAGAAAGCCACCTCCCTGAATGCTTTTCCCTCTCATATCTGCAATGCTGCCCTTGTACAGTATGTGTTTGCAGTACTCACAGGGTAAATGCGGGATTTGGAATTCAACCTAAGAGAAGGATTATGGAAGTTTAGGGCAGCAAACGGGTTTCTACCAACCCTCCCCTCAAAGCCAACTAAGTGCCATGGGGCTCCATGAATGTCTGGGAGTCACTGCTACTATTGCTAAGCCACAATCCCAAGAAGTGGAGAGGAAAATGAATCCATAAAGTCCACAAAAGTCCATAAAATTCAAGTCTGAGCTAGAAGGTAGCTTTTACCCCTAAGATTCCTAACTGATAAGAAATTGTTTCTTTAAAGAAACAAACTGAGACAAAAAATTGGCTCAGGAGATAAAGGCCAGCAAGCCTGAGGACAGGAGGAATCTCAGGAACCACTTGGTGGAAGAAAAGAGTCAAGCTCCAGCAGGTTGTCCTCTGAACACACACACACGCACATGTACACACACACACACACACACACACACACGCACACGCATGCATTCACACGCACATGCACACGTATGCACACACATGCACACACACATAATCACACACACATACACGCTAAAAAAATAAAGTGTTAGGCAGGGCAAGGACAGGGACAGGAGATATTTAGCGCAACTAATTACTGCCCTGTCAGCATAAGAGCACAGACCTGCCAGCTCTAATGATTTCTCAAGAAAACCCAGACATTTTCCTTAAGGTGTGATCTAATTTTTAAGTGTTAGTGACTTAACTAATGTGTGTGTGTGTGTGTGTGTGTGTGTGTGGAGAGAGAGAGAGAGAGAGAGAGAGAGAGAGAGAGAGAGAGAGAGAGAGAGAGAGAGAAAGAGGTTAAAAACAAAACCTGAGAGCAGAGCCTACCTCTAGTAAACGCACAGAAGAGCAAGCACCTGATGCATGCTATGGCAGAATGGAGGGGACCGACCTGTTAGCATCAGACATAGGGACCAAATGAAGCTGTAACTTGAGCACTGTGTGACCCCAGGAGGGCCTGGAGGCACAGGCTAGTGTCTGAGCCAGCCAAACACAGCTTTTATCCTGCCATGACCCCATGAAAAGCTGACTATTAATACCTAATAGTAATCACTTTTGGGTTTTGACAAGGTTGGATAGCCAAGGCTGGCCTCTAATTCACTATGTAACCCTGTGTAAAGGGTGACCTTTAACCCTGACCCTCCAAGTGGAGGGGGATCACAGGTGCTAGGTTGTACTAGGAAGGTGAAGAAAGTGAGGAATGACCACTCCAAGGTGTAGCTGCAGGGAAGGTTTTATCGTAGACCTGAGGGAGAGAACAGTCAGAGGCATCTGAGAGTCCAGAGCAGCAAGAGAAAGTAGTAGACTAAACATGGCCAGCAGAGTAAACTTGGTCATGGCGGAGGGCAAGAGAGGAAGCATTAAGAGAGGAAGACAAAACTAAGAGGGTGCATGGCCAACATGGCAGGATTCTATAGGAATGAGAAGCTGGGCAAAGGGAGGCCCATAAACTAGAGAAAGCAGTTCAGGGCAGGGGCGGGGTGAGAAGAGCTGAGGAGATCCATGGGCAGTTGTGACACTCAGAAACCCCTGAGGCCAGCGTGTGCTTTAGTATGCTAATAGGCACCAGAGATAGCCAGTTTCTTCTGGGCAAAGTATTTTGTGAACTGGACCACATCCCTAGCCCAAGTAACCACTTTTATCCTGTGTGCAAAACCACAGCATTACTGAAGTGGAAAGGGTTGCCTCAGAACCGCCACTCCGATATTCCCAAGGAAGGTGGCAGATAAGTTAGCCTTTTTGAAAACTCGTCTACACGAATCTAGACCTCTCCCCTCAAGCCAATGCTTAAGGATCTTTCAAAGACTCCACCTAGAAAGCTAGGGAGCTGGCTCAGCAGGTAAAGGGCTGGCCGTGCAGGTGCAAGGAGCAGGTGGGATCTCCTGCATCCATGAAAAATACCAGGCTCGTGTAGTGGCAAACCTGTAAGCCTAACACCAGGGAGGCAGAGATGAGAAACCCACAGAGGAAGCTCGCAAGCTAGCTACACTGTTGAATTGGTGAGCTCTGGGGTCAAGTGAGAGACATAAGGTGACAAGTGTCAGGAGTGACAGCCCTATGAGCCAAGCAATGGCCATGCTGAGGAGTTAAATTGTGCCCACTGCAAAGGATAATGGTGCGGGAGAATTGTCTGTATTCTGTCAATCATGTTTTAAATAAACACTGATTGGCCAGGCAGGAAGAATAGGCGGGTCAACCAGACAGGAAGTAGAGGTGGGGCAATGAGAACCAGAGAATGCTGGAAAGGAGGAAGCCCATTCCTCCCACTCCTGCCCAGACCATCGAGAAGCAAGATGTAACCTGCCAGCTGAGAAAGGTACTGAGCCACATGGCTAACATAGATAAGAATAATGGGTTAATATAAGTGATAAGAGCTAATAAGTAGCCTGAGCTAATGGGCCAATCAGTTTTATAACTTATGGAGATCTCTGTGTGATTTTCTTTGGGACTTGCCGGCTGTGGGGAACAGGGCAGGACAGAAACCCCAACAAGCTAGCCCTCATGTTACAGGATAATCCCAAATAGATTTTCAATTCTCCCTCCCAAATAAATATTCAGATTAGGGCACAGGATTCTAGGCTGAAATCCTTGCTCCATACCCCCTGCCAGGTTGCACATGGCCTGGGGGAGGAGCTAGAGTATATAGAGACTGGCAGGAAAGCCAGCACCCTGGTGGGTAAGGCTTTCCAGGTGCAGCCTGTGTGCAGAGGAGTGACCACACCCCTGCAGTTAACCCCCACCCCCGTTGGCTCCATAACGAATCACAGTAATCCATTGGTTTCCAAGTAACCTTTGCAGAGAATCAGGCCTTGCTTCATCTTTGGGATCTTGGGAGGAGGGGTAGACCTTGCTTTACATAGGCACCAGGGAAGGAATTTTAACAAGAGTAATGAGTAAGATATTCATTGTCAACCTCTGGCTTCCATACATATGCATATTCGTGCATGTGCCCACACACATACAAACATACATATGTACTCCACATACATATCCAACAACATCAGAAACAGGAAACTTTCGGTCACTGAGAAAAGCTGGAGTATTAACTACTCTTACAGAACCCAAAAAGGAAACAAGCAAATAACAGAAGGCGCCAGAAATTCTAGTGAAGCCCACTTAGTCCACAGAAGAACAGACCAAGAGGGGGGAAACATTTAGGAGACAGCAGCACTGAGCCATAATAAGACACTGTCAAGGCCCCCTGGGAGCCCACGGAGAAATGTTTAGTTTTCTAAAATCCTAAGCCACTTGGAAGAGCAGGTTTTATTACACCACCATTAGAAAGAAATGAAGAAGGGGGGATAAATGGTAGCAGCTGCTGCTTGTTTCTAAGCTGTGCTTCCCAGAAGTTTGTTTGTTCAGTGATGTTTCTGCAGCACGTTGGGAAAGGAGCTCTCCATGGGCTTGAAATCTCAACTTTAAAAAAAAAGTAAAGAAAGAGAAATCCAGCCTTGATAGCTCACAATTACACAATTAGCCACCACTTGCGTAAAAGAAGTTGGAGAAAAAAAATAAAATAAAAGAGTTAAAAGAATCAGAATGTAGAGCCAAAGACCTAGACACCGTACCATTTGTTCTCCATCTCAACAAGCTGCTCCAGTCCCTGTTGCCATCACCTCCCAGCCACGCTGCACCATTCACCAACACGTAAAGCTGCCACACACGGAAGTCCCTATAGCATTCCCGGCTCTGAAGATATCCATGAAGCCCACTGGTGTCACAGGCTGTCAGGACGTGGCTGTGTGCAAGGCGACAAGGAGGAAATGCTGTCCCTAATAATCATGTTACAGAGACAAACTTGCACAGAGACAGAGCTGGCTTAATTCTCCTTCTCATGTTTGCTTAGCTGTCTCAAAGCCAGTATGGGCAGTGCAGAAGAAGGTTCTGCACTCTGCGGAGAAAAGAGCAAATCACTGACATTTACAGACCTGGGAATCCCTGTTGCCTACATATGCCTTTATTCAGATCTTAACCTTTACTTGGAAGCACAGAAGAGGATTTAATTCCAAGTTAGAGTAGTTTACATTATTTCATAATAAAATGTAACTGCATATCACAAGGCAGCTTGTTTCCTGGAAGAAAATGTTACTTTCCAGCAAATGCTGATAAAGACAATTTGATTAGTTGTTATAATAAGAAATTGAAGTAATAGCCAACGTTTCACGACCACTTATGTGCAGGGGCCTATTCTCAGCATCTTCTATAAATGGCGAATTTAATTATCACAATTCTGTCAAGTGGGTGGTGCTTTTTGATTTTGTTTTGCGGCACTGGGAGTTGAATCTAGGGCCACATGTGTGAGTTAAGCAAATGCTCGATCACTGGGTTATAACTTCAGTCTTTGTTTTCACTTTTATTTGGATGCTGTCTTGCTTGTTTTGAGGCTTTGGTCTCATATATTTGAGGCGAACATCAAAAAATAGTATGTATCCAAAGGTGGCCTTGAAATTCTGATCCTCCTGACTTCACCTTCCATTACAGATATCTTCTGCCATTCCCTGTTTGCAAAGAGGTAGAGATGGAACCCAGAGGGGTTTTTTTGTATTCTTTTAAACACCACCTGCCCCATTAGTTTCAGCCTCTTATTGGCTAATTAACCCATATTTAGTAATCCGTGTAGTACCACGAGGTGGTCGCTTACCAGGAGAGATCTTAACCTGTGTCCATCTCGGAGAGGAGAGGCATGGCGACTGTCTGAGCCATCTACCTCACTTCCTTCTTCCTGTTCTGTCTACTCCACCTACCTAAGGGCTGGCCTATTAAATGGGCCAAGGCAGTGGAACCCAGAGTTTTGCACATGCAAGCAAGCACTCCACCAACTGAGCTTCAGCCCCAGGCCCTACTTTTTGAGTCTAAGGTCCAGGCTTGCCCTTGATCTATAGTGAAGGTGAGCCCTGAGCTGGCAGTCTCTTGACACTAGCTTTATTTCACATGCCTCCACCGCCAGGCATGAACTGCTATTGCTAATGCTACCTTTAATGGTCTTCGGGTGAGGAAACTGAGGCACAGTCCCAAATCAGAATTCTCAGCCCCTAATTCAATACCTACTATCTTTCTGGCTTTGACAAGATTCAGAGCTGCTCTGTACCTTGGTCTCTTCAATCTAAAATGAGAACTTAATTTCCTACCTCCAGGGTAGCTGGGAGGATTGAGAAAGTTTCTAGTCCAGCCTGGGATCTGATATATAATCACACTTCAATAATCATCCATCATCTTCCATTCCTTCCCTTTTGTATATTTCCAAATGAACTCAGTTAATAAACAAGGAATATGCCACAGGAAAATCCAGCCAGTCTTTTATAGATTTCTAGCTTTAAAATCACGTAACATTAGAAAAGCCAGGCAAAGAAAAGCTATTGCTTTTCAATCAGTAAATCAGCAGTATCACCTCAGGCTTAGCAAACAGGGTTAGATATTTATGGACAAACGAACGCCTTGTAAATGTGAGGTGATTGAAAAGACTCTAAGGCTTCCTGGGCGCTCACTGGGATGAATTCGCTCCTCTATCAATTGATGACTAAATGCCTAAATGGCAGCATTGATATCCAGGGCCTGGTTCTGCAGCTGGCTGATGAGATTTAAGATCCAGGAATTAATATTCCTAGTCTCGGGGTTAGAATGTCCTTCTTCCAAGCCCCCCAAATGATGCTAGATTTATTGGAATACAAGTCACATGTCAAGGATTGGAACAGGTACTCTTGGGTCTCTATTGAGGATACTGCTTCCTCTGTAAGGCTAATAATGCTATCGATCCTTTTCTTCATCATCCCAGGTTTTGAGAAAGAAGATGAAGGAACAGCAGGGTTCATGAGCAAGGGCCCAAGTCCTTCAGGATGTCCAACCTGTGGTTTGTGGGCCATGTGAATCCCTGAGTGCCTACAAACATGTCCCAGGACACTTGTAGACCACAAAGTGATATCAAGAGGTTGAAGGCCCCTTCACTTGTAGGCACAGCATAAGACTCTCAAGCAGAATCTCTTACTTGGAGTCCTAGTCCTTTGGCAGGATAAACAGACCCCAGAAGAACTCGGATGGTTGATACAGCTTCTAGAACTCCTCTACCCCCGGATTGCCCACTGACATCTGCCAGACAACTGTGCTTACTCTAAACTTACTGGCCTGAAAAAGACCAAAATGTTATTTCCCATAGAGCCATACTTAGCAGCTGTTTTGTTGGGTTTCAGCCCTAACTGACAAGCATATGCTTACAAAAGCAAGACAGAATGAAGCAAACAGGAACAGGGGAGAGTCCACATTTATCTGGAGCCTGCGGGCTTTTTCCACACCATCCTTCCAAAGCAAGTACCAAGTGCGGAAGTGTCCCTGCTGACTCTGCATCCTTAGATTCTAGTCCCTGCTGCCCTCACAGGGAGGCCAGGTCTTTCCCAAGCAAGTTCTTACTTCCTGTCCCTTTCTAATTTAAGGGAGTGGGGTGACAGAGGCGTCAAAGATCATGCCTTACACAATAGAGCTTACTTAACCTCTGATATCCACAGGCACCATCCACAGCCACCTGCTGGGTTACGCTTATTCTAAACAGAAGCCCCTTGTCCAAGTTGTTCCAGCAGATTGAGGAAAAGCTACCAGTGAAGTGCTGCAATCTGCCAGTGAATATGGCGACAGTGGCACCGAGGAAATGGGCCAAGACCCACCCCATCCAGAACAGCCAGAATGAAGACCAGAAACCACTCTTCATTTCATGCTGGCCCAAGCCACACTGGAAGGGGAAAAATCCAAGGAGAATAATGTATAAAATAAGGGATTGGAGATACAGCTCATTGGAAGACCTTGCCTGGCATGCAAAAGTCCCTGAGCTTGAGCCCTGTTTTTTTTTGTTTGTTTGTTTTGTGTGTGTGTGTGTGTGAGTGTGTGTGAGAGGGTATATGAGTGTATGTGTGTGTGACTGTGTGTGACTTGTGTGTAAGAGTGTGTGTGAGTATGTGTGTGAGTGTGTGACTTGTGTGTGTGAGAGTGTGTGAGTGTATGTGTATGTGTGTGTATGAAAACAATACACTTGCTTCATCTTATTTGAGCATCTCTCTAGGAGATAAATTAAACTATGTAGATATTTCACATCATTGGTCCAAAACAGTATTCAAATCTGGATCTATGTCCTGCTAAAGTTGTTCAGCTTCTCACACTCTGGATTCACCATCTTTAAGATGGGCAATACTAGCCAGGCTTCCTTCTCTGCGAGGCTGTTTCCTGAATGTGAACACACCAGAGCCTCATGTTAGACAAAGTCTTCTGGGAAGCCTTGAGTTAAGGCAATTCCAGGTCTCCACCGGTCCCAGACTGAGGTCCTCTTTTACCAACACTGAATGCCCAGTCAGATCAGCCTGAAACATAACTGCCAAGCTTCCAGGACCTGCTGTCCAGTCTGTTAGATCTGAGGGCAGAGCCTAGAGCCCTTATCTCCTGGTTGGGTTGTGGTGGGCGAAGTTCCATTCTCAAATGATCAGGAGCCGGCAACGGAAGAGTTCTCTAAGCTCCTGCCACTGTTCGCCCACAATTCTATAGCTGGAGGTGGACTCACAGAGGCAGGCCTTCCAATTGGGCTTCAGACCTGGCTCCTCAGATCAAGAGCTCTCAGATTTGGGGCTGTGTTTTAAGTTATAGCAGACATCAATGCTGTTGTGAGGACAGGCAACGGGCTGAGTGTTTTGCACACATTTTCTCAAGGGAACCGTCGTAAGTGCTAATCCAGCCCTGGTGATGCAGTGCTATTACCACCGTCATAGGTCCACAGTTCACATCTCATTTGGCTGTCCTATGGGTACAGACTGAACGGTGCTGCTCGCTGTGCCGTAAGCATCTCTGTCCAAGGCTGTCCTATAGGTACAGACTGAACAGTGCTGCTCGCTGTACCATAAGAATTTCTGTCCAAGGCTGTCCTATAGGTACAGACTGAACAGTGCTGCCTCCTGTATTGTAAGCATCCCTGTCCAATCGAGAGCCAGCCCTCTGTAAAGGGTGTTCATGATTCTAACCCAGAGTCGTTTTGGGGGTCCTCAAGATTTTGCTGGGACTCAAAGGCTTGAGTCTACTGCATTTTCTACAATGTTGACTTAAGCACAGGATACCAGCACTGCTAATGCTAATATATCTAAAACTTTCATCTCATTTCGTAAACTTAGAAAAGTTCTTATAGGCTTCAAGGAGTTAGTTGTAATATTTGGATTCATCTATCACAGGTAAAATGGACTCCAGTTAAATACTCCTGTCAATCAACAGCCTAAGCTTTCCCACTACTGCGTACCCTTGGGGGTAGGCTCCCCCTCCCCCAGCTACCAGGACATTGCGTATGGAAGTTTCAAAGGTACCCCCAGGATAAAAATTTTCCCCCAGACTCGTTAACTTTGTCTCCAGTCCCTATGGTGTATCTGTCCCAGCAGGCTTCCAATCAACTGCAGGATGCAAGCTGGTCCAAACACACCAGCCTAGATGCTTCTGACAGAATTTCCAACCATCCCAGACTGCTCCAAGGAGGCTAGACCCAGGCAGTCCACAGAATCTGGGCAGTGAGCAAAATGCATGTCTCACACATACCTCTCTCCCTTCCCAGCCTTAACTGACATCCCAGCTTTCCTGCTACTCCAACAATAGCAGCAACAACAACGACAGCAACAACAGCAGCAGCAACAACAACAGTCCAGATTCAGCAGCAAGTAGTTACAGAAGAGATTACTTCGTTCTTCATCACCAACAAAAAGCTGGACTGTCTGGTCCCACATGAAACATGGACAAATCTCACTCAGTGGCTGCATGTCCTCCCCACACTTCCCACACAGCTCCCTGCCCTAAACCTCTCCAGCCAAGAGGCTGGGCTTCATTCCCTTCCCTTCCCCCAGCTTCTGGTTTCTTTATAACTCAGACATCTGTGTCAGGTGCTCTCTTGGCTCTTCTCTCTTTCTTGCTCCTCGGCTCCCTCTCTCTTCTCTTACTCAATTGCTCTCACCTCTCTCTCCTCTCATGACCTGGTCTATTCTGCTAGCTATGTTCAATCTGGACTCTTTCAGATGCCTGTGGCTGAACTCTCCCTCATATCGACAATCAAAACCTTCCCTTCAACCATGCAGTCATGTCTTCATTTCCACTCAATAATAATATGAGAAAAAGTCTTATAAGCCCCAGATTTTAGATAATAAAACTAGGGAATAAAATAATTTGTCCATGGTTAAAGTAAGTCATAGAAATAGCGGTCAGGAGTATGAAGTAAGGGTTAAAAAAAAAACAGTAAGGGAGCCAGGCAGTGGTGACACATGTCTTTAATCCCAGCACTCAGGAAGCAGAGGCAGGCAGATCTCTGTGAGTTTGAGGCCAGACTGGTATACAAGAGCTAGTTTCAAGACAGGCTCCAAAGCTACAGAGAAAACTTATCTTTAAAAAAAAAGGTAATGTTAAAAATGTTTCCCCTGGAGTACTGTGCTGAGCACAGAAAATGACATGTATGAAGCATTTAACACAATGCATGGCCATGCTTAATAAACAAGAGTAGGCCGGTCTTGGTGCTAGGAATATTAAAAGTTGCCCCAAGCCAGTAACAGCATTGGTCAGTGCTGGATCTAACATTTAAATCTAAATATTTTGAATCTAATATTTAAACGATTATACACTTCTTTACAAATGGTCCCTGACAAAATTAATGTGGGGCAATGAGGATGGCAAGGACCTTGTAGTTTCTCAGTCAGAGCAGGGGCGGTGACCTCAAGCCAAACCGTTCAAATCTGCCCAGTGGCTGGGACACACAAAGTTGATTTTTCCATGGCAGTTCTATCCCTGCCTCCCCTTAGTGACAGGAGCTCTGGAGGGAGGAGCCAAGCAACCCAGATTTCTCTCTGCAGCAGTCACACACCCACACACACTTGGCCATTCTATGAGATGAATACTAATTACTTTGAATTAGCCACTCAGTTGGTATGAGAAGCAGCGGTGTTTAGTAGTTAAGACTGTGGACTCTTCAGCTGAAAAGCCTGATCCCGACCTCAGCTTTACTGCCTAGGGGCTAAGGGAGCTTTGATCATGCTGTTTGATCTCTCTGTGCCTCCATTGCCTCAGCGGTAATAGTATCCATAAGAGAAGGCATTACAGTAATATCTGACATATTTTAAGTTCCCAAAAATGTATGCTAAAACTTCTTGATCCAAAGTTGCGTAGCTTTCATTCATTCCATTCCATTCAGAGTTCTTGGTATCTAGATCATGTATAATAGACGGTCAGTGACAGCTAGGGGAAGGAGAGCCCCAGATCTCATCTGTGCCACGGACAGCAGCTTCTAACACAGCTCAGGAAGACCTCGCTAGTCATTTTGCAGAGGAGCACTGGAGCCCTCTGCGAGGACTCACGGACACTCAGAAAAGCAGGTTTTCTACCAAGAGAGTTGGAGTGGCTTTTCCAAGGTGTTGATGGCTGGAATTGAGTCATAACCTCAAGAATTTGGTTGTCTGCTTTTTTTCTTCTGTCCAGTGAAGGCCTTTGGTAGACTAAAGGTCTCACTTTGTCCCATCCGAACAGGGGGCCTGAAAGGGAAGGCCCCGAGGGTGCTGAGGGGCACAGTGGGCAGTTGTAAACTCTAGACGCTTGGTTTGAAAATAAGCCAATTTATGTATTTAATTTATTTATGACATATGATTAATTTATATCACTGTGATAACCCATTTGGTGGGCCATACAGAAACCTCAACATAGGGGATTAATCATTATTTTCAAAATGTATTTTTTCTCTATTCACAGACCTTATATAGTCATATCCACCATTTAGTTTAGTTCCATATGATCTCCATAGTGATGGAAACAAAATTCTATATAAGCTGATTTCATTCACTTTTCTCCATTAGGAAATAGGCATATACAGCTAAGAACACAAAACTAAGAGGAAAACAACCAAAGAAAGATTTTTAACTCATGTTTGAATATTTCTTTAGGTTTTGATGTGCAGTTGTTTCATTTTATTTTTAAATACTATTTATTATCTTATTTTTACATGTGTGTGCCAGACTGTATGTATGTATGTGCACCAGATGCGCGCAGGGGCTCATGGAGGCTAAAGAAGAATGACAGGGTCCCTGGAACTGGAGTTAAGGGTGGCTGAGCCATCTGATGTCCTCTGCAAGAGCAGCAAGTGCCCTTCCCCACTGAGGCATCTCTTCAGCATGGGCCTGGTTATTTTGAGCCTTTGGCTGCTGTCGAGACTCACTGGCTGGTCTTCTCATACTCCTTTACCTGAAGTTCCCTCTGCCATATCCACACACTTTAGCCATCTCCAACCCCCGCCATATGTACACACAGAAGTGTCCCCTGCCGTATCCACACACTGAAGTGCCCCCCGCCATATGTACACACTGAAGTGCCCCCTGCCGTATCCACACACTGAAGCACCCCGCCATATCCACACACTGGTACATGGAATATGAGGTATGAGCCCACTCAAGATTTGAATGCAGAGGTTTTTTCCGATACATTCAGAGTTGGAAAACAATGGGCTGATTCTAGAAAGCAGGGCAAGAAAAAACTCATGAGTGTTTCACAAATTTTGGACAAGAATAGGTGTCGTCAACTGTTTTGGAGCCCACTGCAGGTCACAACCCAAGTGGCTGGGAAGACTGACTTGCACACAGAGGCCCCAGGTCAGTCTCCCACATGGGCAGGCTTCTTCAGAGATGCTATGATACAACTTTGCGGGAAAATACATCACAGGGTTGACAGAGATATGCAAACATCGGATTCCTCTGGACCTGTCAGGACAGGGCAACTTTCCTGTATTTCCAGCAGCACAAGGTCCAAATGATGGGAACGAGCCTCACAAAGCCTCTGGCACTCTGCCTTTGCTGAGCTGCTTAGATGAGGGAAGAAGATAGCAGCTGCAGCAGATGGACGTGAAGACAGGGACTGATTGCCTAAATAATTAACTAAGAAAGATTAGGAAGGCATCCAAGGCTCTACTTTGGAAAGGAGAGCCTTAGCTGGACCATTCCCCAAAAGCTACTCATTTACCACCTGCTTATAGCAAACCAATTATATGAATGTTTGCTTGAAAGTACTTTCAGCAGCTCTTCCCACATCCTAAGTCACCACACAGCTAGTGACTGGTAGGAGATGATGGAAAAGACATCCAGTAAGTACATAAGCCACCCTTGACAGCCTTTTAACCTTGACCCCTGCTGACAGCAGAAGGGACCCACAGATAAGGGTCCAAGATGGGGAGACTGGACACAGTGATAAAGTCAGTGATTCGGACCTTCTCTCAGGGGTGCTCAAGAAAGCAAAACTGATTGCTTGGGTCTCCTCTGATTTTCTCACATCATGGGAGGATTGGGATGGCCCAGAGCCATGTAGGAACAGCTGAGAATGTGTCAACAGATCTGTCATCTGGCATACGAAGATACAAGCCAATCCTAGTCCATCACTTGATGTCACCATTAATGGTACAGATGGCTGGTTATCAACTCAGACAGACTGTTGGCTGATTATAGGGCCTCATTTGTATACGATCCCCTGACCCAAAGCTTTTGTGCCTGTGGCTAAGGCAGCATGGGTGTGTGTGTGTGTGTGTGTGTGTGTGTGTGTGTGTGTGTGTGTGTGTGTTTGTGGAGTTTGGTGGTTTGTTGATCTTACAAGACAGATAATGGAATAGGAAGCTTTTTACTACCTAATGAGCACCTAGACACAAATTTAGACAAATCAAAAGCTATAGCTGAATTTCCTTGGGTTGTGATAAATTTCTATAAATATTAGATTTCCACTGTCAGGTAAGATTGGAACAGGAAATATTGTTCAGACAATAAAATGTTTACTGTACAAACACAAGTATTTGAATTCAGAGCCGAATTACAAACAAACAAACAAAGAAACAAAGAAAGAAAGAAACAGGTGATGATGGCAGCAAGTCCTTTAGTCCCTATCTGAGGAGATGTGGACGGCCAATCCCTGGGGCTCACTCCAAGCACAAGCCCAAAACCTGGTGGTACCCACACTGAGGGTGGTTCATTTTACCTCAGTTAACACAAGCTAGAGATAGAGCATGCCAAGTGATTCTAGATCCTGTTATATTAACCCCACAGGCTGGTCAGCAGAGTTATTGTCAGGCTTTCTAAAGGACTGCTCAGAGGACAGTGAACCAACTGGAGAAAGGATTTTCTTTTTTGCTTCCTCTACCCCTCCCCAGCTTCCTCTTTCCAGATTTTTACCTGGAACCCTATAGCCATTTCTCATCCTGAGGTAAATTAAGAATGAAGACTGTGTCCTTTGCTTTACACAAGTTTTTCAGTTTCAAGAGGTCCCATTTATTAATTGTTTCAGTGTCTGTTCTACTGGGGTTATATTTAGGAAGTGATCTCCTGTGCCAGTGTGTTCAAGTGTACTTCCCACTTTCTTTTCTATGAGGTTCAGTGTGGCTGGCTTTATTTTGAGGTCTTTGATCCATTTGGACTTGAGTTCCATGCATGGTGATAAACATGAATCTATTTTTATTCTTCTAGGTGTTGATATACAGTTATGCCAGCACTATTTGTTAAATGGGCATTCTTTATTCTATTTTATATTTTTTGCTTGGTGTCAAAGTGAGAGTTTCACTTCTTTTTCAATTTGTATCCCCTTTATTTCCTTTTGTTGTCTTATTGCTCTAGCTAGGACCTCAAGAATTATATTGAATAGATATGGAGAGAGTGGGCAACCTTGTCTTGTCCTTGATTTCAGTGGGATTGCTTTGAGTTTCTCTCCATTTAGTTTAATGTTGGCTTTTGGCTTGCTGTATATTGCTTTTATCATATTTAGGCATGTTCTTTGTCATGGTCAACAAGAGATTGGGAAAAGAACTTCACCAAACTCACATTGGACAGAGGGCTGATCTCCAAAACATACAAAGAACTCAAGAAATTGGTTATCAAAAGAACAAATAATCCAATAAGAAAAATGAAGTACATACATAAACAGAGAACTCTCAACAGAGGAACCTAAAATGGCTGAAAGACACTTAAAGAAATGCTCAACATCCATAGCCATTAGAGAAATGCAAATCAAGACAACTCTGAGATTCCATCTTACATCTGTAAGAATGGCCAAGATCAAAAACACTGATGACAACTTATGCTGGAGAGGTTGTGGGGAAAGGGAACACTTCTGCATTGCTGGTGGGAATGCAAGCTGATACAACCCCTTTGGATGTCAGTGTGGCGATTTCTCAGAAAATTGGGAAACAACCTTCCTCAAGACCCAGCAATACCACTTTTGGGTGTACATCTGAAGGATGCTCAATCGTACCATAAGGACAGGCACTCAGCTATGTTCATAGCAGCATTGTTTGTCATAGCCAGAACCTGGAAACAAGTTAAATGCCCCTAGACCGAAGAATGGATAAGAAAAATGTGGTACATTTACACAATGGAGTACTACAGAGCAGAAATTAATGACATCTTGAAATTTGCCGGTAAATGAATGGATGTAGAGAACATCACATTGAGTAAGGTAACCCAGACCCAGAAAGACAAATATCATATGTACTCACAAGTTAGACATAAAGCAAAGAAAACCAGCCTACAATTCATAATCCCAGAGAACCTAGACAACAATGAGGACTCTAAGAGAGACATACATGGATCTAATCTACATGGGAAGTAGAAAAAGACAAGATCTTCTGAATAAATTGGGACCATTGGAGAGGGTTAAAGGGGAGGGAAAAGGAAGGAAGGGGAGCAGAGAAAAATGTATAGCTCAATAAGATCAATTTAAAAAGGAAAAAAATAATGATGATCATATGCTAGACTGTTAAAACAGAACAGTAAGATGATCTTAAGTCTCGGGTGACCATGGAGCCTCCGTGCCATCACCATTCTGCCAGTGTCTGAACTTCATTTTAAGAGAGAGATAAAATAGCTTCCTAAACCACTAAGGCTCTGGATTTCTATCTGCTGCAGACAGATTCTAATTGTTCTGCTCTCAAGTCTATTCCTCAGATTTTACATTTACTTAGATGCAGTGAGCTCTGCTTATTTACACTCTTCTTACATACCTTTTAGTAGACTTGGTGGTCATTACTCTTCAAATATGTCATATCTCCTTTTTCTCTGTATTGGAAAATGGCATTTTTCCTGGTGTTTTAAAGAATGTTTTAGTTTTAAATTATGTATATGTTTGTACATGTGTGGAGGTCTGGGCACATGAGTTAAGGTGACCTCAGAGGCCAGAGGCATCAGGTCCTCTGGAGCTAAAGTTTCAGGCAGCTATAGGTAAGCCACCAGAGATGGGTCCTGAGGACTGAGCTCTGGCTCTTTGCAAGAGCAGTAGGTGCATTAGGCATCTCTCAAGCCCTTGCAATGTTTCCTGAAGCTGGATATGGACACATGACTTACTCTGCCCGTGAACTGTGTCAGGTGGTGATGCGCCCCTTGGAAGGCCTGATTGCCAAGTAGAGCTATTGTGATGACTGTGGGCGCGCATTGTGATGTGTGTGTGTTTGTGTGTGTGTGTGTGTGTGTGTGTGTGAAGCTTCCCTCAGTCACCTGTGCCTGTCCTTGGGACTGAACTCTGCTGACCCACACTCGGCCTATGTGACATGGTCAAAACTAAACTTCACTTGGAAAAAGAAATCACTAAGATTACTTGCTACCTTAACAAAAGTTGGGTCAATCTCACGGACAGAACTATCTAAAAGCTGTAAAAGTAGTAATTACACCATATAGTGCTTTCTGATTAACAAACCAGGATTTGAGACAAAGGACTTATTCATTAAACATCTGTATGCCCTAGAAATTATACACGGCACTTCATAAATGTTGTTATTATACCTCTGCATCAATCCTATGAGAAACATTGCTAAGAAAAAGAAGGAAGGAAGAGAAAGAAAAACCCTATTCCTATTCCTATTTCTACTGTCTTCAGCCTATACATGTGAAGATGGGCTTGGAAAACCCTTACCAAGGTGGCTAACACACAAATTCTGGTGGCTCATTCTTACTAAAAATGTCATTAAAACTCAAAAGATGGTACCTGCTTTACATGGCTGACCACATCCTACAGGGCCTAAAGCATAGCACTTGGGACTTGTAGTCTCTGTACCCAACTATAAACAGGAGAACTACAAGCCTTCTGACTGCCCATTGGAAGGCATTTGCACTCCAAACATGCTTTTTAAGTCACTGTCAAGGTAGCCTAGCAGCTAAGCATAGTCTCCCCACCACCGTGGCAACCCGACTGGAAGGCTGCTTATTCGCACAAAGAAAAAACCAGGCTCCATTCATGCCACTTTCCCCTGGCAAAGGGCTACCAAAGGAACAAGGCTTCCTTCAAAAATGTTTCTTACTGGCCTGTGGAAAACAGCCTTTTCTTAGCCTGGAAATTTTTAGAAAGAAAGATATGTTTTACTGCTATAAGCACAGAGACTTTAAGTTGGGCTCTGAACAATCCCGTGGTCCACACCCAGGCCAGAGCATCATATGGCAATGTCAGGGGCACGTCATGAGCAAAAGGTCTCTGTTGGATTACAGAACACTGTGTTCATTTCCTGCACCCTTGCAGTGTGCTACCACAGATCCTCTAGACCCCTCAGTTTCTCCTCTCAGCTTCTCCATCTCCAACCTCAGTCCCGTGTTGAAATCCACAGCATATCTCTCCTCCACGATCAGCCATAACCTCGGCAGCGATGTCCTGCCAATTTTGTGAATTATTTTTATTCTTGTTTTTCCCCCTCTTATCCAGATTGATCCCATCTGTCTTCGTTTGCTTTCCATTGCTAAGATAAACACCATGACCAAAAGCAGCCTGGGGAAGAAAAGGTTTGTTCGATTCACACTCCTCCATCACTCCATCATGACAAGAAGCCAAGGAAGGAACTTGAGTCCCAAACCTAGAAGTTGGAGCTGAAGCAGAGGCCATGGAAAGGTACTGCTTACTGGCTTGCTCCCATGGCTTGCTCAGTCTGGTTTCTTATTCAACCACGATTACTGGTCCAGGGATCAGCCACCCACAGAGGACTGGGCACACCTACATCCATCATCAACGAAGAATATGCCCCACAGACTTGGCTGTAGGCCAGTCTGATAGATCACAGAAGCAGTTCCTTGGCCGAGGGTCTCTCAGATTCTAAGTGCCTCCAGTTTGTGTTGGTTTGATAACAGCTAAACAGGGCCACATCTGTCATTCAAGTAGTTCCCACCCTCCTAGGACTAACATGGACCATGTTTCTTTATTTAATGAAGCAATACATATTTTAACAAAATATTGAAAAACAAACATCTTACTATACTGCTCCAGAAATACATAGAAAACACAATAAAATATAATAGCTATATTTTAACAAAATATTAAAAAGCAAATATATTATCCTATTGATCCAGAAATATATTGAAAAGATGATAAAAATGTAATAGCTATATTTCATGATGAAGTTTCTCCCATTTTATTCTCTTAAAGTCAATTTTATATTAAAGTATATCCCATTGATGGCCTTGACTGCTCTTACTGCTCAGACAGATCCCTGGAGAGCAAGGTTGGTGTTCAAATGGGGCTTTCCCATGCCCAGATATGCGATTTTTGGAAAATCTTTATCTCTTTGAGTAGGGAGTTTCTTAACCGGAGATTGCTTCTCAAAGTGAAGTTTATGGTCAGAAGCAACTGCTCAAACAGGGAATCTTGTAAGACATGACATGGATCCACCCAAACCAGAGGATTCAAACACATATGAATCTTCCAGAAATACTGGCAAAGTTTTACCTAGCACAGAAATGGCAGGAAAGGGAGGTTATGGAAAACCCCGAGGGGACTCTCGCTAGATCAGGAAAGCACCCTCTTAGGCCTCACAAGTGCATGGCAAGTTTAACTGTCCAGTGGTCCAAAGGTTTCAGCCATTATGACAAGAGCTGAGTCCCAAAGAGTGTGTCTAATTAGTAATGGTCAATTGATTAGGCATGTAATAGGAATGAAAAAAATATGGAAAGACTATGGCATAAAAGAGCATATAACCAAAACTAACTTCATTCTTTACAGTTTCTCTGCTATTTGAGCAAATCCATTAGAATAGATTTGGTTCTTTTCTTATAAAACAAGAATAAGAATATTGGCAGGCTGCCTGACTCTGAGCTGTACTAAAATGGAAATGAGATAAAAAAGGATGACAGATTTTTGTCAAATATAAAGCAATAATTAGGTACCATTTGATCATTTATTACTAGACTAAAATATGCCCACTACAGATAGGCCCTGCTCACAGGTGGCTGCCCTTAAGGCCCCTAGATGAGAAATGCCACATTCAGGCCACTGCAGAATAATGCAGAGTCTGCCTACTTTAGGACTTAGGACTGGAGGAATATTCTCATTCAGTGAAGTGCTCTCTGCACAAACGTGACTCAGCTTTAATCCCCAAACACCAACAAAAACCCCAGGCATGGTAGCACACAGTTCATGCTGGCACTGATGACGTTGAGAAAGAAGAATCTTCAAGCTTGATGGCCAGGCACCCTAGACGAGTCAGTAAGCCTCAGGCCCAGTGAGAGACCCTGTCTTAGAAAATAAGGCTGATGGTCTAAAAAGTGACACTCAAGGTTGGCCTCTGACCCCCAACACACATATATGAACTCATCCATACACAAACATGCACCCCCACACACCAACATTCACACGTTCTAAACTGGCTAGTTTGATGCCAACTTGACACAAGATAGCATCATTTGGGAAGAGGAAAGCTCAAATGAGAAAATGCCCCCACCCAAGGCGGACCTATGGGCAAACCTAGGGTATGTTTCCTTACTTAGTGATTGATGTGTGACGGCCCAGACCTCTGGTGTCACCCTCAGGGAGGTGGTCCGGAGTTACATAAGAAAGCAGGGTGAGCAAGCCATGAAGATCACACTGGTAAGCATCACTCCTCTATGGCCTCTACATTCGCCCCTGCCCCAGGTTCCTGTTGCTGGAGCTCCTGCCCCTAAATTTTCTCAGTGATGGACTGTTGCCTGGAAGAGTGAGCAATATAAAGCCTTTCCTCTCCAAGTTGCTTTTGGTCATGGTGTTTTTCAGAAATAGAAGCCCCAAGACACACACCAACATACAAATAAACAAGCAGGCTAATAAATGATATTGGTAGGATTTTAATTAAGGACTACAGAGAGCTTTTAAGGGAACAGCTGGCCCTGCTTCGACATGCTAACAGAAAGAGTCTACTGCTTGGCAAACGCTGGGGAAGAGCATTGGAAGACAATGCAGGTGCCAGGTACCAAGAAAATAAGAGTTTACAATAGACCTAGGGCGTCTCAGCACCTAGACTAAAGAAAGAACCATGGACTCTTAGGACTGCCAGGACAGGATCCTGGAATAGCATGGCAGTGTTGGGCACCAGTCTCACGGGACACAGGGACATGGATAAATGACTACTGATAACTATTTCTCAAGAGCCCTGCTCTAAGCAAATTTACCTACTTCTTCCTGCTTTATTTTTAAAGTTGATAACATTTCCATGTTCAAATATAGTTAGTAGCAGGGGTGGTAACTGGGATTTGCACTCTGAGCAGGTGGCCAAGCAGAAATGTTATTGCCAGGAGAGATGAGACTGAGAGACACAGTCAATGGAGGCTGAAGGGAAAGGTGGCAACTGGCTGGCCTCTGAAGTACAAGCAGAACTTTGGTAAGTGAGGCATGAACTTGCCCTTCGGTGGTACTAGTTTAACAAAACCAGTATTAATTATGGGTTTCATTGATGAGGGCAATAACTGAAGCTCAGAGCCATATCACTTAGAAGACGGGGGAACCATCCTTTTATGGAATTTTAGATTATGTGAGAATGTGATGCCATAACTCGTTCATGAGGAAAATGGTTGTGGATGTTGACTGTACATGTTCCTGACAAAACTGAAGACCCACAAAGCATGAGAAATCAAAGCCATTCCTTTGAAAAACAAAAAATCCGTTTAAAACCACACCCCTTCCCAACAACAGAGAAACAAATAAATCAACGTAGGACACTGAAACAATTTGCTTGTGACTGCCTTTTTTATTTTATTATGCTCTTGCTCCCACCAAATCAGAAGCTGAGCAGCATCCTAGTGTTTGCAGTGATGTTCGTTGGAGCTGGAGACAGGACAGTGAGTAAGAACATTTGCTGAGCAAGATGAGAGGGCCTGAGTTCCAATCCTCATGTAATAAGTTTGGTGTGGCCACACACAGCTGGGACCCCAGTACCATGGAGGAAAAAGACTAGGGAATCATTGGAGGTTACTGGCCACCAGCCCGTGTGTCTCCCCAGCTCTGGGAATGAGACCCTTATAAATTACTGCTCAGCCTTGCTTTCCACCAATACAAAATGTCCCCTGCTTCTCCTTGTCCCCTGACTTAGTGAAGTTGGTCTGGTGAGGCAGGAAAAGGCATTCTTAGATCCCCGAAAGGAGACTTGGCCACACTGGTGCTACCAAAACAAGGGGAACACATTTGTCTTCTTAACCACCAGCCTAGCTCCAAATGCCATGGGAGACCCTGTTGCACAGGAATAAAGTGGATCATGGTAGAGCAGGACAGTTGATGTCCTCCTCTGGCCTGTGTGTGATCACCCCCACACACACACATACACACGTGTGCACATACCACACACATGCATGTCATACATAACACAAAGAAGGAGAAAAAGAAAGAAGTGATAATCAACATGT
This sequence comes from Arvicola amphibius, assembly GCF_903992535.2. NCBI lineage: Eukaryota > Metazoa > Chordata > Mammalia > Rodentia > Cricetidae > Arvicola > Arvicola amphibius. Next base: position 46,397,918 of record NC_052057.2, read on the forward strand.
AATAATGTTGATAAAGCCAGTAACTGACCAAGATCAACAGGAAAGGTAGGTAAGCTCTTCATGCTTCCTGTCAGTCAAGTAAAGAGATGCCCAGAGAAGATATGCATGTGAGATGCAGATCCTTCCTTCCTCTGAGAGATGCAGATCCAGGACAAACATCAGCCACAAATGGGGAATCTTCCAGCAAGGCCTGTTTCCCATGGGAACATTGGTGTGTGGCTAGTGTTCAAAAATATTAAACATGGGAAAGTTTGTACCCCGAAATCAAACACAAAGAGGCTAATGAATTCCATACTTCCAAGGGCCACCTCTCAGTCAGCACAGGGCTGTCGCTAGCGTCTCTGGTTTCCAGCTTCCCAACCAGGCTGTTTTAGCACACACATTCAGCACCATGTGTCTCTGTACCATTTGTATCCTCATTGTCGAGTTCAGCAAATGTTCCTTATTTCACCCCTGTTCACTCACAATTTATAGTTTCTGATTAGAGCTGGGAAGAAGCTCAATTTCTAAAGCCTGTACAGGACAGGCTCAAGAAAGGTAAAACTATTCTTTTAAGATAACAAAGAAGTGTCTCTTTTTATTTTATCTAATAGTTTGATAATTCTAACATCTCTACCCAAGCAGTATTCTAAAGCCCCAGGGTGTGACTTGGTCTTATCTGCCAAGGTCTCTATGGTGTCAATCTTCAGCATTGAAAAAGGAGGGGGGGATGTTAAGCATTTAGCTGCTCCTCAAGATGTTAGAAGACTCTGATCTTCTAGGATTTTTCAGATATTGTACAGATCAAGAGAGAATAAGGTGTGAAGGGGTATGTTTGTGTGTGTGAGAGAGAGGGGTAGGGAGGGAGGGAGGGAGGGATGGAGAGAGAGAGAGGGAGAGAGAGAGAGAGAGAGAGAGAGAGAGAGAGAGAGAGAGAGAGAGAGAGAGATGCTTGTGCCAGGGATGCTTGCGTCTGTGTACATGAGGAAGGCATTATTGTCTTCTCCTCTCACTCTTTGCCTTGCCCCTTTGAGGCAAGGTTTCTCGCTGAACTTGTAGTTCACTTTGTTGTTGTTCTTGTTGTTGTTGCTGTTGTTGTTTCTTGTTGTTGTTGTTAGACTGGCAGCTAGGAATCCCTCAAAGGATTCTTGTCTCAGTCCCTCAATGCTAGGGTCCCAGAGGAGCTGTATGGGACCACATCCAGCTTTTTCAAGTGGGCACTGGGATCTGAGCTGTGGCCCTCAGGCTGGAGCAGCAGCCTCCCTTAACCACTAAACTGTCTCCCCAGCTCTGGGAATGAGACCCTTATAAATTACTGCTCAGCCTTGCTTTCCACCAATACAAAATGTCCCCTGCTTCTCCTTGTCCCCTGACTTAGTGAAGTTGGTCTGGTGAGGCAGGAAAAGGCATTCTTAGATCCCCGAAAGGAGACTTGGCCACACTGGTGCTACCAAAACAAGGGGAACACATTTGTCTTCTTACTTTACAGTATATATTTTATAATTAAAATGTTCAAAAAATAATTTAGTCATTAAGCAGGCAGCATCAATTCATAAGAAAGAATGAAGAAATACTCAGAAGCAGTCCAAGGACTAAAACAGCCAAAGCCTGCTTTAGAAGTGGTTTGGGGCTTACTGCAAACTCAGTGGCTAGCTATCTGTAATCACCAAAGAGACTCTAATCTTTATCATCAAGTTCTGGGTACTTAACCATGCCAGTACGGCAAAAATCCTTATGGTGAAATTTATCTGCTATGTTGAGGTAGCAGGATTTGACAATGGTGTGTACCCCACATGAGCTATGGCCAAGTAACGTTACCCAGAACCATGCCATCTGTCTCTCCATCTTCCACACTGGGTCTGATCTTCTATGGGCAGTTCTTCCAAACATCCCTGGGATGTGTCCTTGTCAGCCACTACATAAAATGTGGCTTTTCCTTTGTTTTGCTTTTTGAGATGAGAAATGAGCTGCTGAACAGCTGGAGATAGCAATAGAAAGATGTGAGACCTAACTAAGAAAGTGAGACTCTGGTGGCAGCTGGAATGAAGACACCACCCAAAGGCCAGCTCCTGACCAGCCTGGCCAGGTGACACTAACGCTCCCAGTCTAGGTGGTCCATAGGTGGGCGTGGGTCCTCAGCCGGGGAAAACACAGGAGCAGCTCAGCAGCTCAGAACTTCCGCTCCAGCAGACCTGGAGCAATGACTGTAAAATCAGAGCAGTGCTGGGGAAGGTAGGAGGAGGAGCTCTTCCCGAAGGTTCCAGAGGATAAACTACTTAGTTTGGTGAGCTTTCCTTTTGGTTTAAATATCTTCTAAAATAATATGAAATAATTAAGCTGACTTCATGCATTTTGGGGTTTTTCCATGAGTGTTTAGTGTTCTACACAGATACTGGCCAGGGACAGAGGTGGTGGCTCCGAGGTCCTGGTACCAACTCATCCTTCCTGGTCAACAGGCCTGGCTAATCCTTCCTAACAGATGACCCTGGCCTTGCTGGAGAAGACCGAGAACTCTTGTCTTTCTAGAAACCTGTTCTCTTGGAGGACATGGCTTGAAGCCTCGCTTTTACAATAATCAGAGCTTCTCATGGGGGTACAGTATCAACTAGGACTCTTCAAAGGATCGGGTACTCAGAAGTAACTAAAGTACCCTAGAATGTATGCGCTTACATTTTAGACTTGGACATAAAAAGGCAGAAAGAGGCTGGGGAGATGGTTCTGTGGCTACAGAGTGTTTAATGGTTTGAAGTACGTGATATAAGCCAGGTGGCTCTATTCTGAAGGGAAGGTTCAGTGATGGGTAGGATTTCCATTACACTGACATTGTTTTTATGTTATTACTGTAGATAACCAAGTAGGTTTGAATATCTTCTCATAACCCCAGGCCTCTGTAGACAGAGAAGGTGATGTCAGGGCAAACTGCCTAGGTGAACTTGCCGAAGTGATGACGAGTTATGGGCTCCTTGAGAACCCTGGCTTCAGTAAATGAAGTGAGGGCACCCAGTGTCAACCTCTGACCTCCACACACACTCACACATATTTCGATGAATACATGTGTGCCCATACACATGTGAACATTCATACCATAACACACACACGCATGCACGCATGCATGCACGCACGTGGGTACACACACACACACGCATGCACTCATGCACGCACTGCTCTTCATTAACCACGTTCAGTTAAGCCCTTCCTAAACCCACTTCTGTTTCCTCAGGTCTGCTCCTGCTCTGTGTCCTCAGAGTATTTGTTCTAGAAATGGCAATTCCCGCCATACATTAAAATCACGAGTTTAAGCGCTCTCCTCTGAGTGAACTACCTAGAGAGGATACAGTTCTGGATCATGCTGTGATCTTAGCTTCTCACTGTGTTAAAAACAACAGTAAGTCTGTAAACCGCGTCTGACTTAGCCATAACCATGCCCATTCTTCGGGACTTTACCATCTTTGCACATCAAGTGTCCACTAAACACTCGCATGCAGACCTGCGATTCTGACAGCAGCTCCGAGGACTCGACATTAGCATCTTAACTGCACAGAAAACTGAAGCTCAAGCATAACAATTAAGTAACTTAACTCAAATTTTAGCCAGCCTCTAACTTGACAAAAACAGGATCCAACGCATACTTCAATCTTAGCCGGGCATCAGACACACCATCTTCCCTCTGCTCAAACAGTAATGAAAACGGTGGCTTCTGTAATGGAATCTCTCTCCTCTGACTCTCGTTAATACTTAGAACCTAGGAAATTAGTCTAAGAATCACTCCTTTCAGGGGCGAGGGAAAGGGCCCAATGGAGAAGGCGTCGGCTGTGCAAGCAAGAAGATCTAAGTTTGGGTCCCCAGCACCCAAGAAACCAGGCATGGAGGTGATACCAGGAACTCTGGTGCTGAGGAGTGGAGCCAGTGAGACCCCAGAAGCTGAGTGGCCAGCTATTCCAGCCAAGAACAGTGGGCTTCAAGTTCACTGAGAGACACCGACTTAAACACTCCAGTGGAGAACAGTGATGGAGAAACATATCTGATATTGACCTCGGGTCCATGGACACCTTCATACGCATGCACACATGCTCACACACATACACATGCTCACATACACACACACACACTCACACACACACACGCTCACACACATGTACATGCTCACATACACACACACACACGCTCACACATAAAGAGAGAGAGAAAGGAAAGACCATTTTCCCCCATTCTGTGTCAGCACTCATGAATGGCTTTTCAATAAGACATTAATCATTGCCCAAATATTTACGAGATGCCTGCTGCATGCCAGCTGTGTGTCACACACTGGGGATTCAGGGGATCAAAAGTCACAGCCCCAGTTCCCAGTAGTGAGCACTGGGAAGACCTCACCTCTGCAGAGGGCCTGCTATGGGAACTTCTGAGCGCCTCCAGGTAAACATACTTAATGGACAGATATTACACTGCCATTAAGCTTGTCATTAGGGGACCAGTGAATCTGCTAATGGAACACAGAGTAACCCACTCGAGGCTGTGTCTGGGGAGGGTAATGTTCGTCACTTGCCAACCTCAAATGACAGTTGAGGAGTGGCTACAGATGGGCCCCTCCAGAGGAGTACTTAAGGGACTGACCAACATTAGCCAATCAGATGGCAATATGGCTGCCACCTAGCACAGCAGAGGTCACAGGACTTAAAAGCCATTTATTATTAGACTTTAACAGAAAACACCCTCTCCCTCTCCCTCCCCCTCCCCCTCTCCTTCTCCCTCTCCCTCTCCCTGCTTCTGCTGAGATGAGACCCCCATTTTTCTCAGTGCATCGTATCCATTTGGAGGCTGGCAGCTGGTGAGTCTCTGAACCTAACCCCGTGAACCATGTGACAGATAATATTGTTAAGGTGACAAGATCTAGTTATCAAGAGATAAGTCGCTGGGCATCCCAAGATTGTATTATTCTCTGGGCATGCTTGTTAAGGAGTATTAAGATAGCATTACTTCAAGGGAGAAGGCCACTGCAGTTTTGGCTGGTATTATTTCCTGAGCTAGGATCCTGAACTGAATAAAAAGGAGGAAATAAATTGAACATCCATTGCTCTCTTCCTAAATGTAACTAGCTGCCTCAAGTTTCTGCCACCAAGACTTCCCCATCACAAGATTTCCTTAAACCATGAGCCAAAACAAACCCTTCCTTCATTAAGTTGCTTCGGTCAGGCATTTTGTTGCAGACAGATACCTTAGGCAAAGTTGTACTTCCATATACTACAGCATATATACATACATAAAGTACACCATGGATGGTTCCCTGGAGCTGAGCATGAGCAAGGTCCTGGTCAGAAGAGTAGGTAAGGCTTCCATGCACCTTTGGTGGCAAGGATTTGCGCACATCTGGCGTTCTGGCACTGATGACTCAAGAGAAGCCAACCTGTCCCGCTGGGAAGCCTTGGGTAAGAGCGTCTGAGGACGTGTTCTCAGCACTTGCACTGATATGTTCAAATGCCTACTAACTGCAGGTGCGCTTGTCAGACTCTACTCATTGCTAATGACTGCAGCGCCATCTCTGAAAGCAACACAAACAGGATGGAGAGTGGATAATAAGTAATAACAGCACAAGATTGCTGCTTCATCCAACGCCTTTGTTGCAGTAAGTACCATTGATCTCTCTTAGGCTTTCTGACTTCACCTTCATTCCCCAGTGGACAGGGCAATTACTGCTTACAAACTCTTCCAAAGAGGCCCTATTTCACAGGGTCTCCCTCACAGCCACTGAATTAATAGAACTAAGTATCGGTTAGGTGGGCAGAAGCTGCCAACAAACTGCCAGGCTAGACTAGTCAGAAGCTTCCAGAGAGCAGGCACTAGGCTGGGTGACCCTGATAGCCTCCTCTCTTGGTACATTTAGCCTTCAAGCTATCACAGTCCAGGCCCTTCACCTGCCTTCCTGTGTTGCTGAGGGCATGAATGCCAATCTCCCCACCTAACCTTCATGAACTCAATGACCAGACTTTGTTGCTCTGAGACCATAGCTATATTCAATCTCGTGCTTCTTATCCTTTGTGTTCTGGTAGCTGTGAATTTCCTGAAATTAGATCCTGTGCCTGCGTGTTTGTTGTTTTAGGGAATGAGGTCCAAGAATTGGTTATCACAGAGAATACTAATAGAATTTTCATTGACCCTTCGACAAACCTTCAACATGAGCTACAGAGGAGGTGCACTCCCCTCTCTTTCCTAAGGGAAGAAACAAACTGAGCCATCACCTAACCTGAGCTAGGACATCCTGAGACTAAGTTTGGCAGCCTCCCTCCCCTCTCCAAAATATCTTTCCGGAGAAAGCATTTGCCAGTAACAAGGCAGACAGACACAGATCACCCCAGCTGGGGTGACTGTCTTTTATCTAGACAGTTAGGCCTTGGGACAGAAATTATTTTTATCTGTCTTGCGGGGCAGGGGTGGGGAGGGAGTACGCACATATGCATAAGCTAGAGGAAGGAGCATCTGCACGGAAGGGAATCAAAATTTGCCACTCCAAAACTTAACTTTGGCAAAAGGATTATTGTGAGCAGAAGGCGACAGGGATGACAGATGCAGAAGAAGCTCCGCCCTCTTCATATCTGTCAAAAACAAGAGAATAAATTTCCCTTTGCCACGGTAGCGACCCTTACCAAGAAAGAGAGCGCTCTCACTGCGAGTGGCCGGGACCTACATCAGCATAAATAAAAGCCTTAGTGAAATGGTCCTTGTCTTAAATTCCTTTCTCTTCCACTGTGCACTTTGCCTAGTGGTCCCAAACTGTATCCTTTTCCTTATTACATCTCTATGATTCATCAATTTTGATACGGCTGTGTATAATCTCCTAATTCTAACTCCGTTCTTAAATTACAATTCTTTGTGAACGCCCAATAGATGTATGTCGTTAGAAATGTTCTCTTTCAGTTATCTGTGGTGGATTCAGTTTCAACTTAATTTTGAAAACCAAAATAAATGGGCTTCAGAACCACTCTAGTTGTTCCAAGGGAAGAGGTTTCAAGAGCTTTCTGCCATGTTTTCCTGTAGAAACAGTAGGCCTTCTGCCTTCCACATGGTGCGGCATGCTCCCAAGCCACATCTCCAGGAACTGCCCTAGATGAGGCCCTTTGTTATCCTAAGGGAGACAGCAGTTCCCACCACTTCCCTCCACCCTCTCTCCTAGCCCAGAGCACTGCACTCTTTCTGGGTTGCACAAGTACGAACACATGGGGAATGCTAAGAATGCACCTCCATTTGGCAGACAGCTTTCTGTCTTCTTCTGAGCAGCCGTGCAAATGGTGTGAACTGAAACCAAACAGCCTCAGAAACAAACTGTAATCCAGAGGTCAAGACAGACTCAGCTGCCCCTGTCTTTACACATTCCTGGCTGGAATCCCACTGAGTTAACGTGGGCAAGAACAGGCCAGGCAGACCAAGATCCAAGAAACACCCTGCTGGGGCTTGAGAAAGCAGGCACAGCAAACTTCTGCCCTGTTTCTGCACACCATCCTCCTTTGAGCAAGATCTTTGAGGCTGACCTCTAAGTTGTTCCTGGGGATTTCTTTCAAGCATAAAGTGACCTTCTCACTGGTTTTTCCCCCTATTTCTTGAACCATATGATGACCCCATTGGGGGTCAGTGGGTCCCACAGCACAGCCTCAACAGCTGGGCCTGAAATAGACACGAAACAATGCTGCTCTCACAAAACTGCTACCGTACTCACTTTTCAATTCTGGTTTGTTTTCCCCAAATTCTTTCTATGAGGGATGATTGTCACCCCTACAAAAAGACAAGAGCTCAAAGGAATCAACGAGTGGTTTCTTTCAGAATTTACCAAACTGAAGGAAGTTATGACTCAGAGATGAAGTACAGTGTTAATTTCTCAGGTAACTGTTTCATTCCAAATATACCCCAGATACAGACAGAAAAGATGGTGTCTCACTTTCCCTCCCAATTGTTGTGACCAAATACCACGATAAAATCAACTCAGGGGATAAAAGGTTCATGTAGCACACAGTTAGTTCATCATTGTGGGGAAGTGAAGGCAGCAGAAACGTGAAGCAGCAAGTCAAGAGCAAAAAGAGAATGAATGCATGCCTACTTAAGCAATCCAGGAGAGAAATGTAGAGAATGGAGTCACACTCAGTGGGAAGTCGTCCCAGGTCCACTAAAGAAAACAAAACAACACTGCAGGGGCATCGCTGTAAGACAACCTAACTAGTAATTGCTCAAAGAAGCTCTCTTCTGGGATGTTCCAGAGTGTGTCAAGATGACAGTCAAACTGAAATTCTTGCAAATATTTATTTATTAAGAATTTATACTAATCCTAAAAATGCATATTTTTCACAATTTTGTACACTTCTTAAACTGGAATTTATGTGAAAATTAGGGTAGTAGTTTCCAAACTTTAGTTAATAATATAGTCATCAATCACTGTGCAAGTCACATGGTGATCAAGTAATGCCATCATCTTTTTCAAATTTGTCTTCATCCTCGACGTCACTACCAGAGTAATGTCTTCAGAGCGATCCGCTCCTGTGAAGTTCCCCTGTGTAAACCAGCCATAAAATGCCCAGGGCACGAGTGACAGGTCCTTCACAACCTGTCCCAGGCCTACAATGTCAGCCTCACCCCTGCTAAAGTTTGATAATTTTCCTCAACAATAAAATTCCTCTTGACTCAGCTCATTTCTACAGATCATTTCAAGTATCAACTCTGTAAAATCTCTTCTCCTGGAGTTGAAAGAAAAGTCTACTTTTGGGGTCTTTAGCCTGTTATACTTTACTATAGTGTCATTACACTGCCCCCACCCATGCATGAGCACATGCATGTGTGCACACATACATACACACTAGGATCTCAAAGCAAGTTTGCACCTCTCAAGGAACTGGAAATCAAAGCATAATCACTGAAAAGAGGGATCAGTGAATCTCAGAACATAATCTAGGTTTGTAAGATCGTAGGCATGTAGTGGTCATCAACAACCAGAGAGACTTTGCTTACTCCAGACTCAAGTGCCATTTTAATAAGAAAAACAAAAAACAAAAAAGAGAAGGAGAGCAGGAATGGTGACCTCTGAGTTCCCTCCCCACTACAGTCTCTGCTCCAGCCGCATCTCCCAAAACACTGCTCCTCTGGCTTGGTCACTGCCTTCTGTGGTGATGCTTCCGTTTTGGAAATAGATTCTCAGATTGAAAAATAGTCCAGGCTTAGGATTCTACGGGTGAATCTGTTAGAGGAGAGGAGAGAGCATGCCTAAAACTCTAAGGGAAAGATAAAAATCTCAGACACATGTCATATGATTTCATACCTAGAAAGTAAGTCCTCCTTGCAAAATCAATAAGGCAAGACTTGACAAAGTTACTTTGTCTGACAAAGAAGAAAAAAAAGATTGCGGTTTTCAACTGAGAGAGGGACTTGCTATTTTTATGAAGTTTGTCAAAGTGGGGTGGGTTTCAGTTCACCAAACAGCAACCAGCATTACACGTGCTAACAGGCTGTCATAGAGGAAAGCAAAGACGCGAGCATTTGACCAGCAAGGTTTCATTAAGATCTCCCACTGACTGTTTCATTTATTCTGGACACTGCATCTCTCCAAGACCTTGCTCTGACTTTAGTAAAAGAGAGGTCATGAACCCCGCCCATGAGGTCATTATGGATTAAAGATGGCACAGCAAGATATTCTAACAGGTCCCAGACACAGCCACAATGACTACACAATTACTCACACCTTCTTCAGACAGAGACCACATTTCATGCCCTGTTTCCTTGACTAGGACACTGGAGATGCACATAGCATTCAAGAAATACAGCAGATGGAGACTGTGCTGATGAGGAACAGGCAGATAAAACATTGTGTCCTCACAGAATGACTGTTTCCATTATACATCGAAATGCAATTTGTCCATGGTTCTCTATCTTTTCACTCATGAGATGCATCGTAAATTCCAACAGTGCTCATGATATATGTGTGTAACTTAAATAAAAATAGCAGCAAATTGAACACAGGAGCATGTGCCTAACCCATCTTAGAGACAGCGCTCTGCTGCTATGAAGCCACTCAGATGTCCCCTTCTGGTGTGTGCCAACCTATGCAAACAGCTTGAATTTTAGGTTTTTCAGCTTTATCATGTCTTGCTATATTTTTTCCAATGCCTTAACTGATATGCAGTTCACAAACCACACAATCATTCAGTTGAAGTGAACAACATCCAGTGGATTTTAGCATGTGTGACTATCACAGGCCGCATTTAAGAAGCGCAGTGCACCCTTCGGCCGTCATTCCACATCCCTAATGCTCTTCAGTCCTAAGTAAGCACTGATCTACTGTCTTTCCACAATTCCTGTTCTGAACATTGTATATAAACACAGTCATGCAATATATGGGTTTTGTAACTGGCTTCTTTCATGAACCATAACGTTTTCAGGGATCATTCACACACTGGCTTGTATTATATTTTATTTCTCTTTCATGGCACACAAATAACTATCTGTTTATAGTTACCAGACTTTGTTTTACCTGTTGTTCTTCAGTTTATAGGCATTTGAGTCAACACTATCTTTTGTCTTTCAAGAATAACAATCTATGAATGTTTCTATACAAACTTTGTGGATATGTAAGTTTTCATTTTTCTTGTGCAGACTACCAATAGCAGTATAGCTCAGTTCTGTGCTAACTGCTTAACCATGAGGGGCTTGCTATTCCTAGAAGCCAAAAGTATTAAAGTATCAAATGATTTAGGCTACCAAACAAACCTATTAAGTCCAGGGTAGGCCATCAATGACTGTAGAAAACTTGCACGCACCGCTAAATAGTTACACATCAATAGTTCATATATGGGCAGGCAACAGTTTCCAGAATTCCGCTGTCGACGATGAGAGGTGACCTTCATAAAACCAGGCCTTCCTCCAGTCCTGTCCACTCTCTCTGATGTCCTTTCTAAAGAATTTTTCTTGTAGACTTAATTCATTGTGTTTGTGGGCAATTATTTAGCTGACAAAACCATTAAAAGTCAAATATAATAATGGACCAAGAGTGAGTATCTACAGAAATGTGTTGATATTTCCACTAAGCATGGTCAATTTTATCAAAACTATCATTTCCTTTATGTTCATAAAAATTATAGGAAATCTACTCTGTAAAAATTATAGGAAATCAAAAATCTGAATTTCCAGTATTCTAACATCAAGAGACAGTGGAGAAGAAGGAGGGAAGGAGACAGGAGTGACAAGTTCCCTGGAGCCTCTGAGATCCTATAATATCCATCCCCTCACAGAGTCACCAACCGCAGCTCTGTGTGTCCGTCCCTGGGCCAGCCCTGTCCCCTCCTCCCATCCACCTGTGCAAAGGGCACTTGCGTCTGAGCACCACTGAGCACCAGCGTGTTCTTCACGGATGGATGCACACCTCTCTGTGCATCATAAGCTGACGGACAGACAGAGTAAGATGACTCACCAATGCGTACACCATCTACTGTCATGTCAGCTGTGTAGAGGGGCAGTGGGGTGAGAAGATGTCCAATACAAAACTGCATCTGAGATGTCTGGCTCAGATTATACTACTGATCAGCCAACTATGGCGAAGGCTCTGGAAAGTAGGGTTTAGCATTCCCTGTGGGGGACCAGAACAAAAAGATGTTGCCAGCTCCTAGGAACTACATGTTCTGATCCCAAGTGAAGCTCACATAGTTAAGGAAAGACAGAAAAATAAACTGTAAAATAAAATTTCTCCTGAAAAATGACCAAATTACAAACTACAAATGTCTACACTTACATTTGAAACATGGAAATATAACTGTGATGTATTTATATTTCAAAGAAAATACAATATAGACAAAAATGTGTATAATTTTTAAAAATTACCATGTAAAGTTTACTGATGAAAGGATTTCTATGACAAAACAAAAACATGATCTCTAGTGACATTTTGTTTGTGATGTAACAAATAAAGCTTCCCTGAAGATCAGAGTACAGAGCAAAGCCATTCATTAGCCCTAGAGACCAGTTAGTGGTGGCACACACCCTTAATCCCAGCACTCAGGAGACAGGGAGGTGGATCTCTGTGAGTTCAAGGCCACCCTCAGAATGATCTAGTCTAAAAGAGAAACAGAGCCAGGTGATAGTGGCTCACACCTTTAATTCCAGTATTTGGGAGTCATACGCGTTTAATCCCAGCACCAGAGAGGTGGACACAGGAGTAATATGGCTGGGCAGAGAGAGGAATATAAGGTGGGAGGAGACAGGAGTTCAGATGCAGTCTGGAGATGCAGTCTGGGGGCAATCTGAGGATGCAATCTGAGGAGGCAGTCTGGAGATGCAATCTGAGGAAGCAGTCTGGAGATGCAGTCTGGGGGCAATCTGAGGATGTAGTCCAGAGATGCAGTCCGGAGATGCAGTCTGAGGATTCATAGCCACAGGATCGTCCCTTCCGTCGGGGGACTCAGCAGAGGTACAAGGTCTCTCTAGTGACTGGCCGTTCTGCTCCTCTGACCCTTCAGCTTTCACCCCATTAGCTGACTCCAGGTTTTTATTATTAAGAATAATTAAAATTCATGCGACATTGATCGTTTGCTTTCTACATATTAATAGTTCTGTCTAGATTTACAAGTGTTAGCAAGCAAATGCATAAAACAAAACAAACAGGAAATGAGTCTGCTTTCTAAAAGAAACCCGAGCATTTTTATTCATTTTTTTTAATCAAGCTGTTTCAGATGTAAGTGTTATGAATGACCAGGGAGTGCTGCAGAGGGAAAATACAGCAGTCCTGCGATAGGAGGAGTCTGAATTGTCTTGACCAGGACACAGGTTTCCCATTTGCAGGCTCTTTTCACACCAGTCACAGAAAATAGCGAGTACTTTTAGACGCACCCAAATAAGTAATGTTTTACTATTAGCACTTTTCAAATCATCCCTCCTGAGGCTGCCACCTTTTGCCAACCTGAAGACGACGTCGAAACTGTAAGCTTCCACTGCCTAATTCCAATATTACAATATTTTCCTCAAAGGCGTGTGAAGTCGGTAAGTACACAGCTAATAGCATGCAGTTGCTATTCTGGGGGTGGATGGGAGGAGAACACAGACTGTGGAATTGTTAGGCTAGCAGAAGACTACCGCGACTTACTGTGCTCGTCACCAACGTGAGGACACGCACCCTCTCTCTCCCCACAGTTATGCTGTCATGGATGGAACAACTGTCCCTCAACAGCTGCCAAACAATGCAGACACTTCTTGTCTGTCCCACGTAGGCCTTCACAATGTGTGCTCTGTTCAGCTTCCCAACAGCTGCCACTACCCTTCTACCCCACATACAAGCCAGTGCTATGTGAGCCTTGACAGGTGAGGTCAGTGGATGAACCCACCAGAGACTAGGACTGAGGGGTCGCAGTCTGCACAGATGCAGCATCTGTGTGGCAGAGCTCAGACATCCACGTGCACCCAGAGAAATGTCTTTATATGCTCTTGGCATGCTACTCACTACCACAGTCGCGTGCATTTCAACATGGTGAAATGTGCCCCCTTGCCATGAAAGAAAGATGCAGCGTCCATGTCGCGACCACAGCACAGAGTTTCCTGCACTCGGCTGATGCCTTAGCTCTAAGACTTGGGGAGTCTTCACTGTGCCCACAGCATTTCTGACCCACATATGCCTTTTCCCTGCTTGGGTCCTGCACTGCAAGAGAGATGCTTAAGGGCTCATTTTCCTCTGTAAGTCCAGGGTAGGCACAGTGCCTGAGAAAGACTAGACCCTCTGTGCTGGTAATTTTTCTCAACCTAACACACACCAGAGTCACATGGAAATAGAGAGCTTCCTCTGAGAAACTGCCTCCATCAGATAGGCCTACGGATACATGTCTGGGATATATTCTTGATTGATGATTAATGTGTGTGGGCGTAGGCCTCTGTGGATGATACCATTCTGAATAGGTGGCCCTGGTTTGTGTAAGAAAGCACACTGGCCAAGCCATGTGGAACAAGACAGTAAGCAGTTCGTGGTCTCTGCTTCAATGTCTGCCTTGAGTTCTTGCCCCGACTTCTCATGATGCACTGTGTTGTGGGAATGTGAGGCAAATCAAATCTTTTATCTGGTAAGTTGTTTTCCGTCAGTATTATTACAGCAGCAGAAATCAAATTAGAACCATTTCCACTTTGGAAAAGTATAAATAACTTCTCCAAAACATTCAAAGAATTAAGAAAACTCAGAACAAGCCTGTGACTGTCAGCTTTAAATGACAACTTAACACAACCTCGAATCACCTGGGGAAAGTCTCATTGAGAGATGGGCAGTGCCTGTGGGTCTGTCTGCAGTTAGGTTCACTGATGTTGAAATGTTGACAGACATTTCTGTCCCTCCCAGTCCCGCAGCCGTTCATTCCCAAAGAAACACACAGAGGTCTACATTAATGATAAACCGCTTGGCCTATTAGCTCATGCTTCTTATTAACTAACTCTTAGCCTCGTGGCTTGGTACCTTTTATCAGTGAGGCATTCTCATCTTGCTTCCTCTGTATCTGGGCAATGACTGCAGACTGAGCCTTTCCTCTGCCCAGAGTTCTCCTCCTCTGTTCATCCCACCTATACTTCCTGTCTGGCTACTGGACAATCAGTGTTTTATTAAACCAATACAAGTGACAAATCTTTTACAAGGTACAAGATGATCATCCCACAGTGTGAGAATTCCAGGAGCACTGTAGGTGGCACCAGCCCCTACGTAGATCCCTGGGCTATAGAAAAGTGGAGCAATCAAGATAAGCACAGGCAGGGAGTGTGGATGATTCACTTCTCTCTGCCCTTACCTGTGGATATGATGTGGTGAACTATTTCAAGTCCCTGGTGCTCTCCTCAAAGCGGTGAGCTATAACCTGAAATTTTAAGCTAAATGACCCCCCAAATTTGCTATTTGTTTAGGTATTTTGTCACAGCAGCAAGTCAAAAACCTAGGACATGGTCACTAGCAAGTGTGAACAAAAAACCTAGGACACAGTCCCTAGCAAGTGTGAACAAAAGCCTAGTACACAGTCACTAGCAAGTGTGAACAAAAACCTAGGACACAGTCACTATCAAGTGTGAACAAAAGCCTAGGACATAGTCACTAACAAGTGTGAACAAAAACCTAAGACACAGTCACTAGCAAGTGTGAACTCTTGCAGAGAAGACAGTCTCAGCTTCACCTGTGGCCCAGCTGCCACACTGGTAAAAACATTCCAGCCTTCTTCAGAAATCTACCATGTAGTTAACAACCTGGTTTCTTAAACTGTGTGGCCTATGACTCCCAAGGTCACATGAAACATGGGTCATGAAGAAAATTATTAATAGAAAAAGCTTTCAGAGACTGAAATCACCAAGATAGAACCCAGCTCCTAACAAACCCTGAAGCTCAGGTGACTCCACTGCAGCCCATCCATTCCTTGCATGTATTTATTTATGGAGGCCAGAGGAGGACAACACACATGGCAGTGACAACTTGCAGAAGCTGGGTCTCTCCTGCTTTGTGGGACTGAGGATGGAAACGAGATCATCAGGTTTTTGGCAAGCACCTTTAGCTGCTGTGCTCCCCTGCTGGCCACCAATTTTGGTGGTGAACACAGCACATACACTTTGCAATGGGTCTGGTTTGCGACACTCAGCTCAATGCACAGTACCTAAAACAGTTTTGCTCAGCTGGGATACTGTACATTATGCACTGTAGAGTCTTACTGGACACACAAAGCTTTCTATTAAATTGTTTAATTACTGAAAATACTTTAAATAATCCCTATCATCATTTCTCTACTATCAAATTAGTATACCTTTGGATTGCATTGTGTTAGAGGATGGTTTAAAAATCTCTATTTGAGATGCTAACCTGGGTGTCATTAACAACAACAAAAAGACTGTTCTATGGGTTTTGATTTAGGATGAGGAAAGAATCTCTAATCATTTCTGAAATGCCCTAAACATACACCTACTATTTGGTATTATAATACTTCTGTGAAGTGGCATGCTTGGCACTGACTAGCATAGAATTAATTACTGATAAACCCTGTAAAGTGCCAAAAACACTCTACATGTCTTGCAGTGTCAAGGATTCAGCCAGGATTTAATTATTTATGTAAAAATAAACAAGCACATCCATCTCATTAGAGTACAGATCTGCATCTTTTTCAGTAAGCAGTACAACTTTACGATTACTAATGTTTGTGTGTCTGTTTTATCTGTCTGTATCTTTTAAACATCTCTATGTCTCATAAAGATTTCTCAGGTGAAAATGAGTAGTGAACAGAAAAATGTTTAAAGTCCTTGTCTAGAGGATCTGAAGCAAAAAACATCCCGAGCCCATAAATCTCGCTCTCAATATTTCTTCCTTTCCCTCTCCTTTCTTCTCTCCCTTCCCTCTCCTTCTCTCTCCCTCTAACCCCTCTCTGTGATGTTTTACTAGAATGCAGTCAATCACGAGTGTTGCTCCTGCCCTGCAACCCAGCAACCCTCAGCATTTAAAACTCTGTTCTAAAGAAATGATCAGCAATGCACACACAATTATGCTCAAGGTTATTAAATGGAGCATTATTTATTTATAAGCACACAAATTGGAAAGTGCCTAAATGTTCAACAACCAGGGATTTGTTAAATAAATTATGAATACCTCCATGATAGAATGCCAGGCAGCCATTAAAAATAAAATCGTGTTCATCACAACATAGTAAAGACCATTACCAAAGCAAAACAAAAACAGAACAAGCATCTCTATACACGGTTTGACCCAGATTTCACTGGTAAAACACGCACATGACTGCACACACATGAGAGCA
This sequence comes from Arvicola amphibius, assembly GCF_903992535.2. NCBI lineage: Eukaryota > Metazoa > Chordata > Mammalia > Rodentia > Cricetidae > Arvicola > Arvicola amphibius. Next base: position 46,414,663 of record NC_052057.2, read on the forward strand.
CAATGGAGACATGCCAGCTCTAGTGGGATTGAGACCTGAGCAGTGGCACAGTAGTGATGAGAAAATTGTTTTTCTCTCTGTTCTCTTCCACTATTCTTTCTTGCATGCTTTACTTAGTACTGAGAGAAGGGACAGACTCTGGCATCATGGTGGGAAAAAATAAACATAGAAAGAAGCGGGGTTCATCCCTGAGCAGCCCTGCCAAGGGGTACAGAAATCTCCCCACTCTTTCACGGCAGGATCTTCCAGGTATGTACATATGGTGGGAATGTGACCTTCGGCAGCTTCCAAGGGGCTTTGCAGACTCAAAGAACACAGAGGATTTGTGGCATTTCTAGAATTGGTAGAAACCACAATTTAGAAGCCAATGTTACCTATCCACTTAAGAAAAAAAGTCTAAATCTGTGTTGTGTTTTAAAAGTTATCAATGAGCTTCTAAGCAAATCATTCCAAATGTCTGCTGGTTTACTTGTTGTGCTCACAGAAAAGCCTAGATTCAGATTCCTGCAGGAGGTGTGTCTTCCCCGACGATATTCATCCACACCTGCCATTCTAGAGCATCTTTACGTGTGGTTGCTGACAGCTCTGATGAGGGAGATTTAGGAAAGAAACATCAGGGTGGTAAGTTGAACATTGTAAAGTCTTCTTCAAGGAGTTTTCTAGGAAAAGTTCCTGACCACGTGAGAGGAAATAAATCCCAGCTCAATTCGGAGCTACAGCGAGGGGTACAGAGGGTGGGGATAACGGCAAAATCTCAGAAGTAGGAACAGTGGCAAAGTGCGGTAGTCTTCAAGAAAAGAAGATAAGAGGGGCTAGAAGGCGAGGGACCAACCGTGATTACAGGAGACAATATGACTTTTGGGTTTGACCAGGGTTTTAAGCAGGAGACCCACGGGGTCTCCTGATCTCTAACATGGGCCTGTGAAGCCCTCTTCTTCAGGGACATAAACTAGACTGAGGAATCTCTAAAAGTTTCCAGGTGCCGCACATGCCCAGTGATGGCACCGAGATGACTCAGTGGGTAAGACGCTTGCCTTGACTTCCGGACAACCTAATTCAGATCCCAACACATGCAGAAAAGCCAGGTGCAGTAGTGCACTGGTCTTGAATTCTGCAACCCTACAGAAAGAATCCCCTGGATACTTAGTGGGATTGGCACACACAGGGCTCAACAAGAGACTCTGGCTCAAACACTTAGAAGAACAGCATAGAAGAATAGAAGACATGTGTTGAAGGAGCAGCGGGGCTGCGTCCCGCCACCCGGCCGCCGGCTAGCTTTACACCCGAAATAATTACACGGAAACTGTATTCTTTTAAACACTGCCTGGCCCATAGTTTCAGCCTCTTATTGGCTAACTCTCACATCTTCCTTTAACCCATATTTAGTAATCTGTGTAGCACCACAAGGTGTGGCTTACCAGGAGAGATCTTAACCTGTGTCCATCTCGGAGAGGAGAAGCATGGATACTCACTATGGTGACTGCCTGAAGAGTCTCCCCGCTCCTGCTACCCAGCATTCTGTTCTGTCTACTCCGCCTACCTAATTTTCTGTTCTCTTAAAGGGCCAAGGCAGTTTTCTTTATTAATTAACCAATGAAAGTAACATAGACAGATAACTCTCCTCCATCAGACATGCTCTTCATTAGAAGAGAAAAGGATCCAGAAAGGAGAGAAAACAGAAGCAGCAGGTTCCAGGAACCACAAAGCTTAGAATAGTCTCTGGTGCAGATCAGAACAGGGTTTGCATTGTGCCCAGGTGCATGCTGGGATGAGTTCTCCCTAGCAGCGCTCACCAGGCAGAGGGCAAATAAGAAATAGATGAATCTATAAATGGGAGCTTCAGGCATTTGCGGAGCAAGGAAGAAATTCAATGCAACCTCACGGAGTCAATGGGAGAATTAAATAGTGCATTTAAACATAGCATCTGATTCAAAATGTGAACTCCATGAATGTTAGCTAGCATTGGCATTGTCACGGCTACTTCCATTAATTTCTAGAACCAATTGAATTTACTGTGTCTGTTTTATTTTTCTTAGGGGCTGTGAAAGCCAACATGTAAACAAAGGAACATTCACAAGCTTTATGGGGTACTGAACCCAGGATGCTGAGGAAGGAGCAACAGCTGCTAAAAGATATTTGTTTATAAATGCTAAACTAATCCAAGATAGGTATTTTGAAAATATCTTGACTTCAAAATTGAAGTCTAAAGGTATGTTACTTTGGAGAAGAGGTTTTGTTTTTGTTTCCACAGGAAATGAGAGGCTGTGGATTCATTTTAAGAAAAATCAGGTTTGATCAAGGAAGACCACCTGAGAAATCTCCAGTAGGAACAGATGGCCCAGATGTCTGAGTTCTACATCCTGAATAGATTCAAGACCACTGCCTGAGATGATCAAGACTCACAGGATACTCCAGTCATGAGCTGATCATAATTCTAAATTTTCTTTAGGTCCCCATAAGATTATCAGCACCCCCAACCAGCAGGAAGTAGCCTGGAAAACTATGCCCACATTCCCCCAAAAATGGACTATAGATAATTTCCTTTGTTTAAAATGTTAGTTACAAATTGTTATGGATAATAGTCAGGAGAAAAGCTAAACAAAGGATATTAGATTCAGAGTTCTTGTTTTTTTTGAAAAAGGGGGGGAGGTGCTGTGGGACAGTGGTCTATATTCTGTCAATTATATTTTAAATAAATGCTGATCGACCATAGCCAGGTAGAAAGTATAGGCAGGACAACCAGACCGGAAGTATAGATGGGTCAATGAGAACAGGAGAATTCTGGAAAGAAGGAAGTCCTATTCTGCAGTCCTGTCCCAGCCACAAAAGAAGCAAGATGTGACTGCCCCGCCAAATAAGGTACCTAGCCACATGGCTAACATAGACAACAATAATGGGCTAATATAGGTTATAAGAGTTAATAAGAAGTCTGGGCTAGGCCAATCAGTTTATAACTAATGTTAAAAAAAGAAGATGCTAATGACCATGTATTTCTATACCCCACTTACTACATCTGACTAACTAGTGGTTGGGTATTCTTGTGAAAATGATTAGAGATAACTGGTACTATTTTATGACAAATATGTAAGCACAAAATATTTTTTAATTGAGCAGAAAGCAATGTTTTCTACAGAAAGGCATGCATTTTGGATTGGAGCAAGATACCTGTGAACTTATAGTCCATTATTGCTGCCCCTACTTCATTCAAAAGGGATTTGTGGGGGTTGAAGATGACACAAAAGAACAGAATTAAGAATAAAGTAGAAGACTCTCTGTCTCTCTGTCTCTCTGTCTCTGTCTCTGTCTCTCTCTGTCTGTCTCTCTCTCTCTCTCTCTCTGTGTGTGTGTGTGTGTGTGTGTGTGTGTGTGTGTGTCTCAGGGGGGACAGGAAGGGAGGGATAGAGGGATGGAGAAGTATAAAGGAAGGGGAATGTGTTTAATGCTTGATGGACGGAAAGGGACATGTTAACAAACCTTTTTCCAGAAATCAGCAGTGGCTCTTCAGTGTGGCCATGAACCACCTAGCAAAGGCAATGAGAGGGACGAGGAAAAGAGAGCTGGTGAGCAGAGTCAGAGTTCCTGGAACTAAGGGGAAATGCTGGCAGCAGATACTGAGGCTTTCCTTCCTAAGCTGAGTGACACCGTGATTTCAGTAGAGTTTTCCTGCAGCCAAACTGCATCATTTTCAAGAGGCACCCCTGATAGAAAGGATGAGAGACCCAAATTGAAGAATGGCCCTCAAATTTCAGCATTTTATTGTAGTGACAAATCATTCTTTGCATTCCATTATAGGTAGAATCGTTTTTGAAATATAACCAGAACAAATATATCCATGGTCCCATTTAGGGAAGGAACTAAATTCAGAAAGTTAAACCTCTAGGTAAATTCATTAGCTTATTACTACCTCTAGTGACTACCTCTATGCTGCCAGTAAAGTCTATCTTGGAATCCTGAGTTCTCTATAAGAATAACAAAACATCATGAGCACATAGGAATTATGTTCAAATATGTGGTGTCTAAAATATTTCGAGCCCTTCTCTGAGCGGCTCAAGGACACACCCTGAGAAAGTATATGAGTAAATAAAGAAGGTCAAATGGGACCTGGAAATGAGAAGTCCACACGGCGATGTGAAGTAGGACACCCCAAGAAGACAGACTGTGGCGCAGGCAGTCCAGAAGGGACCTGAGCTGAGACTCCAGAAGAGAGGACAATGGATGAAGTGGATCCCTGCATGCTGTAGCTAAATGCATTATGAGAGGGCAACACAGAGACAAAGGAGGTGAGAAGATGGATGAGCGGAGAATGAAGACCCTATTAACAAACCAATGCACAAGTGCTTCTGTGTTAGCAAAGGGGGGGGGTAGAGAACGGAACAGCACCATTTGCACAGGGAAGCCAAAGACTCTAGCAAATGACTTGTCACTGGAGCAGGGGAGGAGAAGTGATCCATCAGGGCAAAGTGGAAGTGGGACCTCTCAAAGCAACACATCCTTTTGATGTTTTGGTTTTTAAACCATGGAAATATGTTGCCTATTCGAAAACAACAAGCCATAAATTCGAAGACTGACAGAGGGTGTCATTTCCCACAGCCATGGTGGCTGACAGCTACGCCTGTTCTTTTCAAAGCAACAGCTGTTGACCTGCACCTTGCTGTCTGTGTCACGGCCGCCCGCCCGCAGAGAATCAAGGCACAAAGGTTTCAGACTACGGCTTCAGCTTAGGAAGTGAAACTCCTGCTTCTGAGAGAGGTGAGGGAGGCGTTCTCAGTTGATGGACATGTGAAGCATGACTTTGTTTCCCATAAACATCGCTGTGGTGCGCACCTGCGGCGTGATGTGTGCCCATCCATAGGAATCAGACACAAGGCCCTGCTCACAGGGGCTCCCTGGGAATTCCTTTTGACATCAGATTATGGACCAGAAAGACTTCGGGATTTCTAAGCCCTCTCCATCAAATGCCAGCATGCCATGACTCCCCTTGGCTTTCAACAACATCCCCTTCCCCTCCATGACAGAAGCCCGACTGAGAGCCACTGTGAGGAACAGATACGAACAAGAATTACCGTCTTATCTCCCCATTACGACACCTAACGCTCCTCAGTGCATGTACGTAATGAACTCCAGAACACATTTCCCAGCTGAGTTGGTGCAATCTGACCTTCCAAATGTTTGACTGCTGCTAAAGATAGTTTGTGCCTTAAAATTTTTAATGAAAAAAAATGAGCTAAAGAAAATTTAAGAAACCTAGAATCCCCACCAGCCTTCAGTCCAGCCCCCTTTACAACTGTGGAGTGTAACACTGAATAACAAAACTGTTCTTAAATATGTATGTATATCCTCTCATTGATTATGCTAACTAATTCTCTTAAGAGTCCTATAAGCTTGGCAAAGAAAATATTACTTCCCCCATTTCCACAGAGAGGAGTCTAAAACCCACAGCAGTTAAGTGATTTTTCCCCCCAACCTCATAATTGACAGAACTTGGAATAGAAATCGGAGCTTTTTGGCTGCCAGTTGGGCAATTTCCCCACTCAGCTAGGAGATTCGCTCTAGATGGCAGCTGGTCTATGCCAAGCCGAGGCACTTCGGTTCAATTAAAATCTCTAATATAATAATTATAAATTTGAAACCCAGCCTCGTGTTTTTAGATCCATGGGTCAGGTGTAATGGCCCTCGACACAGCAGGATTTGAAAATCAATGAAACTGGGAGAGTTCCTCACACAGATTGGTTGAGCTGATGCAATAGCAACTCCAGGCAAGCCCCCTCATTTCTCCTTCTATGGTTACATATGAACAGAGGAAGGGGTGAGCGATGTGTTCATTAGGTCACACTTGAATAAGAGTGGAGAACCTGAATGGAGACTGTCTGACTCAAAGGCATAAATGTCTAGTGGAGTAATTATAAGATAAATAATAAGAAAATTTGGTAGGTGGGATGCTTTATGTAAACCATAAAATACTGTATTTCATGCGAGTATCATTAAATCCAGTGCCCCTATAGAATAATTCTGTTTTTAAGAGTAATTGTGTAACATATTTAAGATGGAACAGCCAGCCCTCTGTGAGAGTCATTGGTATTGCCAGGTGTGGATCACATGTTTGGAGCTCAAAACTTGAAGGCAGAGAAAGGGAGAATCACTGAAAGTTCAAGGCCAACCCGGTCTACACTACAAGTTCTGGGCCAGGCCTACACAGTGAGACTCTGTCTAAATAAAAAACAAAAAAGCAACAAAAAAACCTGTATTTAAATTTTTCAAGTGGTGAGTATGTAACAACTTACCAATGATAATCTAGCAATAATGTGTCATATTATCATTACTAGTATCAAATGAGACTTTCACATGTCTTCCATAGATGTCATTGAAGACATAAGGGTTTTTTTTGTAGACTTAGTTTACCAATGGATATCTTGAAAAGCCTAAAGAAGGGAATGCACAAAGGACTAAATATCAGTTTGGTAAAAAGATGACAACAGAAATAATATAGAGGCTAAGTCCTGCGTGAAAGAGAAATCCAGGGAAAGTGGGAGCCTTTTGCTAAGCTAGCTTCAAGGTGGGACTGGAAAGCCTGACCCTACTATACTGCACTCCATAGAATAGGTTGTCATGCTCATCATGGAGAACCAAGGAAGGGGTTGGCATGCTTTCCTCTGAAATCTCAGTCCACAGTTATGTTTAACTAAATCTAATCTCCAGAAAAATTTATATGTCACTGAGAGGCATTAGCAAAGATAAAAAATACGTCGATAAAAACAGTGCTAGTTCGACGAAAGGACAGAAGGGCGGCACGTGGGGGCTAGCAGATGTGTGGGGAAAAGCAACCAGAGTGGGGGCAAGTGAGAACCTGAGAAAAGCCAGGGGGGCAGTGAGATGGGTCAGTTGGCAAAGGGCTTGACTTGTCAGCATGGGGACCTGAATTTGATCCGCAAAACCCATAAGAAAGTCAGACATGACAACACACACTTTTGTTATCTCAATACTCAGAAAGCAAAGACAGTGAATTCCTGGAGTCCATTGGCCAAGCAGCCAATACACTGGCCAACGGAGTGCCCAGGAGCCCATCAGCACCTTCCACTATGAACACACGTCAGAATCCAAGAGCTGGAAGCTGAATCCCATCCTTCAGGCTCACTGAAGTAAAGAAGCATCACTTAGTGGGACAGAGGCCAAGAGCTCCCGGGCTGGATGACTGCTTCCTGTCAAGCCAGTGTCTTCCACAGCCTCGGTTCTGAGTCAGTTTTCATACCACGCAGCAAATGGCACACCTACTCTGAAGCACACACGCTGATAACGTAATGTCCACAAATGACTAAAGATAAAGGAAAATCCACAGCACAGTAAAAAGAGAATCATAACAAGATATATTTCCCATAAAACCCATTATGGTGGCATCAACTCCTACAGAAGATGACGGAGTGAACACAGCATTGTTCACACTGTGTTTATTAAAAACAGGGAAGAAAAGTCTAGCCAGAGAACTAAAATACCACACTGGGGCTCTTTCTCCCATTCTACTTGGGAAAAAAAAACAGGATTGTTTATGTATAGAATGAATAACAAATAAATAAATGAATAAATAAATAGTTTTATTCTTATTAAGTGAAGAAAGAAACAAAGTACTCATTGAGTCAAAATCAAGGAAGATAGGATCTCCCTTTTAGGGTTCTTCTTCCCATGATCCTTTTGAAAAGCCTACAGGAGAATTTAAAACCCACAATGCAAATGATATTATAATGAAGCCAGGGTCTTCTGAGGATGTGGAGCCTTTTATAGTGCACGTGTATCAACTTGGCAAGCTCTGTGGTGCCTTAGCTTCTGACAGAGCAGAAAGAACCTAATGGCAGCTCCAAGGATGCTAAACACAAAGGCACGTTCTGTCCACAGGGACAGCCTGCTACCGAGCTCAGTTCCCTTGCTTAACCCATGGCTAACCCCTTGCCCACCTCATTTTCACTTCCTTCTTCTCCGTTTTGTGAATACGGATTCTTGCTACCTGTCTAACCCAGTGTTCCCTATTACATATTCAACAGTAGTTTCACAAGGATATCATGCCAGAGAACTAGACATCTCTATTTATAACAATTTTGTTTAAACAAGCAAGCCAAAAATAAAATTAAGGAAAATGGAATTCAGATGAAAAGTCGCAATGTCTATACACCACCCTGTTAAAACCAGACTCGAGAGATCCCAGCACCTGACTGTAGAAACAGAAACACACGGAGGTGTGTAGTCAAGCATCTTCTGGGTTTTCAGATACTGGAAAACACACCACACCCCAAAAACTTAATGGCTTAAAATAGCAGTTTTATTATCTCTCATGGTTCTGGAGTCTAGAATTATGTGAAAGTTTTTGCACTCGCATGTCTGCCCCTCCCTGAGAAGCCTGCTTGGCATCTCTCTCCACAGAGCCTTTCCAAGTGAGTCTCCTGGGCTTCCTTGCAGTATGGTGTTCTCAATGCAGTCACACTTCTTACAGGGCTTCTGGCTTCTCCCAGAGCACAGAATGACAGCTCCAGCCTTAAAGACTTCGTCACAAGGCTGCCAAAAACTCATTATTGTCATGTTTTAAATGTCTAAGAGGTCATTGACCCCGGCAAAAAAGGCACAGGCCTGCTTCCCAATGGAAGACTTGACTGGACAGCCAGTATTAAATGCTGAGATAGCCTGGCCTGACCTCCATCACTAAACCACAGCAGAGTGAACCCCTGTGGGTCAGATCTGTGCACACGTAAACACCCGCTCCCCAGGGATCAGAAGAAATGAACGGGGAAGTTAGAGGCCCTGCTCACCTGGGCCAGTTACTTACTAAGTATTTTCATCTTGCTACCAACTTGTAAGACATAATGATATAACTTTGCTGACAGTAATCAAACTTAAGTATTTCCTGCACGTGTTTAAAAATGCCTACTGTGTAAATGTGTAATACCATTAGTATCCTCACGGAAGCACAATAGGGCGCACAGCTCATTGCTCCAGACGCGTCTTCCAGGGAAAAGTGAAATACAAGTAACTACACAGGCCTTGGACAGATTTGCAGAGCACCGGCGAGAATGCGAAGATGCATTTGAATTCCTGTTGTGAATATTCATTTAGAGGGTGAGGATAACTTTGGGTTATTTTAAACTAGCACCAGAAATCAATACTATTAGTACCTTAGAATATACTGCATATAAAACTGTTCATTATAGCCAGACAGGCAAGGAGCTGCTCCCAGAAAGGCCAATTACACAGCAATTACACAGAAGGGCGTCCCCACCAGCATCTTTTTTAACGAATATCTCTGATTTTCTGGGCCTTAGAAGAACACCCAAAGGAGAAGGTGAGAACCTTCCGGTTTCCGGTGACTACTTGAAGTCCATAGGAATTAGTTTTCTAAGAATCTTTTCTTGTCTCCTTCTTGACAACTGCAACCAACACAGGGGTTTTCACCCTGGTGTCTGGTTTAGGAACAGTGTGTATCAAATCTGCTGAGAGACTCCATTAGCACCATCCAACTTAAGTCTGTCCTTGCCTCCCAGAGTGCTGCCTCCTACTGAGGTCCAGTCACGAAGTGGGCACGGCCCCTTCTTGATTCACGGCCATTGCATCCACAAGCTCCACCCAGAGCAGCTGCTTGAGATCGGTGCCCACGGTGCAGGGAGAGCAGAGAGTGAACGGCACCAGTGTGGAAACTGGGTTAAGAAAATCCCAGGGATAAATACAGAACTAATTAGAGTCTTCAAATTAATATGCACAAACTGAAATGAATTTTCAAAGACATCCCTCTTTTCTTTTTGCCGTAATTTAAGCCTTTTTCTACAGACCAGCTTGTCATGCCAACAGAAGTTCTTGGTGACAGAAAATAATGATTTTTTTTTAAAAATCACAAAAGGGAAGCTGGAGAGTTGGATCCGTGGTTAAAACACGTACTGAGTGCTCCTGCAGAGGCCCCAAGTTCCCCCATGCTGACCACGGCACAGCCACTATGACTTGAGCTTCACAGGATCTGATGGCTTCTTCTGGCCTCCCTGGGCACCCCACAGGTGTGGCATACACATATATAGACAGGTGCACATTGGTAAAAATAAAAATAAGTTTTATTTTTACAAATCACAGAATGCTATTCATGGGGCTTCTCTAATACATCAGCTGGGCACTATGAAACCATCACTACCCCCATTTCACAACTGAGGAGAACAAAGCCAGAATTCTTGGAAGCAACGGGCTAGGCTGGGTACAAATGATTCTCCTCTTAACTACCTACAAAGTATAAAACGACCCCAGCTCTTGTGATTAGATGAATCCGCGTAATTCAATTCCAGCAGTCCCTGTGATAGCTATGTCACATTGGTTCCTTGTCACAAGACCGCTCAGAACAAAGTAAGTTTAAATAATTGAAGATATTTTTGTTACAGAGGTCAAATAAAAAACAGGAAAACTCAAATAATGAAGGCCGCGAAGAAGGCAACTCAGAGGCATGGAGAACACGAGCATCCTATCCCCACACCACAGGCCAAGCATCTCGGAGAGTGTTTCCTCGGCACAGCTTGAGTGCTCTGTGAAAGCATGGGCTGGGGAACTCTGAGAGAAGGTTTCTGCAGTCTGTGTCTGTGAGTTAGGCAATCAATGTACGTTCCCCTTTCACTTTTTCCCTAAACATAGAGAAGTGGGTGATGACATCAGAACATGTATCTACTCTCTATGGTTTGCTGATGTGTGCGTGTGTGCACACACAGGTGCTCACTCCAGTACATGGCTGATGCACAAGGAAGCCAGACGTTGATGCTAGGTGTCTTCCTTTATTGCTCTCCGTTAATTTTTGAGACAGGATCTCTCACGGAGCTCACCATTTTGGCTAGGCAGGCAGGTCAGCAAGCTCCTAGGATCCTCCTATCTCCACCTCCCAGAGCTGGGATGACAGATGCACCCGCACTGCATCCAGCCTCCATTGCCAGGACCTCCATATCCAGCCCCCTCCTACACATCCTCTTAAGGCCCTGCTGAAAGAGCTCATCTTCCAGAAAGCTCCCCCTGGCCCATTCTGCCCACAGGTTCTTCTTACTAGGTTCTCAGACGTCCGGCTTTTTCCTTCTCACTGCTTCTGCTCTTAGTTTGGTCATTCTCCTCAGTGGGGGGGGGGGGGGGGGGGGGCGGGAGGGATTTCCTCAGTATACTGCTACAACTTGAAAGAGATAAGGCTGATATGTAGATCTGGTGTCAAACCTCAGGGCTGCCTGTTCTGGGTGGAAGACCTTGAGAAGTGACTTCATCTTTTAAACATAACTCCCACCTCCATAAAGTGAGCTAATAACTGAAGTTACCTTGTATGGCAAGAAGAGGATTCCTGCCTGGCAGAGCTAGGTGGTATTAGCTAAATGTGATAGTTAACACACATTGTAGGCTTGGAAGGATTTAGAATTCCCAGGAAACACATCTGAATGTTTCTACAAGGTCGTTACCAGAAAGGTTTAGTGGCAGAGAAGACCCACTCTGAATGTTGGGGGAACCATGCCAATGGCTGGGGTCCTAGGTGGAATAAAAAAAAGAAGGTAGCCCCTCTTCCTCTTTACCTCCCTCCTTCCCTCCATCCATCTCTCCTCCTTCCCTCTCTCTTCCTGCCTCCCTCCCCACTCAGCTCTTGATTGAAGACATGATATGATCAGACACCTCAAGCTTCTAATAGTGCCTTTCGTACTTTAATGGCCTGTTCCTGCTCCTCCTCCTCTTCCTCCTTCTCCTCCTCCTCCTCCTCCTCCTCCTCCTCCTCCTCCTTCTCCTCCTCCTCTTCCTCCTTCTCCTCCTCCTCTTCTTCCTTCTCCTTCTTCTTTTCTTTTTGGTTTTATGAGACAGGGTTTCTCTGTGTAGCTCTGGCCGTCCTGGAACTCACTCTGAAGACCAGGCTGGCCTCAAACACTCAGAGATCCACCTGCCTCTGCCTCCCAAGTGCTGGGATTAAAGGCATGCGCCACCACTGCTCAGCCTGTCCCCCTTCTTAAACTGTGAGTCAGAACAGACCCCTCATCCCTGGGGTTGTTTCTGAGGAATAATTTGTCACAGCAGTGTATAATGTAGCATACACTACACACACTACCCATAACCAGTTTTTCCAGTTCCCTATCCACCACAGCAGTGGGTATATAAACCACCAGTCCATCTGTCCTTGCGAGAGACTAAATAAGTCTCTGCCGATTGCTGAGATAGATTCTCACTTCTCTGAGGTACACAAAGCACTTCTACTTCCACTTTCTTAATCAGCACTGAGAGGCACGGGGATTCCCCGGCCGAGTCTCACTCGGCATGCTGATATCCAGGAGCCTCAAGGAGAATATAAAGTGATCTTTGTCCTGGTCCACATGCTTGTTTGGGGAGTTGTTGAATAATCCATTGGGCCATTTAAAGCACATTGGTCAAATTCTACACTTGAAGAAATATTTTACTTTTTTAAAAAAATTATTTATTTCATGTATGTTGGTATTTGGCTTGCATGTATGTCTGTGTGGTGTCGGATCCCCTGGAACAGGAGTTACAGACAGTTGTGAGCTGCCATGTGGGTGCTGGGAATTGAACCCGTGTCCTCTGAAAGAGCAACCAGTGCTCTTAACCACTGAGCCATCTCTCCAGCCCCAAATATTTTCCTTTTAAATAACTGTTTTTCGTTTTCAAATAAAAGATTGATAGCAGTCAATCCTAATTACCAATATAATAAAGGCCTAAATGATAATAAACCCTTGGTCCTAATGGAGCACCTGCTATCCACACAGGGCATTCACATCTGTCCCAGGGTCCATCTCTCCAGCCTCCCCATCAGACACTGCTCACGGGCCTTTTCTCAGCATGGTATATGGGAACTCTCAGGCTGGAGAGTTCCAGAATTTTCCTACATACCAAGCTGCTGGCTCAGCCTCCTTGACTCTTATTTTAAAACTATGCTTTAGGCCCCAGGACGTTTAAACTCTCTGCACATCTTCACAAAGAGAGTCCCGCTGGAGGAGTGCATTTTGCTGAAATACTTGCATTAGAGCTATTCATATGGTGCTGAGCAGACCCTGTGTGGTGTCAAGGCACCTGTAAGCCAAGGGGAGACCAACAGAGGCTTTCTTTCATACCAGCCATGTTCCAGGTCTTTCACTGTTGTTTCCCATAGTACAATAAGAACACACAACCGAGCCACCTGGGATTCTGTCGACAAACTGGGCACACTGTCTTTCCGTCTCCTTTCCTTCTTGCCGCCAGATGGCCAGCTAGCTGCTTGCCTTTTCCTTAGACACAGAGCCATTCCTATCTCAGTGACTGTCCATGAGACTGTTCCCAGTTTTGACTTGCTCAGGATCACAAGCATAATTTTGTATACTATCACCTCCCCAGAGAGCATGTCAACTATTCGCTCCACTAACATCCCAGGACACATGGTACCACTTCCCCTGCTGCTTCCTCTGGTCTTCCCCCACTGTCTAATCTCTCCACACACAGAATGGAAGCTTCAGGAAGGCAGGGCTTCCTACTTTTCACCACTGTTTCTCCAGCACCGCAGGGGTGTGGCTAACACAAGGAAGCTCTTGAAAAACATTTTGAGGAAAAACAACATCCTCTAACTTTCCCTGTTAAAATCCACTTGAAAGGATTCTAATACTAAGTTAAAAGAATAGAAATATGATAGGCAAGACGGCTGAGCAGCTAAACATGCTTAACATCAAGTTTGATAATTTAAACCAATCCCCAGGCCCCGCAGAGTGGAAGCAAAGAAAATATTCCTGCAAGTTGTCTTCTTACCTCCATGTTTCTTTCTGTGTCTGTCTGTCTGTCTGTCTATCTGTCTGTCTGTCTGTCTCTCTCTCTCTCTCTTTCTCTCTCTCTCTCTCTCTCTCTCACACACACACACACGCACACATATACACACTAAAGAAAATAGAATAAAATTTTGAATAATAAAAGAGGCTGAGGCTACAGTTCAGTGTTAGGTGTAGGCCTAGGCATAAGCAAGGTTTGGGGTTAGATTCCAGGCAGTTAAAGAGATAAACAAAGGAAAGGAAAAAGGGGGAAGAAAAGAAGGATGACTTCCAAGGCCAAAACAGCCTCATGCTCAATCCAGACAACAGGCTACACTAGCCACTGGGGCAAATACCTTTCAGCCTGTAAGATTTCATTTTTATTTTCAAGTAATGACCAGCATTCTCAAGCAAGTGTCTGCTCACTGGCTACTGGCTAAGGCAAGTCTACCAGATGTGTACGTCGGGGTGAGTGGAGAGTGGACAGGAGGATTGCCTCGATTGCTGTGGTCGTGCCTGCAATCCCAGCACTGAGGGTAGAGGCAGGAGAATTGGGAGTTCATGGCCAGCCTCCACTACATCACAATTTTAACAAATACATGAGACCCTGTGGGAAAAGGATAGAAAAGAAGGAGAGATGGGAGAAAAAGGAATGGATAAAAAAAAAAAGGAAAGAGCCGGGCGGTGGTGGCGCACGCCTTTAATCCCAGCACTCGGGAGGCAGAGGCAGGCGGATCTCTGAGTTCGAGGCCAGCCTGGTCTACAAGAGCTAGTTTCAGGACAGGTTCTAGAAACTACAGGGAAACCCTGTCTCGAAAAACAAAAAAAAAAAAAAAAAAAAAAAAGGAAAGAGAAAAGTGAAGAGATAGAAGAAGAGCCGGGGAAGAAGGGAAAGAAGGAGAAACTGGGAAAGGGAATGTCAAGGAAGCCCCCTTTAGTTCTCAGGTTTTTGAGTGTAGAACAGAGCAACATGATGTAGAGCTACCTGACAGCCCCCAGTCTGACATGAGCTACATAGCACCAGCTATGAAGTATACTTGCTAAATATTTTCAACCTCTGCTCAGTCGTGAAGAAAAGATTCTGTATCTACAATGTAAGGCACTCTTCAAAACAGCTACCCAGGGTTCCTTCGATTTAAAAGTTAATGTTGGAAAACACAAAAGACCAGAGGATTCTTCTACATTTAAAAAAAAGAAGAAAAAAAAATAAAGTCACTGAACTGGAGATTAGATCCAGAACAGGGAACCATAAGATTGAGAAACAGGGAGCTGGATATCAATTGACAGTTTTACTAGCTCTCTAGGCAACATGCATTTGATCATTATCCACCAGTTACGAGAGCCACCATGCATTGCTATGTCTATAATATCCCCTTGTTGTATGTATATGTCACAGTAGGAGCTGGATCCTGAAAGACAGGCTGTACCCTCCACAGGCTATCTTTAATATTAACCGGGAGAGACTGGGTTTATTAATGCTTTTAAATGAGATGATTATAGAAACTGTGTTCCCCAAAGCTGCCTTTTGTGGTTTATGTTATAGTTCTTCTTCAAAATTACATTTCATGAAGTTCTTATAAGTTACCTCAGCCACTAAATTATTAATTCCTTGCAAGTAAGAATGACACGTGGCTGATCTCCCTCTAGGAGGCTGACTAACCATGGCTCACAAAGGGTACATAGTTAATAAGCAGCTGCTGAACTTTTAAAATTATTCTAATGTAGAAACAGAATGACTAATCCTTGAGTTTTTAAGTTGTCCTAAATAACCTCTATGCTACGAAGTGTAATAAGGAACAAATATATTTGAGATTTTACAACTTTGTCTGAAAAACATTTCATGAAATTCTTAAAAATACTCTTCACAAATAAAAAAATATATTTTTCAAGAAGCAGGAAAGGGAAAATCAAGGCATTCTTTCCATACATTAAAAACCTCAGTAAAGGATACGGTGAATGGGTATCCTGTCTTACGTCAGGCTGAGCTGCCGTGGGCAGCGTTTAGTGAGAACTTGTGCATGCTCTCCTCCACCTCTGCTGCAGAGACTTGGGTCACACATTGCTTGGCAGATCCTGCCGGCAACATGACCTACAGCAGCTTCCTCTGTCCTGTTTTCCCACCCTCTTCAAGGAGAACTCTTGCAACTATTTATTTGAACAATGATTAAACTGACTGCAGTACTGTGAAAGGCATCCTCTTATAGTAACATCATAATTTCTTTCCACTTTTTCAATTTCTGCTTTGCTTCCGTTTTTATCTGCAAATGATGTAGGATGTCCTTCTGCATGCTGTGAATATGGTTTTCTCTCATTGGTTGATGAGTAAAGCTGTTTCGGCCAATGGCCAGGCAGAATATAGCCAGACAGAAAATCAAAACAGAGATATGGAGAGAAAGAAGGCAGAGTGAGGGAGACATCCACCAAAGGAGTAAAATGTCAGGGTGTCACACACGAGTCACAGCCATGTGGCGATACACAGATTAGTAGAAATGAGTTAATTTCATTGTGAGAGTTAGCCAGACCTATGCCTGAGCCATCAGCCAACCAATTACAACTGATGATATTAAGCCTCTGAGGTGGGCAGAGAGAAACCAGAGCAGTGGAGTCAGAGAGAAGTCCCCATTTACATGCAAATCTTGAGCTCTCTAAATCATCGGGCTCTTTCTGGTTTACCCCACTGTAGTCAAGCCTGCTCATGCTTCTCACCATGTTCTAGCATCCCTCTGTGACAATGCCTAAGAACACCGTGGAGTGGGGCCTCATCCCACAACCTAAGAGCTTTGAAAGACGAGCTTTCCCTAAGGCATTTCTTAAAGATACACTCTGACCTAGTTTTGCGCTATCAATCCAAATAGATTCAGTCAACAGCAAACAATATAGTAAGTGGCTGTAACTTCAGCCATTGGTCAGGTCGCTAAGAACTGCCCACACACACACACCTGATCCTGGCCCAGGCACCTCCCTCCCCCAAGCAGAACACCCTGGGAAGGATATCAAGTCTCCTCACTTGTGAAGCAAAGCACTTAGACCATTTCCGCTGCCTTGATGCATTTGGAGTAAAGCAAGGAAGCGCCTCCAGAACCGAGGACAACGCACATACACTAGCTGTATTGTTCTAGCTCGGTGTCTATTGCTATGGTTAACACCACGACCAAAAATAGCTTAAGGAAAAAAGAGTTATTTGGCTTTCATGTCTCAGTCAGAGTCTATCACTGAGGGAAGTCGGGGAAGGAACTTAAGCAGAAAACATGGAGAAAAACACTGTTTACTGACTCACACATTGGCTCACGCTCAACCAGCTTGTTAATACAGCTTAGACTCAGCTGCCTAGGAATAGTCCCACCCACAGTGGACTGGCCCTTCCACCTCAGGCCTCAGTCAAGACAAACTCTCATGCACTGGAGACAGGCCAGTCTTATCCGAGGCATGCCTATTGACGTTCCTTCTTCCTAGATAACTCTAGGCTTTGACATGTTTACAATAAAAGCTGACCAGGACACCCATGCATTGCCAGTTCGAGTTCTCACTGAACACTAGGAAAATGGCTGAGGTCCTAAACATGACGTAGATCCTACACCCTGCCAGCACATGTCTGCTTTCTCACATGAGTGATCACACCTGACCACAGGGAACAAGGTGAAGTGCCTGAGGCAGCACAGTGAAACCTGGGTGAATGCATCCCTGTGAGACTGGATCTCCTGGGAGGAAGCTCTCAGCATATCAGCTACGAAGCGTTCCCTCTCTGGAGCCATGTCTAGCACCATGGCTGAACTCGGGTGTGCGCTGTCCCATTGGGGGCTTCAGAAGGTCAGAGTAATTTTCAAATGTTGGAAGGCCTTCTGTTGTTGAAATGCATTTACCTCCCCTCTCCATTGTACCTCCGCCATAGGTCAGTAGCGACACAAGAAGATGCTAACCTCACTTAGAGCCTGGTTGCTAAGAAACAGACAGGAACATTGATCTAGAAAACCCCACTCTTCCAATTACTGGGAGGAAGTGTGTGGGAAAGATTCAACTTCTCTGGGCCTTGTGCTAAATTGCAACACTGAATTCAGAACACGAGTAAAAATGGCAGAACATAGCTTTAATCAACTGCAGAACATTCTGGAAAGACTGTGTGATTGCACTGTCATTGAATGAATTCTTTTTTGTCTTAGAGAACACAGAATTCAGGGGACTCAAGACAGTCACTTAAAGGCAGTGGAGACTAATAACGTAGCGTAAGGTACACATAGAATGTAAAATCCCTTATCTGCATACTATACACATGCGCACAAATGCACCACCATTTACAAGTGTCCATCTACTATCATGGATTTCTAAATCAGACTAGAAATAAAAAATATAATAGTCATGCATTCAAAGAATGAATTAAGTGACCAGTTTGAACTTCACTTATTCATTTTGTTTTCTAAACTCTACTTTTTCAAATTACTTTGGGGAACTTTTTTGTTCAATTTTAAGGACCTTTAAGAATCAATGCATTCATCGAATACTTAATATATCTATTAATGAAGACTTGTAGGCACAGCAATGCAAATATGTATAACACAGGGCCCTAAGTCAGCTCATAGTCCAGTGAAACTGTAAAAAAGAAAAATGGGTCAGCAAGATGATTTCACTTCAGACCTGATGGTCTGAGCTCAATGTCTGAGACCCAAAAATTAATAGAACTGACTCTCACAAGGTGTCCTCTGACCACACATGCACACATGCACACGTGTGTGCACCATGCAAATAAATGATAAGTCCCTATTGTGTTTGAATAGGAAATGTCCTTCTTGGGCTCATCTATTTGAATACTTGGTCCCCACTTGGTGACACTCTTTGGGCGGGTTACACAATCTTTAAGAGGTAGAGCCTTGCTAGAGGAAGTACATCACTGGGAGTGGGCTCATTCTGGCCTTGAGTAAAAAGGACTGAGCCTTCCACATACTAACTCTTCATAAGCCACTGACATTAGTAGTTGAAACCTCTCTATCCTTGGCATCTTCATCCGCACAAATGAGAACTCTGGACAAAGCAGTCCATCTGCGTGCCTATTCTGAATCTACTCCAATAAAAACATGTGATTCTAACTGCCATCTAAGCCCAGGTTGAATCTGCCTGTGTTATTGCAAGCTGCCATGGCGACAGTTACAGATGCCTTAGCCAATGCTGAAATGAGCCAGTGTATGACACTGTGTCAACATGTGAATGGTATTTTTATTGCACAATGATAAAAACCTGGGCACACAGTAAGTAGAGAAAATGACTGCAGTCACTCAAGTCCTTTCTAACCAAACTCATCAATTCACTATAAACCGGTAGGGTAAATTCAAGTGCACCCCCAAATAATAAATGATTAATTTGTGTTTTTGAGAAAACAATGGAATTAATGCTTGTTTTTAATATCCATAAGCCAATTTCAAAAACCTTACTTTAAATAACCTTGCAAGGGGCTAGAGCAATAGCTCAGCCGTTCAGAGCACTGACTGCTCTTCCAGATGACCTGGGTTCAATTCCCAGCACCCACATGGCAGCTCACAACTGTCTGTAACTCCAGTTCCAGAGGATCAGGCACCCTCACACAGACATACATGCAGGCAAAATATGAATGCATAAAACATAAGTAAGTGAACCATAAAAATAAATAGTAATTAATAACCTGGCAAATACCAAAAACCTAGTACATATACTAATAATTCCCAACTAAATGCATGTTGGTAATGTAAACAGCAACACAAGTTCGCATGTGTTCACATGTGTACAGATGCCAATTCTTTAGTGTCTCTTTAGCCACTTTTGAAGTGAAGTACGCATACCTTCACTATCTACAAACTACAGCAAATCCAAGCCAAGCCATGTTACTATACCATACAAGGTTCACCTTTAACAGTCCACTGACAATTCTTTCCAGATTAAAAGATGTGTTCACATGTGTACAGATGCCAATTCTTTAGTGTCTCTTTAGCCACTTTTGAAGTGAAGTACGCATACCTTCACTATCTACAAACTACAGCAAATCCAAGCCAAGCCATGTTACTATACCATACAGGGTTCACCTTTAACAGTCCACTGACAATTCTTTCCAGATTAAAAGAAAAAATGTTTGTGAATCCTGTCTCCTCTAAACTCTTTCAAGCCTCCCCTGCTGTCCTCCATTTTCCGACACACCTACCCATCCATCCAACCCCCCCCCCCCCCAACACACACACCAGTTCCTGTCCCCTGGCCCCTGTCTGTCCCCTGGCCCCTGTTCTTTATCCCCTCTCACCATACCCCGGCACTATCATGTGTTTGCTGTTTCCTGACAGGACCACAGACATCTGAAGTCTAGCCACAAGTACAGGAAGCTGAGGCGGGGAGAGGTGAAGGTTACTGAAGGTCAATCAATAAAGAGTAGACAGCACCAAACAGATGGAAAGCAGGTGCAAGGTCTTCAAAGGAAATTCGAAATGACCTTGACCGCTCCAAATCAAGACATCAGGTGGGTGGGTATCCAGACAGGGGAGGGAGCCAAGTCAGTCAATGGTTTCCTTGCCTCTCCAGGACTGGGTTCTTTAGCTATATACAGTGGAGTGCAGTGTGTACCGCCCGAGGCTGCTGTTAGACTGAGATACACAGCATCCAGGGGTCTACTGCAATCATCAGTGGCTACTATGCTATCAGTGGGTCCTAAAAAGGAGTGAGCAGCTCTAGGTACCAGTGCATGGGGGCGTGTCCACAGATGGCAGCTGTGTGCTGGACATTTCAGAAAGCTAGAAGAAAGGGTTTAGAATGTTCTTCCCACAAAGAAATGATCAGCCTTGACGGGACAATGGTTTAACCTGGTTTAAACATTACACAATGTCTGCATGTATCAACATTACACATGTCTACATGTATTAACATTACACAATGTCGACATGTATCAACATTAGGCAGAACCTTGTTGGTGTGCTTTCTGACCATCAGTTCAAAAATAGCCATGGGGACGACAGCAATAGCTGAGTGGCTAAGAGAATGTATTCCTCTTGTGGAGGCCCCGCATTAGATAGATTCCCAGTGCCACCAGGCTCACAGCTGCCTAGAGCACCAGTTCTAGGAGGGTCCAACAACTCTGGCCACCAGGAACACCTGCCTTCCTGTGCACATACCATTACAGACAGACAGACACACACACACACACACACACACACACACACACAGTTTAAAAAAATAATAAAACCTAAAGTGTAAAAATGTTTAATTATAATTTAAGTTAAAATTTCAATTTAAGGTCTAGTATCATTATTAAATAATAAATTGTTAAATTAAGGTATGTTGTTTAAAGTACATGTCATCGCCTAACTGCTTAACAAGCAGTAGGTCTTGGACACCCTAGGACCAATCTCCCTTAGCCACCATGTCCATGTTCCTCCACACAGATTAAGTTCTAAGATGCGCTGTAGCCACTGAAAGCAAAGCGATGAGAAAATCAAGCAGAGCTTTCTTAGCCGCTCTAGTTTACAGTCTCCCAGGCAGAGATAGACAGCAAAATACTCAAAGCTAAACACACAACACTGAAGGTGTCATGTCCTGTGGAGCTGTGGTTTACAATGAGAGGCCCTCTAAAAACTGATAACAAAGACTCTCCAGAGGTGAGAAACCATGTAGATGTTTGCAGAAGAGCATTCTGGGAAAGGCTGGAGAGTCTGAAGAATGGGGGCGTTGTGTGCTATTGAATGGTGGGAACGGACTGAGCCTGACCTGAGGAGGCTTTGTTACTCATTGGTAAGGAATTCAGCACTGAGGTGCTGTGTGGTGGCTCAGTGGGTAAAAGTAAATTTACTGCCTCCCTGGTAGATTGTATGCAACTGTACCAATGGTATGATCCAACTTAAGCTATCGGGATCACTTCAGACTCCATTGAGAATACACTTGGTATCAAGGAAGGAAGAGAAGGCCTGCCTGCAAGTCCAGGGCCAATAATTCAGGACAGAAGGCAGTTAGTGGCTTGTTGACAGCAGTAGAAACATTTGGATCCTGAGTCAATCTTTCAAGGGAATATGGCACCACCAGGATTTCATGATAGATCTAAAGACCAGAGACAAATGGAACCAGAGACAGCTCCCTAGGATTTGGCATTGAGGAACTACAGAGTAGAGGAGCTCTTCACTGGAACGAGCAAGACAGCAGGGTGAGGCCTTATCTCTCGTGTCACAGCTTCCTGTCCCTGACAGTCAGCACCAAAGGTCCCGCCCAGTTTCAGAATAAAAATGAGTCAATGATAGCTAATGCCTTAATCGCTCTACAACCAGACACCACACCTTCCTGAAAACTGCTGTGTGGCCAACTGCTTTTGTTTCCTTAGGGATCATGTCCACCACACTGCTTCCTCCTTTACCGCTCCTGCAGGGCAAGTGGAGCCTTCTACCCACCCTCCAGCACCTGCTATCCCACTGTGGTCCCTGCTTTAGCAATGCGGGGCTATTTCCTTTCCCCAAATTCCCCTCCTTATGAGTGCTAATATGTCACTGATTAGACTCTTCCTTTTGTAGTTGGCTTTTTCCCTTTCCTCCTTTTTCTTCCCTTAGGCATTCTATCCTTTGAAGTCCCTTCTCCGCCTCTAGGCTGCCCCACCAGGACCCACACTAAGATTCTCCACTGCTTTCTGAACAGCAGCTCCAGCACCCAGTTCAGTGACCACATTGATAGGACAGTCAGGCTGCCATCCGCTGGGCTTTTGCACTTAGTTGTTGCCTGTGTTCTGAGCTCCATCTCTACAGCCACAGTCACACATCTGCAGTCCTCCTGGCAAATGCCCCAAGCCTAAGCTATGTGCCCAGTCGTCATTGTCCTCCACAGCAAGCTGCTCTATTCAAATGACCCTCACAGGCAGAGTATGATAGTTATGCATGGAAACCAGTCAGGAGGTTCCTCAAACACTAAAAATAGAACCACCATCTGCCCCCACAATACCCAGCTCCTGAGAATGCACGTGCCCTTCAGAAATCCACTGTCCTCTCTTGTTTTCTCTTAATCTCCAGGCAAAAGCACACTTTCCTAGGGTCTTGCTGGTCCTCCAACAAGAATTTGCAGCCATCCCTCCACACCCTCGTCACACAGTCCCTCTGGTTGTTGACTCTCCCAGGTCTCCTTTGCTCTCCCAATCCACCCACACATCAAAGTCCAGTGTACAATCCCAGCTTTCCCAGGAAGTTGTCCACACGCTAATCCCAAACCAGCAAGACTGCTGTGCAGCCTTCTAGCCCTGCAGACCCCAGAATTCCCCATCCTTACCCCTGTGTGGCCTCCCCAGCAATGTTTTGTGAAACTGCTAGTTCTTGTCCCCCACCCCACCACCCCACCCCACCCCCCCGCTGCACTACACCTTCTGATGACGTCAGAAACTCCCCAGGTGAGACTACCCGGTGCTTACCTTTGAGAAGTGCTAGCTTGGAAACCTTGCCTTACAGGCTTTATCTCGCCAGACACACGATTTGCACAATGCCAACTGCACTATCTATGACATAGCTATTCTTTGGAAAACCGGTTGTGCCAATGCTGCTTCCAGCAATTTCATCACAGTAAATACCAAGTGAATCTTATCTCCAAGCATTTGTTTTTGAAAAACAAAGCAAAAAGCCATTACACTAAATAACAAAAGGATTCATGTTTTCTTTTAACCAGGAGTCAACAAAAGTAAATTAACATTGCTTTAATTAAAAGATCATTTTAAGTAAGTATTAAGTAATGTTCATTAGTCATAAATAATTTACTGCTATTTAAACTAGGAGAGACGCTTCTTTTGTATTTCTTTTATGTTTCAACTTCAGAGAAGTAGTTGTGAGGTTTTTAGGTAATGTTTAAATGATGAATACAGAAGGAAGCTCAATAAAAAGGCCTCTAAAGGGAAGACTAGACCTTGAGTTTGAATGGGAAGCAGAACCAAGCCCAGCTGAACTCAACATCATGCTTCCTGGGAGGCCAGGAAAGAGTTCCGCACCTAGTTAGCACAGCCAGTGCCTTGGTTTGGGTCTTGAGCATTTCCCCAAGGCCCAAGTCTTCAAAGCCTGGGAGGTGGTGGAGCCTTTAAAAGGTGTGGCCTGGTGAGAGGCCATTGGGACTGTGCCTTTTAAGGGACCCCAGCCACTTTGTCCTCCTTTTCCTGTTCTGTCATTCAGGTGAGTGAATTTGTCCTGCCATGTGCTCTGCCGAGATGTGTTGTCTCATCAGACTCCAAAGCAACCAAGGTCAGTAACCCAGAGCAGAAATGTGCAACCCTGGGAGTTAAGGAAACCTAGCTCTTTAAAACGTAGTTATTCAGATATTTCTTACAGGAACAGAAAGCTGACAGCAGGCCCCTACTGTATTTAAGAAAAAGTCAGTCAAAGAAACCCCCAATAAACACATCATCTCAAGAAGAAAAAGAATGATGAACTGGGAATGTGTTGGGATTAGTGTTTCTTGTGTTTCCTGTCCCTCTCAGCTACTCCAGGAAGAACACAGCGGTAACTACTGTGCTGGGTCTTCGCATCGCTTTCTAAACTTAACTTGTGGCATTTTACTGTCAAAATGACCAAGCTTCCATGCAAGGCATCTTCCTTTACTATGTTGTTCTGCTTAATGACTAGAGAGATGAAATAGGCATGCCAAAAAGTAAACAGAAGTCCCCTCAAAATGGAGGCTTATTTACTTTTGGAAACTATTGTTTTTATAGTACTTGCTATTTTCACATATTAACTTTCAAACTCTTAAAATATTAAAGGATACATTTTTGTCCTATACAAGCATAATATTCCAGCTCATCTCCACCTCTAAGAGAATTTTGTTGTTGCTATAGTTTTTTGTTTTGTTTTTTTTTTTTAGCATGTGTCATGTACTCAACCCACACAACCATGAGAAAGAGTGAAACCGTTGTTCGCTAGACCCACAGGGTAGAGGAGGAAAATGACTCCACAGTTTGTCCTCCGACCTCCACATTCCCCCCAAAGAATTACATATTCATAAATAAAATACATCTTCTAGAATGCGTTTCCTCATGCTCAAGGAGAAGTACTATGAAAAGAAATGGTCGCCTTGAGATGGAGAAAAGGTTAAGATACGACTAGAAACTTAGAAAAAAACAAAAATGCAACATATAGGGAGCATGCAGTCCAGGAGATGGACCCAGCAGGCAGAAAGATGGACCCAACAATAAGGAAGTCAGCCCAGGAACAGAGCTAAAAGCAAGAGCACTAAAGGCAAATAAACAAACCCAGGTCTTAGGGAACACAAGCAGGATGACTTCTTAATAAAACTGCTAAAAGGAAATTATATCTGTACTCAACAACAAAAAATGTCACTTCAAATATTGCTTTTTAAATCCATACAATTAACTAGCTAGAAAACCAAGTAACTCCAATGGACTCCAAAGGTACCATGCCACCCCTGTTTATGGGTGGCACACAAACCTATGAGCCATCTAAAAGTTCTGTAATATACAGTGACTACAGTCTCCAATTATTGCTCAGGAAAAAAAGACAAGAAAAAATATTAAGTTATACATGAATTGATAAAAATGATACATTTATAAAACATTACCACAAAACAAAATTGATCCAGAGATGAATTCCAGCAAAGTGAAAAACAAACAAACAAAACAGAAAAACTCAGAGAACTGAAGTGGTAACAGCAGGAAATTAAGGGCTGTGTATAATAATCAATTTAATGCAAAACGCAAAAGGTGCCCTTAAAACCAGGGCATATGCTCTATTGACTATTCTCACTTTGTTTATGTTTCTGTTTCTGTGTGCTTGGAGTTTGTTGGGTGTAGTAGTTTGAATGCAGTTGGCACCTTAATCTCATATGGAGTGGCTCTATAAGGAGGTATGGCTTTGTTGGAGTGGATATGGTCTTACTGGAGGAAGTGCGTCACTGTAGGGGTGGGCTTTGAGAATTATGATCAGGATACTGCCCAGTGTTGAGTCGACTTCCTGTTGCCTGCAAGATGTAGGACTCTCAGCTCCAGCACCACATCTGCCTGCTCACTGCCATGATGATAATGGACTGAATTTCTGAATTATAAGCCACCACCTCAATTAAATGTTTTCCTTTATAAGAGTTGCCTTGGTCATGGTGTCTCTTCAAGCAATAAAAACCCTTACTAAGACAGTGGGGGACACTGATAGGAATCAAGCCCAGGAGCTCATGCATCCAAGGTAAGTCTCTGTCACTAAACTATGTTCCAGTCCAACATCTCTACAATTTAATTTAAAGGCATGTATTTTTTAAAGGGGGCATATTGCATTAAACTTATAGTAGGCAAAATAGCAAAGTTCTGGGACATCCAGGAGAAGCATGAGACCGTACTAAGAAATGAAGTCTCATTCAATTCTACAGTACATTGAGCATACTAAGTGACAGGTTGGCATATATATATACTCAAATTGAAATTATGAAGAAGGAGGAGGAGGAGGAAGAAGAGGAAGAGGAGAAGAAGAAGAAGAAGAAGAAGAAGAAGAAGAAGAAGAAGAAGAAGAAGAAGAAGAAGAAGAAGAAGAAGAAGAAGAAGAAGAAGAAGAAGAAGAAGAAGAAGAAATTTGTAGTGGCATTTCAATTGTAATTTAATAAATAAAGACTGCCTGAAGGTCTGAGAGTAAAACAGCCCCACTGGTCAGCCTTGCAGACCAGGTTATGGTAACACACACCTTTAATCCTAGTAGCCAGAATGACACACAGCTTTAATCCCAGCAGCCATACTAGTTGCCATAGAAACAGGGCAGTGTGTGCCTTCAATTACAGTGGTACACACCTTTAATACCAGCCCTTATACCAGAGGAATATAAGACAGGGAGCAGGAGGGGAAAGAGCTCTCAAAACAGAGTCTCATTCTGAGATTCCTGGAGGCAAGACTGCCATTTTAAGACTGAGGTCAAGGTAAAAGGCAGTGGCTGGCTGTTTTGCTTTTCGAATCTTCAGGTTGAACCCCAATTTCTGACCCTGAGTTTTTATTAAGCATGATTTAGAAATTTTTATTTGTTATGTAGTCACCTTGAACTTGATCCTCCTGCCTCATCTTCCAAATGCTGCAATTACAAGTGTTTACCACAATGGGTAACACCATTACCTAATTATCCTTCTAGAAGAAATTTAAACTCCTTTTGTCAGATTCCAAATTGGTTCCTACCTGATGCTTCCACTGCATTCCTGTAGTACTGGGAAGAACACACACGCTTCATCACTGTGTTTTCTGTCCATGGATCATGATACCTGCATGTATTCATGTCTTCCTTATGTCCCTTGACAAATTTTAATTCTTTTGTTCATATAGGACCTGACGAATTTTTACTAAAATTTTTGTTATTTGAGACCCTATCTCAAAAAAAATTTACAAAAGAGTCTTTGGGAGGTAGGTTATAGGAGGCCTTTTGATGTTTAGCCCTTGAAAGGGAGGAAGACCCCAATCTCTCAGTCACTCTTCTTCCTGACCCAGGCTATGGTTTTCTTCCTGTGTGCTGTTTCTATGAGATGAACTTTCAGCAGAGTTCCAAAGCAATGTGGCCAATCAACCTTGGGCTCAAACCTCCCGAACCATGAACCAAAGTCTTTTGTTTGGAAATGTACAGCTTTGGCTATTTCAGCATAGTTAGGTAAAGCTGATCAACACAGCACCTGTGTTGGTTTTTCTGCTATACAGCCCTACAGCCCAGGCTCTGAGAACCCCATAGAAGAGGGGCAGCTGGCCCATCTGCAATACCACCCCTACAGCCCAGGCTCTGAGAACATCATTGACGAGGGGCAGGGTGATTGCTAGAGACAAGGGACCTCTACCTGTTGCTAGGCATGACAAGGAACGTCCCCCCATGACATCTCATGATATGATTGCCTGTAAGGTCAGTATAAAGATCGAACTTGACATGGCAACATGAAGAGTGGAAATCTGATTGGTCTTACTCTTACAGACAGAGCCACAGTTGGCTAAGGGCTGCTGCAAGAGGGAGCATTCATCCCCTCTAGGGACAATCTCCTACATAGGTTTCTAATCCCACGCAGTCAGGCTTGAACACACATGCATACGAGCAACGCTAAATAGACTCAATGTGTTGTATATACCTGAGCACATATGTATGTACATACATGAAAAATAGTAAAGAAGAGACCATGAAATTTGGAGGGGGGGAATGGAAGTTTGATGGGCAGCGGTATAGATACAGTGTTCATGAACAATGCTCTCAAAAACTTTAATTTTTTTTAAAAGAGCACATTTACATCATATACACAGAGGGAGAAAAAATAATGACATCTTGAACTCTGCAGGCAAATGGATGGAACTAGAAAACATCATATTGAGTGAGATAACATAGACCCAGAAAGACAAATATCATATGTACTCACTCATAAGTGGCTTTTAGACATAAAGCAAAGAAAACCAGCCTACTAATTACAATCTCAGAGAATTTAGACCACAATGAGGACCCTAAGAGAGACTTACATGGATCTAATCTACATGGGAAATAGAAAAAGACAAGATCTCCTGAGTAAATTGGGAGCATGGGGACCATGGGAGTGGGTAGAAGGGGAAGGGGGACAAAGGGGGGAGAGCATAGGAAAAGATATAGCTTGATAAAAACAACAAAAATAGCAATACTGACATTGAATACTTATTATATATCTGCATTATGCAAACACTGTCCTGTGACATAGGTTTTTAATTTCTACAGTAGCCTTATGGCTACAAATATTACTAGGTCCCGTGATGACATGGAACCTAGTAAAAAAGCCAAGAGGTTTTATAAAACCAGTTGCAGGTTGCTAAGCCAGTAAACTATAATGCACTTATGAAGATCCAGGAGTCCAACATGGAGGGACCCTCTAAATCATTCTGTAACCTAAGCCTCTTAGAAGACATGAGATTAGCTACAAGTTCACAAATGAGCCCAAATGATCTCATGGCCACCTCTTTTGCAGGCGACTCTGTGGAACTGGGAAAATAAGGGTCTTGCTGAATTCACGGGCAAGCTGTCATTTGGAGAACCCCAGACGATGCCAATGCCATCATTAGTCATTCACACTCGAGGCTTTGAAAGGCCTGGGCACAAGTTGTAGATGATCCACTTCTGCACAAATCTGCAATGGAAGTCTACGTTGACCTCAGCCTTCCTCCCTTGACAGGAAGACCTGAGCCCTTGCTGCACTCACCAGCCAGGATGACTTAGAGAGGTCACCCATTATCTCAAATCTCCTAAAATAATGAAAAAGGTGTAGCAACATCCATGACAGTTCCCATCCTTTTATTACTGTCCCAAAACATATGGAAGCTCCAACTCTATTAATCCCAAGGTTATAGGCAATCTCTGAATAGAGATTAGTGACTGATAATGGAGGAGTTGATTTAATACATTTGATCTCAAAGATTCTATCCAATGGATTCATAGTCTTTTGCAGTCACAGTTGATCACTGTGAAGCACAAGCTCTCTCTACATTTTAAAAGGAAGAAACTTGACAAGGGGGGGGGGGGCTTGGTGGAAAACATGGAAGGCGCGATAGATTTCTACACGAAACGGCAATCGGGAGACCTGTTACAAAACTTCTACCACCCAGCTCTGTCCCAGGAATTCAAAGCCCAGTCTTCGTCTCCTACAGCCAGAGAGACCACAGAAAGTTGTATACTCTCAACGAGGCTCACCAAAGCCTAGAAGCTAAAAAGGAAAGAAGTACACACGTGTCATTATAGGCAGAGGAAAGGGGCTCTTACATCAGCCCCTGAAACCTGCTTCACAGCTAAAGTCTGCAACTGTTGCTGCAAAGCTCTGATCCGTGACTCTGTGCACTCAAACACCAGAGTAAGGTCAAGGTGGGTTTCTCCCATCCAGAGCACAACACTCCTGTGGGTCTGTGTCCCCCAGCCACCAGGAGGTGACAGTGAGCCCGTGCTCCTTTGGAACCAGCAGGCTAACCTCTGTTTGTATCCAAAACCTCTGAACCATCTCCTTCCACACCATCCCCACCTCTGAACTCCACGTGAAGACCTGCACTGGGCAAACACATGTGCCTTTCACAGACTTCTAAGACACAGACTTTAGAGCAGTGGTTCTCAACCTGGGGGTCTCACAACCCTTTCTCGGGGGTCACCTAAGGCCATCTGAAAGCACAGATATTTGCATTACAATTTATAACAGTAGCAAAATTACAGCTATGAAGTGGTAACAAAATAATTGTATAGTTAGGGGTGGCCACAGCATGAGGAGCTGTATTAAAGAGCGATAGCACTAGAAAGGTTGAGACTCATTAGCTTTAGAAGCTTTAGAAGGTTCCAGATGATTTCCTTTAGCAAAACTTGGAGTGCCTACAGCATGCTCCAATGACAACACAAAGGAAGTCACTGGTTTGAGGATAGCTAATTGGCCAGCTACTCTCTCTATCCTGAGGGGGCACAGGACCATCTTTCTGTTATTGCTGGAACAAGTCAAAGTCTTAGAGAATCCAATGCACTCAACTTTCTCACTCACAGCATCTTGTCCCATGCAACCATCTACCTATCTCCCCTACAAAGCCCACACATAGGTTTACAGCGTGCTGCATTAATGAACTACCATGAAATCTGAAGAGGACACAGAACTAGCATGTGGACCAGGCCAACCACCTGAAGACCACTCTCTGTTTCTTTTCCTTGACATGGGAAGGCCTAGGAAGTTTCTACAGTGCCAAGAATGATGTTCAGTGCTGCCTGGGACAATAGTCTTTGAATTTCTCATGAATCCCCTACACAATGTCAATGTTTGGTTTTCTGAGAGCACAATCCTTCCTGTTACAGGTTAAGAACACATTACATTTTACAACCGTGCCCCCTCTACTTGGTGCTTAACAGGAAGACTCCAACTGGGATGACAGGTGACGTTCCCCACTGTGGACTCTGTGCTGAGCCAATGATGAGACACGCAGATGTCAACCCACACTAACCCTCCTTTTGGCACCTCGTTGGCAAAGGCGCTAATGGCTATGCAGTCAAATGATTCTAAAATGGGAGAATTGGGTGACACAAAGTATAAACAGAGCAAGAAAAAAGTAGAGCTTAGAAGTAGACTCTAATATTATCCACAGGATCAGCCTGAGAGCCAGCTGCAGCTGGGATGTTACCACACGAGTGTCTAAGCAAAAGAGCGTATGCCTTGATCAGGGTGAAGCCAGGGCGTGCAGCACTGACTGCATCCCAGCTGCTCAAGTTCATTATTCCAACCTCATGTTCAGGCTCAATCACAACCTCATTTCAGCTCCAAAAGTATCAAAATTCCAGAGTCCCAAATCCATCCTAAACCAGGAACACACTTCCCTGGAATGCACATTCTAGTTCTGTCCCTAAAAAGGTGTCTCCCCTATGTCATTTGAAAGTGGGGTGTAACAATAGCACAGAATTGGGCTGGAAAGAAGGCTCAGAGGTTAAGAGCACTTGACTACTTTTCCAGAGGCCCTGAGTTCTATTCCCAACAACCACATGGTGGCTCACAACCATCTGTAATGAGATCTGGTGACCTCTTCTGGCCTGCCGGCATACAAGCCAGAACACTCTATACATAACAAATAAATCTTAAAAAGAAAAACAATAGCACAGAGTTTTCACTTTATAGTTGCATTTAGTAGGCTTTGATATTGGAAGTAGACACGATCGCCGGGCAAAAATTGGGAACTTGAGGGTGGGGCGAGATGGGGCCAAGGGAAGATGGGGAGAGAAAAGCGTGAAGGGGAGAATGGGGGGAGCTCGGAGGAATGGGATGCTTGGGATACAGGAAGGGTGGATATGGGAGCAGGGAAGCATATATCTTAATTAAGGGAACCATCTGAGGGTTATCAAGAGACTTGACTCTAGAGGGGTTCCCGGGTTTCCAGGGAGATGCCCCCAGCTAGTTCCTTGGGCAGATTAGGAGAGGGAGCCTGAAAAGGCCAGTTCCTATAGCCATACTAATGAATGTCTTGCATATCACCATAGAACCTCCACCTGGCGATAGATGAAGAAAATGACTGAGCCCCACATTGGAGCACCGGACTGAGCTCCCAAGGTCCTGATGAGGAGCAGAAGGAGAGAGAACATGAGAAAGAAAGTCAGGACCGCGAGGGGTGTGTTCACCCATGGAGACGGTAGGACAGAACTAACGGGAGATCACCAACTCCAGTTGGAATGGGACTGATGGAACATGAGACCAAACCAGACTCTCTGAATGTGGCCGACGGTGGAGGCTGACTGAGAAGCCAAGGACAAAGGCGCTGGGCTCTGATTCTTCTGCATGGATGGGCTCTGTGGGAGCCTTCTCAGCTTGGTTGATCACCTTCCTGGACCTGGGGGGAGTTGGGAGGACCTTGGTCTTAACATAGAGTAGGAAACCCTGATGGCTCCTTGGCCTGGAGAGGGAGGGGGGGGGTATGGGAGGAGGGGAGGGGAGGGAAGGGGGAGGATGAGGGGAGGAGATGGAAATTTTTAAATATAAAAAAATAAACCATGAAAAAAAATCATCCAAACCCGGGTTTAAAACCGGCATTTATCATATATAAAAACCAGGGAAATGCCTGTCTCTACCCCTGGAAAGTTAGAATAGTACATCACTACAAAATGTGACTTCAGTAAGACAACTCGGTACTATTAAAATGATGAGTTCAGTGCTTGTTACATGGAGAATGGTATAAACTATCTGTACCTTTGATAACATGGAATATTGTAATAACATGAATATAAGTGATGCATAATAAAGTTATTACTATTGTAGTAATATAAGTATTGCGATCATTAGTCTTGCTGTGTAAATTACTGCAGATCAATTTGAGTGCCATCATGTGTTCCTGTGATCTAAGAGCTGCAAAGCTGATGACAAGTTCACTGTATGGAAGCCCTATCCTAACTGAGATGTGAGCCCCTTAATTAAACGATCTACCTGCCAGGCCCTCCCTCCATCAGTACCGGGCACAGAAAGCCACTAAGGTCCTTCTGCCATCTAACTACTCTGCACTAAGTTCTCCCTCCCTCCCTCTCCAGTATCCCCATGCCTTGCAGGCAGCTCTGTGTCTGTTCAAGACTATGCCGGCCTGGAGGAAAGATCACAGTGGTCCTTGGCATCGAGTTCCTCTCCAGCTCTGCCCCTGCTGTTGAACACCATGGGCCTCCTCTTCCTTTTTTCTCAGGAGTTCTGGACCACAGTGGCTGCTACTGTCTGCAACAGCTTCCTTGGACTACCAGAGCGAACCCCCTCTTCTCCTTGGGATTGCTACTCCTTCCCATTTTCCAGTGGTTCCCATCGAGTAACACTGTAACACAGGAAACTCCCTTTGCTTCGATGAAAGGAACTGCTTTGAACCGCTTGTCCTCCCAGAATCTCTAGGCGGACATCAAACGTCATTGAACTTCATGCAAAGTGGCAAGTGATGAATCTAACTCTTCTAGGTTAAATAAATTCTTAAATATGGAGTGCCATTGTGACACCACTGGTAGCAGGTGAGAGGCCCTCAACAGGACACAGCATTTCACCTTTGGATAAGCTACACCTCATGTGTCCATGGCTGTCTACCCAGCCCTCATTATGCCTACCCTTTGGGAAGTGTAAGAGGCCTAAATCCGCTAGGCAGATTATAATCTCTAGCATCCTCTAGCACAGGAGGATGCTACAGAGGTAAAGATTAGTAGGGCCCAGGTTTGATTTACTCAACTACAATTTGCAAATTAGATTCATTAGTTTAGTCTTATACAGTCCTATAGCTAAAGCAAGAACAGTGAACATCCAAACATGGTCCGCAATCACAAGAAACAGAATCTACAGGCTAAAGTGATACACAAAAGATGCAGAGGGTCTTTGCTTCCTTCCTTGCTGTTGTGATGAAATACCCCAATAAAAGTAACTTATGAGAAAGGGTTTTAGCCCATGAGGGAAGGTTATAGACTGTCATTTTGGGGGGAAGCCACAACGGCAGGAGCTTGAGATGGTTGGTCACGTGATCTCCATAGTCAAGACGCAGAGAGGGATGACGTCATGCTTGCACGTTCTTCCTCGCTCATTGTCTCCCTTTTTTATTTTTTTTTTACACAATCCAGGACCCAAACTCAAATTCACCTGTAGGTAGATCTTTCCATATCACCATAATAAAGACAACGTCCCCACAGACATATATCCAAGTCACCCTAACTGTGACAGCCCTTGACTGCCTTGACAGCTGATTCTAAGCTATGCCAAATTGACGGTTAAATCCAACTACCACCCCTGCTGAGAGTCCTCTACTCTAGTTCAACTAATTTTTTCCCAGAAGAGTTGATTGTTTACAATACATTAAACTCACTATGTAACTCATAACATTTTGAGAATTATAGAATAAACGGTGATTTGCCTATAGATTTTGCCTATCGGTGAGCGCTGCTGACACCACAGAAGGGTGGGGAGTGGGTTAGCTCACAGAGGGCTGGCCAAGTGAAGAGCTCAGCTTCTGCCGCGAGTCACAAGAAATACTCATTTCTTGAATGAAAAGACAGAAGGATACCCAGACAGAGCTTGCCTTCCTTCGCAGGGATCACAATGTCCTCCAAGGGAAGGAGAGGGGGACAAAGGGCCTGCCACGGTCTAGAGAAGAGGTCCAGGCTGGGGAAAGGGCACAGACATTAGAAAAAGCACCAAACTCCGAGATAGAAGAAAGCTAGGTAGGAACGGCAGTAGACAGTGCATCCCGGTCCTAGTTCCAAAGCCCTTCCCTTCTCAGCAAAGCTTCATGACCTATAGCACTTTAACTTGAAGGAAGCCATAACTCTTTCTGTAAATGAGACATGCTCTCAGGAACACAGGGTCCCAGGCAGGCAAGCAGAAAGCAGCAGATAGAGCTGTGGTGGTCGATAGCTTGAAAGGTAGTCAAGAAGGCCTGAGTGCCGTCTCCAGCCTCTTGGTTTTTAAAGAAAATATTATATTTGTTTTTTAAAGCCAGGTGTGCACATTTGTAATTCCTTGGCTGAGAAGGTACAGATAGGTGGGATCCTGGGAATTAAGTCGGCCAGCCTAGCCTACATGATGAGCCCCATGGAAGACTGTCTTAAAGGTGGTGAACAGCAACTGAGGAACAGTTCCCCAAGCTGTGCTCCATAGGTCTCTTCACCCACACCTCAGCTTCCAGGGCTCTAAAATTCAATCGTGGGTTACTGCAAAAGGTGGCTGCAATAAGATAACACTTATTAGAACCATGGTTCAGGGTTAGCTGCATGGCAAAGAGCTCAAGAGAGCTGCACCTGTGCTAATGCATGCAACATTATGAATGTCATGTGCAATAGTATAACTATTACACATGCGCAGTCACACATGTGCACACACACACACACACACACACACACACACACGAAACCAGAAGGTGGCCCCAGAGTCTGCCCCTTCCAGGTGGTGAAGGAGTGAACGTCCTAGAAATGCCACTTTGCGGTCTGATGGGGATTTGCCCAAGTGGAGATGGCCCCATGGAAAGCACCGCCCGGCATGGCACGTCTGTCTTTACACTTGACTCAAGTGTGACTTAGAGGCCACCAAGCTGGCTTGTGTCATCTTAGCACATCTCTGTCACTCTAAAGAGACCCATCATGCCCACCTGCAGCCTTGTCTTAACACTGGCCTGCTTTCTGTCATGGATTCGCCTTCTCTGGGGGAGGCATGCAAGCAGAATCACAAAGAGCAGTATTTGCCTTCCATTGATTTTGTAGAACTTTTAAAAGATATTTTCTACATTATAGTATGTATCCATACTTTCTTTTATCGCCAACTAGTATTCCATTTCATGGAATCACATTTTATTGCCCTTTATGTCAGCTGGAAGATATTTGTGGGGTTTTGCCACCTTTTCGCTGATATGAATCAACTCTACTGGGAACAACCATGTGCTCACTTTTAAAAGGCTGTACATTTTCATGTTGTTTATGTTGGTAACTAGAACTGCAATCACTAGGTCACATAGAAAGTTTCCATTTGATCTTTTCAAAACTAAGCCCAACTCCTTTCCCGGGTATCGGCCCACACTATTATCCCATCCGTAATACAAAAGTAGATCAGTTTATCTATATTCCAAGATCTGCCGTACCTTTAAATTCATCTCTATATCTGCTGTGGATGCAACCACAGGGACAGCACTGCCCAGAATGGGCTGGGCCCTCCCCCACCAATCACTCATTAAGAAAATATTCACGGGCTTATCTACAGTTCAATGTTATGGAAGCATTTTCTCAATCGATGCTCCCTCCTCTCAGGTAACTCTAGCTTGTGTCAGATTAACAGAAATCCATCGCGTTGCGAACGTGCACATGAATTAGGAGAGAGCTGATACAGCTTGCACCCTCTTCCCACAGAGAAAGCTCACCACTATCTGGAACCTGGTCTCTGCTTCAGTAAAGTCTTATTTCAAATACCACCCTGTTCCACTGAATTTGCATAGTTCTCCATATTCAAAGAGGTGCTTCATCTGGGGAGGACCCCTTGCTGTTCCTAGCAGTGAGGACATAAAGCAATACCAGCTTCGGGTGTAGCTGGTTACAGGGAGGTTTAGGTAGTCAGCTGGTCAGGTCCCCTAAGATTTCAGTCACTCAAAGAGAAGAAAGAGAAAGTGGGAGTTAGGAAGACGTAAAGAAACACTGCTGCTCTTCCTCCAGTCCCTCCACTAAAATGCGCAGCCTTCTAAATCTCACACGTATAGTTCTCGTCCCTAAACAAAAATGGATTCAATTCCAGGAATGATGGCTACAGCAACTGCTTGTGCAGGTTACACCTTCTAAGCGCTCCCTGATGTAACAGACTATCATTGAGACCGAAAGTCCCAGGCATGTCCGGACTTCCGACGTTATGGCCATCTACAAAGTTCATGCTTGAGTAGCATGCAATCGAGTTACAAAACGTAGTCTGGCACTGCAGTCTCATAACTTAAGTAAGTTTATGATTCTGTTGGGTCAAATGTATAGCCTTCCTAGGAGACAGGTTAAACACACCTGGATCATACCTGCTCCAGACAGCGCCTGGGTACTGAATCCAAGCAAGCAACACAGGTCTCTTTTTTTCTTTCCATAAAGAAAATGGAGTTCTCCCTGCCTGATTCTAGGCCAGTTGTTAGATGAGAGAGAACTAGGGGTTTCGGAAGGAGAAAGCAGTCGCTTGACCAAACTCAAAACATTCTCCAATTCTACAAATGGCTTGAAGTGGTTTGAAGTCCATAATTTCCTTAGGCAAGGCCTATGAAATCACCGTTAGGTAGTTAGTCACATATAAGAAAAAACTAGCAGCCATTAGGCAGGCATCACTGTTTTGAAACAGGGTCTCATGTAGACCAGGCTGGCCTTGAACTTGCTGAGAACGATCTTGTTCCTTCACTGTGGGTCCAGGTGGCTAAGATGGAAAGTGTGTCTGACCTCAGCTGATCTGCGTGGTGCTGGGGATCTAAGGAAGAGTGCACACTAGGCAGGTACTCTACCTACTGAGCTACAAACTCAGCCCCATAGGCAGACTTTAGAAACAGTAGAAGCCCTGCCTAAAATGTAGTTTGGCACAGTGGCCTCTTTGGCTGTTGTTCACTTTCGCCCCTTGGGAATATGATCTATTCTATACTCGGCCCTGTTTGTATGGTTTGAGTTATTTCTACAGATATCACAAGTACCAGAGGAGACAGGGAGTCCAGCTCAGGCCCCAGTGAAGCCACTAGAAGAGAACGTTCTCTCCTGTGTTCCAATATTATAGGGGACTGAATATGCTACCCACTTAGAGAGCAGCTAATAGTCTTGACAAAAATGGTTGAGCAACTCACTTCCTGAATTCCAATATCTAAGAAAGTTGGACCTCTCCCCCAAGTCACCAAAAATGGGGAAGACAGAATCATCTTTAACAAGATTTTTATTCTTCTGTTCAACCATCTCTTTTACCTGTCATAAACATGTCCTAAGAAGATGTCCTCAATTGGCCTTTTCAAAAATATCTTCCCTAGCAGTGCATGAAATAAAACGCATAGTCCCTGTCAGGCTGTACGGACACCTGCTTTGACAACCATCATTGGCACCAAATTCCCTCCACACAAGCAGACATACACCACACCCAGCTTGCATATCTAACAACTGGGGACGGAATAACAACATGGGGGCATTTCTGTGACTGACAGAGAAGTGTTTGTCGGGTGTTACAATAACATTCACTGGCTTCTCTCAATAGGGAAATCCTTTAGCTTTCCACAGGTACATTCTGTTGTCCCGGGGTAAACGAAAATGAAAACAAACAAACAACGCAGTAATGATGTGAGCTCTGTCTTATTTCTTTCCCAGCTGCTGTGAGAAAAATCCCCTGACTAGACCTGGAGATGCAGCACAGTAGTGAAATGCTTGCCCAGCATGTGAAAGGCCCCGGGTTCAAACCCCAGTGCCACCCAAACCAAAACAAACCAAAGTTGACAAAAAGTGACTTAGGGGAGAGAGGCTTTATTTCAGCTCAGGTGCAGGTTATAGTCCATTACAGCGGGAAGCCACAGCCCAGGAGTTAGAGGGCGTTGGTCTAGTCGCATCCACAATCAGGAACAGAGGGCAATGCATGCACTTTGGCTGCTCCCCTGCATTCTCCTCTCTTGCCCAGTTCAGAATCCTCTGCCGAAAAGACGAAGCCCCTCACAGGGGTGTGTTTTATCACGTCCATTAGTTTAATCAAAATAGCACCCCACAGACACGCCACAGGTCAACCTGGTCTATACAATCCCTAATGGAGATCCCCCTTCACAGGTGACTCTAGGCTGGGTCAAATTGACAATTAATAACCATCACAGTGTGCAAATAGAAGGTCAAGAACATATAAGTATTGATTCCCTTTTTACAACAATTGATTGACTCAATGATTGATTGATTGATTGATTTTGTGTGTATGCGTGAATATATATATATATATATGCTCACATGAACATGTACACATGAATGTAGTGGTCAAAGGGCAACTTTCAAGAACCAGTTCACTCTTTCTACCACGTGGGCTCCAGGGCTGAACTCTGGTCTGCTTAGGAACAAGTACCTTGACTCACTGAGTTATATGGCTGGCCCAGGATTCCGCCCCGCCCCTCCACGCTTTGGCTTCCAGGCAAATGCCAACACCTACTGGGGCTTTAAATTAAATCCACATTTCCATGCAGAGATTGACATCAAAAGGTTCCATTTCTTTGAGCATGAGAGGCTAGGGTTTGTGTGTGTGTGTGTGTGTGTGTGTGTGTGTGTGTGTGTGTGTCTTGAATAAACTTATCAGTTAAAACAACATTATCTGGGAGATGGCTCAGTCAGTAAGGTACTTGGTGCCTGCTCTTCCCCCATGAGCATCTGAGTTTAAATTCCCGTTGCCCCAGACAAAGCCAGGCCTGGTGGCATGCATTTGTACCACCAGAACTGGGGCCGTGGGAACAGGGGGATACCTAGCCACACTCACTCATCAGCCCATCTAGCTGAATCTGTGAGCTTCAGATTCAGTGAGAGATCATGTCACAAAACATAAAGTAGGAAGATTCCCTCCACACACTTGCACACATACCCACTCACACAAATCCACACACATGACTATAGCACGAATAAACACACACGCACATGCACTACAAGTAAAGGGGCAGTAGGGGTAAATCACAGTGCATAGGACACCATTTCCTGAGGATCCACCACTGCTGAGGTCTCTGAGCCTGCTGGGTAAGCAGCACAGCCTTGTTCTGCTCACTATCCAATCCAGCAAACTTGAGTTATACCTACAAGGAGACAATACTCAGACCCGTGTCCTACATAGTGAGACGTATTTAACACAGTCAAGCTAGAGACGTTAGAGGTGCTTCTGGTTTTTTTTTTTTTTGATGCATTTCTTTATGATGTAGCTTACTGTGCCATTTCTTCTGTTACCCCCAGATAGAAATGACTAAGCCACAGGACACAGCCATGCCTCAGTGCCCTTCACTACTTCATTTAACTTACTACAGCAGCTTGGTCTTAGGCCAGGGCACACACTAGAATGGAGGACCTCATTTTTAAATTCATGTTGTTTGTGTTTCAGATCTGGGAGGACCAAAGTCACAGTTGATATGAGTCTTGACATGAGCAGATCGCTCCAACCAGCTCCAACCAGCTGGGTCAAGCAAGGGCAATGATAAAATGTGGTATGCGCCAAAGCCACCCTCAGGCGTAACCGAGCAACCCCGAAAACGCCACTCTCTAAGCGCCTAGCAAGGCATTGCTTTCCAAAACACAGTTAGCACCAACTCCCCATGTGGACATTTCTCATGGTTCTGTTCTGGATTTAACTGCATTTTCTATCCAGATTATAATCAGAGAGGGTGTTTAATTGGATAATGTTCGCAACTACTTTGAAGATATAAAGTGCCCCACAAATGCTAAATATTATTATTATTGTTTAAATACAGTTTGCAATTACTGCTTACAACCCATCCCACCCACTTCCCTGCTGGAACTTGATTACAGGCAGCTCCGGAATACCTAGAGGTAATTGATGAAGCTGCGGCCATGTGCAGCTCTGCACTTTACCCCGGGCATAGATAATTTGTAGGTATTTTAAGGCAAGGGATGGCTCATAAAATTCAGTAAATCAAAGCAATTGGCCCCACAAGACTGACAGCCATAGAGTTGTTTCAGTTTTAATAGTTTTGTACTTAAAGACCAGGTGGAGTATCAGGGTGGACTCCAGAATGGAAGCTCTCTCTCTCTCTCTGCCTCTGTCTCTGTCTTTCTTTCTCTTTCTCTCTCTCTCTCTCTCCATCTCTGTCTCCCTCTCTCCTCCATCTTCTACTTTTCTTCTCGTTACCGTTTTTTTTTTTGTTTTGTTTTGTTTTGTTTTGTTTTTTTCTTGCACTGCTGATGATCAAACCCTTACCTGGGACAAATTCTCCACCTAAAGTGTGTTCTAAACCTTCTACTATAATCTTACAATATCTAAGTTCTTATTTTTAAAAACGTTATAACCAAAGATTTTAAGTAAGTATCTGGGAGCTAAAGCCCTGAAAACAGCCCCTGTCCTCTGCTGGCTTCTGGCTCATTTGTGACCTTGTGTCCAACCCCCAGATGTAGCATTCCCCAGTTCCTGACCCCAGAGGACAAAACTGTGAGTCTGACACCACAAATCACCTAAAGCAAACTTGCTTGAGCATTTCCCAAACATGGCCGATTCTGTTAACAGCTCCTTTGCATGCAGCACAGGAAGGGCGGTGCTAATCCTCAAAGAACATAAGGTTCACATTCTGGGTTGATGTTGGATAAAACAGCAGTATCATAAGGAAGAAACTCCTGGAAAGTGATTCCTAACAGCACCACTATGATCCTCAAAGTTGAAACATGTATGCAATACTGAGGCTGAGCTCGAAGTTCTTCAACTAGCTCTGACCTCATGACCAGGGTCATCCATAAAATGACAGCCAAGTGGGTCCCAGTATGGGAGTGACTTTGGAGCCCCTAGTTAATCATATTCTCAGTCATTTGGCAGCTCTGTGTGAATTAATTGGTTTTTCTAAAGCTTTCATATTTGTTTGCAAATGATACTATATACATCCTAGGAAATTGGAAAGAAATTTAGCAAGGTTGAGAACTTTCATACTTTTACCCTAAATTACACGTCCAAGAAATTACTCTATGGAAAGAGATGCACAGAAAAAATTATTTATAAGCATTCTTATAAAATAATATTCATAAGAATTTAAAAGTTTGAAACAGCCTCAAACTTTGTCAATAGAAATATTACAATACATTTTAGCAATAAAATTCTAAACAGTCTAACAACATGATTAGAAAATTAAACATTGATTAAAAGTCTATTATATACTAAACATTTTAGTCTTGATAACAATTCTAGATATGACTCTTTAAGATGAATACTAAAATCTTTATAAGTAAAATGATACGATATTTCAAAATCATATGGAAAATGAAGTGGTTAGGAGCTTTGGGGAAACAAGATCAGGCATGAGGAATGTTAAAGACAGAGATACTTGTCAACTTGGTGTGTGTGTTTTCTTAATAAGAGTGTTTTTGAGATTTAATTCAAACTGCATAACGTTTTCTCTCTTGAAGTGCACAGTGACTTTTACTGTATTTACATAGGTGAATAGGAATGGGACCATTTAGACCATGGGCAGTCACTAGTCACTCCCTCCCTCCATCAGCTCCAGCAACCATTAAATCCCTTTATTTCTCCATGGACTTTCCTAGTCTGGAAATTTCTCAGAAATGCAGTCATACAACAGGTGTTGTGGATTCTTTCACAATGCTAATGTCCAGCCACATGGTAGCACAAATCAGCGCTTTCTTTTATTACCTGTAGCTAGTCCATCATACGGTGTTCCACTTTGCTCTCGGTTGCTCTGATAGTCCATGATCAAAGGCAATTTAGGGGAAAATACAGTTTATTAGACTGACAGTTCTGGGCCATGTCCATTACTGAGGGATGCTAGGACAGGCGCTCAACCAGAAGCCATGGTCTAGTCTCTGGCTCATGCTTTCTTAGACTTGGGTTTCCAGACCCAGAGTCTGGGGATGGTACTGCCCACAGTACCCATTGTAGGCCATCTCACATCAATCCTCAATCAAGACAGGCATGTCCACAGGCCAATCTGATCTGGGACATCCTCCATTTAAGTTCCCTCTTCCCTGAAGGCTCTAGGATGAGTCAAGATGACAATGAAAAGCTATGCACAAATGATGAACTGCATATTACTTATTCATTAAGTGATAGGAGATTAGCTTCCATCTTAGAGCTACATTAAAGATCCATACATATTTTAATACGAATATGTGTTTTAACTTGGGCATATACTAGAAGCTGATTGCTGAGTTAAATCGTAAGTTAGCATTTTGAGAAACTGCCCAATTATTTTCCAAGTGCCATTTATGCCTGAATTCTGCTGATTTTATGTAACTTTAAGTAATATCTTAGTTAGGGTTTCTATTGTCGTGAAGTGACACCATGACCGTGGCAATTCTTATAGATGAAAACATTTAATTGGAGTTGGCTTACAGGTTCAGAGATTTAGTTCACTATCATGGCAGGAAGCATGGTAGCACACAAGCAGACATGGTGCTGGAGAAAAAGCCAAGAGTTCTAGCTACATCTGGATCGGCAGAGAGCAGGAAGAAAGACACTGGGCCTGGCTTG
Organism: Arvicola amphibius; assembly: GCF_903992535.2. Classification (NCBI taxonomy): domain Eukaryota; kingdom Metazoa; phylum Chordata; class Mammalia; order Rodentia; family Cricetidae; genus Arvicola; species Arvicola amphibius. Next base: position 46,457,472 of record NC_052057.2, read on the forward strand.
AGCATTTGAATCCCCAAAGCTCACCCCAGTGATAGACGTCCTCCAACAAGGCCATACCTCCTAATAGTGCTGGTCCCTAGGAGCCTATGGAGGCCATTTTCATTCAAGCCTATACAAGGATTTTTTTAAACCATCTAGAGACAATCATCAATAGCACGGGGAAAGCTTGATTACTAACTTTGTTTGCTTGCTTGCTTGTTTTGCAAGTAGGAATTGAGTGTCTTGCCTGCACTCTACCAGTGCAGTATATCCTCAGCCATCTTTTTATTTTTTATTTTGAAGCACAGTCTCTCTCCAAGCTACCCATGCTGGCCTTGAACTCAGCTTGCAGCTCAGGCAGACTTTGAATTCACAGTCATGTTGCCCCAGCCTTTCAAGTAGCTGAGATTACAGGCCTAAACCATGAGGCCCTGATGACAAGTTTACATAACAGGTTACAGCTAATACACAAAACATAATCTTAATTCTCTTGAAGCTTTTTATTTAGCCATACGTAGAGAAAATTACTAATCTGTATATCAGAGGTTATCATTCGAACCAAATGGAACCTCTTTTTGCTTGTTCATTGTTGCGAAATTTTCTGTAGTGACCATGAGTTGCTTTAATGATGATATGAAGAGAAGGAGTTGCTTCTTCAACAATTCAGCAGTCTTTGCTCACGTTGAGTCTGCATTTTGGGACACTGGAATCCCTGGGCCATCCTGCTCACATACGAGCTTGGCTGCTGCACGTCTTTTAAGCTCTTCAAGTTAGACTCTCAAAAATATTAGCTATCATTCATGTAATGGAGTTGCTTTCTCACTTATGCAGTGAGGGAGACAGGGTCCAGAACCTTGCTCACATTAAGCAAGCCCCCTACCACTGAGGTACATGTCCCCAGGTCCCCAACTTTGTTTTAAGATAAGAAGTCTCTGATGTGTCCAGACTGGGCTTCTGTAATCATTCTGTCTTAGCCTCCTGGCCTGTGAGCTTACATTGTATAGGTAGTTACTGACTATCTGGTTAACATAACCATGTTTTCCTCTATCCCACACTTACACAGACATGACCACTTAACAATTAAGATGTTTAATTTCTACATTAAAAACAACTTTGCAAGCATCTTTGTAGCCACACTTTTCCAAGTTTATTTTTGTACTGTAGGAAAAAGAGATTCTCTAAGATGACCTGGAATTTAGCAAACCAGTTGAGTGATGTAGAATAACAGGATCCCAGCTCTGCCTTTGGGGCTTCATCCTACAAGAGAAGGATCTCCTCCGAGCTCCAGTGCCTACTTACAAAAGAGGTAAGCTGCATCCCAAAGCACTAGATAGGAAGATTGATGGACAGATGTGTAAACAGATATCCAAACACAATCACCCCTGGGTTTTCATTTCATACTTCCTTAGTTCAATGATTCAGTGGCTTTATCTTGTGTTCTACTTTTATCAGAAACTGGCACACAATTATTCTGGATGTGTATGGCAACATGAGTAAATATGATCTCTTATACACAAAATAATTAACTACACAAATTGGACAATGCTTACTTACTGAGTATTTATCATGTGCCCTGTGTCAGACAATGTTCTAAACACCAGGATGATACATATGGCAAGATCTCTTTGAAAGCAAAGCTTCTGACCCAGTGGGGTACACATATAGTTTTTTTATTCTAAATCATCATAATTGCTTTAAAAACAATAAAACCCTGAGTAAAATAGTCAAAGATCGAGTGACTATGAGATGTGTAGCAAAGACCTGTCTCTCAGGCAGCACGTTGCTCTCACAATCTGAAGAGATAACACGTCAAAGAAAAGCTCTGTGATAGGCGGTCTCTGGAGGGCGTTTGGTGATGCTTGTCTCTGGCAGTGTGACTCCGTGTAGGGGAGTCCTTCCTCACTGACTAGGGCCAACCTGAATTACAGACGAGCTAGCAGGATGTCCTGATTTATGACTTCCAAGATTACATCATAAAAGACTGTTGCTTCTGTCTTGTCCACTGAGCCTGCATTAGCTGGAAAAAGTTGTTGCCATGTCACAAGGATGCTCCAGCATGACACCATAAGTCTGTGCCACTTTTCTTTCTATTGCCTTGATGAAGACCATCACCAAAAGCAGCTTTGTGGGGAGGACAGGGTTTCTTTGGCATACATATCCTGAGTCCATTGAGGGAAACCAAGGCAATGCTTGAAGGCGAGGCCGAGAAGAACGCTGCATACGGGCTTGCACCCCAGGCTTGCTCAGTCTGCTTTCCTACACTGGACCTCCAACCGGAGTGTGGCACTGCCCCCAAGGATCTGGGGCCTCTCACACCAACTTAAACCAAGAAAATGCTCTACAGACTTGCCTATAGGCAATCTTATGAAGGCATTTTCTCAACAATGATTTCCTCCTCCCAGATATATCTAGATTTGTGTCAAAATGACAAAAGTCAACCAATACAGACCTCCCGCCCTCTCCCAATCCCCTTCTACCCATTTCTTTCTTCATCAGGATAAATATTCAAAGTCATTTTACAGTGACTTCCCGGACATAAAACCCTTCCTACCTGTCATTATTTTTCAGTAAAGATTGCTGTCCTAAATATCACAAGGATGTTTTTAAAAATTGAAAACACCTTGGTGTGAGCATGCACATGCATGCAAGTGCACATGCACTCACACACATGCACACGTATGCACACACACATATATGTGCACACACCAGCCTTTAGAGTCTAACCCTCAGAATATGAAATCTCTCAAGACAGAATATGGAGAAAATTGAGGCAATTTTTAAGATAAGAAAATTCTAGAAACAAGGACTCTCCTTCACAGGACTTGTCATTGTATTTCTCATGATTACTCTTTCTGAAATTGCACTGTATGTAACAGGCATCCATTGGAGCTCTGCCCTCCATAAAAGGCATCCCCTAAAGTCATGCCACCTACAGAGCGTAATTGAATGCATGTTCCCTGAGGCTGTGCCATGGCCAGCATGGGACTGCTTTTCTGGAGTTTCTGTATCTTCTGTAGGCAGCACCACCTCCGGACCGTCTATAGGACTGCTCATGTATATTTGTGAATATGGTATTTGTTGCTTTGTTGTGTGAAAACCCCTGGAGGTAATCCCCAGGGAGAGGCACCATTCTCTGCTCTGAGGAAGTTCACTGTGCAGTAGCTGAAATCTAGGAAGGCACATCCTGAGTCAGATCTGTAAGTGTCAGAGGGAACGTGTACTTGAGAAAAACCAAGAACAGTTGTTTGGAAATAGTAGCCGGTGTATGCTTATTATTGGAAGGCAATAAGGTAGGATGTGCCCTAGAAGCATCCATCAGGTGGAAGAATTGTCCTCTGTGTCAATAGGAAGCTGGCTATTAGAATGAAGGACCATGGTGGTATACCCAGTTGAGTGGGAATTAGTTTAGACACCTTGCTGGAGTGCAGACTTTGCTCCATAGGCTAGAAAGCCAAGGAAGGCCTGGTAAAAAGCGATGACCAGAAAGAAAACACACTTTAAAAAACAGATGTGGCTACCATGAAGGGGCTAGTCAGAGGAAGGCCGGGGGTGGAGACATGGGAAGTGGGTCTTCTCATGAGTGTTGCCCAGGGAAGAGTTATTACAGAAGCTACAGAGAAGAGTAGACACAAGCGGACTCAACAATAGATATTCAGAATATTTATACTTGGAGTGAAGGAAAGTATGTTTTCCGAATTCAGGGTATCTTGGGACAGCTGATCTCAGTCTGGGTAAGTAGGAAGAGATAGGGGCATTATCTCTTTCTGAAGGCAGCAAACTTCCAATCAAAGTGGAAGAAACCATCCTCCAGTTTCTCTAACTGTTCTCATAGAGACCTCACATTTATACACGCAGAAGAACATTTAAGTAGCTAATATCATGAAGATTTTCTTGAAATTCTCATCATACTGCTAACAAACTAACTTAGATTTCCTCCTAAGAGAACTTCACCTGCCTCCTCACCCCCAGGATGGAAGCAGCAATGTGACATTCAAGCAGCTCTCAGACTCCGTGTATCCCAAATTCTGTCAGAAGCATAGCGAATGGCTGTATCCAGGTGGGCATGGCCACCAGGATTCCATCACAGCAGCCCAGGAAGGCTGCTCTCACCCAAAGGAGAATGGCGTCAAAGCAGTAAGGGCATGAATTCATCCCAGAGCAGAAGGAAGAAAGGGCCAAGCAGCAAGACTCAAAATTACAAGCTTTCCAAGAGCCTTAGAGATAAGGGCATGAGAAGGATGCCTGATAAAGACAAAGCATCTGAAATGCTTTCTTCGATGAAATAAACCATAACCTTCTAAGAAGATAATTATGCAAACAGCAAGATCAAGACTTGTATTAGACATTGTATTAAAGATTAATCCTGTTACTAATGAATATTAAAAATGTTTGATTTTCCACTGATATTCTGCTAACTATTGCTGCACCCCCTTTTTCTTTTCTTTTAGATCCATTGGAGTTTCAACTGCCGGCATGTCCGTGTAAGGGTGTCAGGTCCCCTGGAACTAGAGTTACAAACAGTCATAAGCTGCCATGTGGGTGCTGGGGATTGAACTCAGATACTCTGGAAGAGCAGCCAGTGCTCTCCACAGCGGAGCCATCTCTCCAGCCCTTGCTGCACTCTATTTTATTAGGAGGCCGTGTTGTTGCAAAGAAGATACCTTTCAACGTCTTGGGAGAACAACAAACTCATCGAGAGGGAAACTGCTGTGCCCCTGCCATCTTAAGATACTGTTCTCAATCCATGCAACTTTACAAAAATCCTATTTTAGACCAAATTTAATTAAGTGCTCTGGGGTAATGAATTAATAATGTTTCAAGAATTCTCTAAGACTCAAGAGACCCCTGGCCAGCTTTTAAGCACTGGGCTATTAGAGTATCATTTTTTAAGTGTCCACTCCACTCCATCCCCTCTGCAAAAGAAAAACTATGAAAAGATATGACATAGTAAAGGTGTTTGCATTTAAATAATGGGTCATCCACACAGAATAGGAAAAAAGACAAGTAAAAGAAATTGTTTTCATACATAAGGCCAATGACTGATACTAGTCTAGAAACATAGTAATCTTTAAAAGGCTTCTGGGTGTCCTTTCTCCTCTGGAATGGATGTCTATCCTAGAACCAAGCTCAACCGAGGACCTGAGAGATGTGTACAAGGCTACATGAGCACATGAGCTAGTCTGTCTCAATGCTATTGAATGCACCTTCAATGAAGAACACTGAGGATAAAACCTGATAACAACCTCTGGCCCCCACAGGCACGGATACATGTGCACTTACATACACTCAAAAGATGTGCGTTCTAAACCAGACATAGTGGCACACACCTGTAATCCCAGCACTCAGGAGGCTAAGGCAGAGTATTCGAAGTTAAGACCAGTATAGGCTACAAAATGAGTTCCACACTATTGTTGGATGTTTCTTAACAACCTGTCTCAAAAACCAAAAACAAACAAAAAATATCCTTCTGCATTTTCTACTAGGTGCATTCACTGGGATCAAATGTTGGTGAGCTTGAGTTACCCATAAAATTCTAGCTAATGACATATTTGTATGTTTTTTTGTGACTTAAATACTCTGCCCTAAAGTATTTGATTTTAGAATCCAGGGTAATAAAGACAAATGGTTGATATTCCATCTTTGTCCTGTGATACCTAAGTGGCATAACCCAAATCACAGAACTTATGGGATATGCACAGAAAATCCAGAAGCTTGTGACCACTCCCCCTCATTCACTCACGCATTCATTCATGCATACACTCACCCATTCATTCACCCATCCAATCATTTTTTAATTAATGAGGCATCTAAATTCAAATGACTCTATGGCCCTTGACTCTTATGAGGAGGCAAGAAGTAAACCTCACACGCCTAGTAACACAGGCGTGAAGACTGCAGTCAAGACACGCATGCAAGCTTTCTGAATGAGATTAATTTTTCAGTCTGGGCTTTGATGGAGAGGAAACTGGCTAGGGACTGGAGAGGCGGTTCGGTTGGTTAGGTGCTTCCCACACAAGCATAATGACCTGAGTTTGGATCCCCAGCAGCCACACACTAAAAAGCTGTCTGTGGCAGTGATGGAAATGGTGGTAGAGTAGAAACAGGAAGATTCCTGTGACTTTGTGACAAGCTAGCATTGCTCCATCAGTGGGTTCCAGGTCTAGTGAGAGCAGAGGGGGCCTGAGGAAATGTACTTTCAGAGGACCTGGGTTCAGTTCTCATATGACAACTCACAACCATCTGTAACTCCAGTTCCAGGGGATCAGACACCCACTTTTGGCCTCTGCGGGGTACCAGAAGGCACATTGTTCACAGGCATACATGAATATAAAAAATAATTTAATTTAAAAAAAAGAAGGTACAGAAAAATAGAGGATGTCACCTGACCTCAACCTCTGGCCTTTCCGATCACATGCAAACACACACACATGCATGACACCTGTACACATGCATATATCAACTTACGTATGCTTATACATCACACACATATGGGGAGGAGAAGAGAAAGAGGAGAGAGAATGGCTAGGCCCGACAATCATGGAGGGGTGGAGAAAGGTGGGCTCAATTTTGTCTAATTTTGTTCAAGTAGAGAAGTATGCCTGAGTCCTGCCCCAAGCTGAAAGTATGGGATCAGTGCCCTGATCTTGAATAGCTGACACCGTGGGCCAAGCTGAAGAGAGCCCATGTGCTCCAGTTCAGAAACATAGTAATCTCCAAAAAGCTTTCAGGGTTGAACTCCCCTCATAGGCAACAGAGCATCATGGTGGATAATTTCATCTTCTAATACAGGAATGTTGGAAGCGGGCATGACTCAAGCCCAGGTCTGAATAAGGGGAATGTTTGCAGTAGTCCGTGTGTGTGTATATATACATTTTCATACACTCACATAGGTAGAGTTTATGTCCATAATACTATATGTAGTATCTGCATCTAAGCCACTGCACAAAGCAGGCATGGAGGCCAGAAAGCTCACACACAGAGTAATGTGTGTGTCTGGATGGACCCCTTGGGACATGTTCAGATGGAGACGGGCTACTGAGAGAAGCTGTCCATGCAGGACAGCCATCTGTCCTGCGTGATTTAGATTGCCATTTGCCTGCAAAGAAGGGATGGAAGAAGGCTAGACAGATAAATTCCAAAGGTGCCTAATAGCTCTGGTCATTCGCATTGATAAGTTCTCTGCTTCTAGCAGGTTTTCCACTTTTAAGAAAAAAATATTTCTTGACCCTGATCAAATGACTTCTCTTGCCCCCTTACCCGCCCCAAGCAGAAAACACTTCATTGATTTTCTTTTCAACTATAGATAATACGCCTGGGAAGACAGAGGAGTCGGGAACCATGGGTTGTCTCCGTCAGCTATTTTTATCTCCTCTTTGGCTGTGTGACCTTGGGCAACACATTTCACCTCTCTGGGCTTCAGTCTCCCAAAGGATACACGAGGGGAATGGGCCAGTGTTCTCCAGATCTCTTCTAGCTTCCGGCTATGAAACAGCACCCAACTCAACACCCGAGTTCTAGCTGAGCTTCACAAGCTCTGAGATGAGGATTCAATACATTGAATTCTGATGATCTGGTTTCTAATGAGAGACCCCACTTCATTTCACACGCACGAAACAAAACAAACAAACAACAACAACAACAAAAACCACCCAAACCTTGCACAATTTAAACGATAGGGACTGATGCTGGCTGCTCTGGTTTGAATTAAGCATTGTTCCTATTTGGGGGAATTTTAGACGGGGCCCAGTCTGGGATCACTGGCTAAGAACAATGAGCCCCCAAAGTCAGAAGGAGAAAGGCCTCTCTATACAGGAGCTGCTTTTAACCACCAAGCCCAGGGTTTACAAAGAGCATTGATTGTGTACATTAAAGAGCCACAGAATCACAGAGGGACTGGCAGGCTGATTCACTGACCTTGCCTGCATCTCAGGGGTCAGGCTTTTTCTCAGGAGGTGCTCGCTTTTGGGCTTTACTGCAAGCTTAGGAACCAGCAATCTCCAAATCTGGGGAGCCAGCCACCATCTATGCTCTGGTTGGTGCAGCCCACCCACTAGCCCTGGGAGAGAAACCTACCTGCACGCCTCACCCACCACAAGACTGCCTGAAGCGTCCAGGCCTGCTGAGTACAACTGTCTGCCCATCTGCATAAGTCTTCCAGCCAGCAACTCCACAGGCCCTGGGAGTAGCTGTTGCCCTAGCTCTTTGCATACCCCAGTGCCGGCAGAGAACTCATTGAGCTTCCTGGGTGACAAAGAGCAATCCCAGTGAATCATGCAATGTTATCTGTTCCAAATACAGGTTACAGGGCACAGGTCTCCCTGAGTGGGAATCGAGTAGCTGTGATGACAGGTTCTCCCCCACCCCAACTTAAAAATCACGTCAGGGAGAATGATGCTAAGATTCTGGCTCAGCTAAATCACAAGCCTGGCTCATTGTTCAGGTTGCTACCTCTTAGCCACTCCTCCTTCCTCAAGTCTGGGGCCACTGGTTCGCCTGGTCAACTCACCCTCAGCAACTCCCAGCTCCAAGCAGAGCAGAAGCGCAGGCAGTGGGTAAAAGGGAGTCATACATCCACTTGTCCTAAGCGCCCTCTCTGTTCCCAACCCCCACACTCAGCTGCCCACTGGTTCCTGATGTGGCCTTTGGGCACTAGAGGAACAGACGGCTTACTGTAATCAGGCATGAATGAGTCTTTGCTGCTCCACTATCGCTGCAGCCCGTTTCAAAGGGCAGTCAGCACTCAACCTGAGCCTCTCTGAATCCTCACCTCCCTGGACCAAAAGATAAGGAAAGGGCCAAGGAGTCAAGGTGTGGGCGGGTGGCAAAGAGGCTCACAGAACCCGAAGAAAAGTATCACTTCAATCGACAGGTAACTAGCTTTTTAAAATGTCTGTGGAGAAAGAGGTAAGAGCAGGAAACACAGGTAAATGTCCCCGAGATTTAGCATCAGCCCAACAGTGTGTTCCGGAGGACCACTGGCCTTCCATCCATACTGGCAGTTGGTGATAGTGACACCATCCTTCAGTCTCAGCTACCCTCCGGGCATCAAGCAGATGCACTTGTTCTTTATTTTTATTTTTAGTTCGGGAGAGGAAGAAACTAGTACTGAGATTGGTGTTCAATCTTTCTCAGATCCCCGCTGCTGCCACCGCCACCACCCCTTCTTACCCCCTTCCTGGCAGGCAGCATCTAATTAAAATGGCAAGAGCCCTAGGCTCCCTTCCCCGAAGGAGTGTGCTGGGATTAGGGGTGGGGGTGGGGAAGCGTCGAGGCTGCAAAGGGATTCCTGGCAGTATGATCTCCAAACAACAGCAAAATGGATTCTAGATCAGTAAAGTCTTATTCAATACAATAGAAACGACGTCTGAGATGTTTCGGGAGAAGGTAAAGGCAGAGCGGCAGAGCTGGGGGAAGGGAAGGTGTTCTACAAAGGACTGGTCACAGACCCGGGAAACACACACACACACACACACACGCGCGCGCGCGCGCACACACACACAGTCTCTCCAGGGAGTTCCGGTGTGGTGAGGAGAAGCAGCTAAGGCGTCCCTTTCACCTGCTGAAGTTCAGCCATAAAACTGAAAGGTCACAGTCACCGAGTTAGAAAGGCATGGGCAGGGTTGAGTTCAAACCGTAGATAAAGGTGAGTGTAGCCTGGCGTTTAGGGAAGCGCCTAGCCTGAGCCCCCGCACCGGAGGCAGAACCCGGGAGGGGAGTCAGTTGCCATCTACCAGACCAGCCCGGAAGAGCAATTACTGCCCTCTTGGAGCCGCAGGGTCGGCTGGTGGGGACAGCTAGACTCACGATGGCATCTTGCAGGTAGCTGGCAAACCTGAGGGACCAGTGCCTTTATTCTTGAAGAGATTCTTTTTTGCAGCAAGGAGCAGTCGGGTCTCGCGCCTTGGCAGGAGACGGTTGCTCGGGTGCACGCACGCACGCACACACACACACACACACACACACACACACACACACACACGCCTTTCATGCAATTATCTTACACCGACCGAAGATGAAACTGACATAAGCTCCACCAGCTTCCTTGCGGAGCCTCGGGAAGAGCCAAGCAGTACAAGGGCAGCCCAGCCTCTGCTGTAGGGATAGAGGCTCAGCTTAGGACCCCATCAGCTGCCCCGGAATCAGAACAGGAAGCTAGGGAACGTTCCCTCGCCCAGCCTCAGACCATTAGAAAGAAAGAAAAAAACACGTTTAGCTCACCCTCAGGGCGGAGAGATCGATTTCATCCAGGCTGCGAGCTGGGGAGTCGCTCGCCATGTCGACTCTTCGCGGGAGAAATGGACCAAACCAGCCCGAAGAGTCTGCCTTGGCAAGTCCACCCTGGTCTATTTCGCTCGCGTCTTCATGCGGCTGTCCGCCAGAGAGGCCCGGGGCCCAGCCTCCCCCGCCCACCCGGGCCCCCAACCAGAGTCGGATTCCGATCTTCCGTGAGCGTCGATCCGCGGGTTCCCGGAGCCCGACCTGCGCGGACCTCCAAGCCCGGAGCCGCGGTGCGTGTGGGCTGCGCGCCCTGATCGGCTAAGGGCGCTGGGGCTGCGTGGGTGTATTTAAATGGGACATGCTTCTTTGCTTGTGCGTGGATGGCGGCTGCATTGGCTGTTATAATGAGACATATCAACTCCTCCACTCAGCTGGGGGGGTGGGGGTGGAGAACCACACAGAACTGTCTATCACCGCTTCCTGGGAGGAGTGGGGGGGGGCGGAGGCGTGGTCTCCGACTGGGGAGAGGCCGCGCTTCCTGACCGGGTCCCTCTGCACTAACCAGGGAGGGGGAGGGGCGCGCACCCTTTCCGCCCCAGCTTTTGCGGGTTAATAGTACTGAATCGGAAGAGACTATTTTGAACCTCGCTGTGAAGGAACCCGAAGGCTATTTTTTAACGTGTTCAATTTGTGCAATGCACCAAAATGGCTCTTCGATCGCATCTTGGAATTTCTTGACTGGATTGAGATGCTCTAATGGTGAAAAGGCTGGTGAGGAGAGGCAGCGGGAAAAGACAGCAGCGTCCTTCCTCCCCCATTAATTATTTGTGGGGCTGGAGTAAAGGCGGGCCGGTGCAACCGGTGCATATAAGGACTTGTGCACAGGGAAGGGGATCCGCCTCCCGGCGCAGAGCGGGTTGGGGAGAAGCTCACACGCGCGAAACACGCAGCCTGGCTTTGGCACTGGGCAGTGGTCACGGGGTCGCGGTCATTCGCGGTCCCCGAGTTGCAGGAAGGCAGGCCCGGATTATCCGTAGTATCTTAGCCTTGTAGATTGGCCAGAAGGTGGAAAGCCCGGAGATGTGAGCTCCGTCTCGACATCGCCACACCCAGGACCTGCGCGTGCCGCAATTCCCCATGGAAATGACCGAATTGAAAAGCGAGGCTTGCTCCCTGGGTGCAGTAGCTCGAAGGCTTCAGGTGACTCCCAGACCGACATTAATTGGGCGACACACTGCCGCCGAAGGCAGCGTTTCCTTCTCTGCGGCTTTTCCCCGGTGACCCACACAGATTGATGAGAAAGTTTGGCTCAGGGATAATAAGACGTGACATGAGAGCGATTTGATTTCGTCGGCTTTTTTCACTCAAAAGCTGCGTGCTTGCAGTGGTAACAGGACTTTCTGTTATCAAAAGAGTCAATCCCCAACCCCCGTGTGGACCTTTCTCTCCTGGTTTGGCCACGAAAAATACATTTAAAGAAAACATTAATTCTGAACTCTGCCCATTCCCTTCAATCCATCAACAGCTCTGAGAGTGTTCTTTTCCACATTTGAAACAAGAGGCCAAGTGCACTGCGGGTTTTGGTTTTTACTTTGCTTTTTGTTTTGTTTTCTTTAGGGTGGGGTAGAGGTTCTTTTATTTTATTGGTTGGTTAGCTTGGTTTGGTTATGAGACAGGACCTCATTGACTTCAGGGTGACTTCTAACTCACTGTGGAGCTGAGGATGGCCTTGAACTCACCCCCTGCAAACACTCAAGTACTCAGATTACAAGTGTATACCAACGCCTGGGCCCCTGCTACTTCTTAAATCATGACTTGTAAACTAAATATGAGCTTCAGAATATGTCAGGCTGATGAAGGACCGAGCCCATGTTAATGCCCTTAGTGCTTGCTGGACTGTTAGGGCCTAAATTCTCTCTCGAGAATCATGCTTTGTAGAAAGGTCCCTGACACTAGAGCGCAGTTCCCACAACATGCAAGTGCCAGCAGTGGTCTGGGAGCTGGGCCGATAAAAGTTATGCTGAGTATTTTTAATGTTTTAAAATATTTAAAGGGCTCTATTTGAAATTCCTAATGAAGTCATTCAGCTCACGTAATGGGTGCCTTAAATCACTGTGAAGGAGAGGCACCAAAGCCACCTTTCCCCAGCACTATTGCTTCCCTTCGTGTGTCATCTTTTTTATGCTCGCCCTTCATTTAGGCAGCAGGCTAGCATGTCTCCAGGTAAAAGAAAATAATTCTAGATTAGGTACTGAGATTTGTAAGCAGGATGGTTTTTAAAACTTCGAACTCGCAAATAGAAGATAAACACCTTTTCCCTGAAAAGTATAGAGTTAAGTGAAACATCGCAGAATGGTCTTCTCCCCTGACCCTAATAACTGGCACAACGTTCTACTTTGGGGTCTAGAATTGGTTCAGAATAGCACACACTACTGTGATTGCTACAGAGGAAGCCCCACCTCTGAGCCAGAGGACGCCAGAGAGCCAGGCTTAGGCAGGAGTGATGGCTCCAGAAAACAGCTTCAAAGAAATGTACCCTAGAGAGTAAGGGAAGCAGCTGCCCTGAAAAGTGGTACCTCCTGGGAGCAGGGCAGAGCCAAGGTAGGACCAGGGGGAGCTTCGCACGCCCTGTTAAGAAGCATCAAACTCTCTTCTTTAGGGCAGGTGTATCAGATTTCGACTGTTCAGCACAACACCCTGATTTCTTTCTTTCTGAATACTATCTGTGCTCTTATAAATAACTCTTTTGTTTTTGTCTAATTTAAAAAAAAAAACACACACAAGACGCTACTATAAAAAGAAGTCTAGATCTAATAGGGTCCCAGACCTTGGTAGGCCCCAGACCTTGACATAACTAACTCCATGATGAAGTTCCATTCAGGCTGCAAAACATAGCATGTAGACCACACTACCTGCCAAAACTACAATAAAGGCCTAATCCATCAAAGTCCATAGTTCTGTGATAGTCTCTAAATGTGCTTGCTTTGGGGCTTTTGTAGTTCTGCTTCTGGCTAACTGTTCTTGCTAACTGAAGTTTGTCAACCCACGACATGGTTTTTGTGCTTAAAAAGCTCCCTCTGAGAAAGGCTAGGGGTGCACTGGGATCCTGAACACCCAGTAGAGTTGCTGGCTGGCTAATAAAGACTTTCTATTGGCTTAAACCCATGCCCAAGCAGTCTTCTCCGGTGAGTACTCCACAACACTAGATATACCCACCCTTATGGAGAGGAAATCATTCAAATAAACATAATGGAAATGAAATCTCTACCACTGCAGTTGGTTTGACAATAGGTTTCTCCAGACTCTGAGTTTCTTCCAGAAAACCTCCAGGGGATATGAAAGCCCAGCCTCACAAAGGCAGACAAGAAGCATGGAGCAAGAGGCTAGCAACTAAGATTATTTTAGACACATGATGGTAACTGACAGGAAAGAGAGAATGGGAAGTAGCATGGGCATTCAGGATTTGACCAAGGTGGCATTTTATTCCTGACAGGATCTAGGACTGGGGAGCGGAGACCATTCGGGCCTCTGTTGGGGGGCAGGAAACACACCTGTCTGCTGTTTATCTATGGAGTAAGTATGTGATAACACAGGCACAGGCGGGAAGGGTACAAGCCAACTGGTCAGTGAGGAGGAAGAAGAGGAAAAGGTGGAAGACAAGGAGGCACGAAGGGGTTTGCTTTGTTTGTAAAAGTTGAAGCAAATATTGTTAAATGTTTGGAATTGTTAAATATAGATTGCAAGTTATGGGCATTCATTACATTGTTTGTGGTAGGTTTACATATATTTGAAATATTCTTGTATCTCGAAAGTATTTCTAAGAGAGACAAGTCAAAGGAGGACATCTTCTTCACATCATGTTCAGCGTTATTTAATAACAAATCTATGTGCCAACTCAAATCACAACATGGAAATCAGAAATAACAATAGCATTTATAGGGTGGCAGATGGAGCCTGGGCTTTCTCCTAAATCACTACATAGCTGAGGACAACCTTGAACTGTTGATCCTCACGAGTGTTGAGCCACCATGTCTAGATCAGAAAAAATATTTTTAAACATACCTTAAGATTCTAATACAAGAAGCATCAACTGGCCACTTTCCTGAGCACTGTCTAGATGGCCTAAGTCAGCAAGGCTGGATGGCCATGGAGTAGCAAACTGCATGGCTGAGATTTGGGCTGTTGGAGGCTATGTGAACAGGCATGATTATTGTGGTGAGTAACCAAGGGACATCATTGATTCATTGATTCATTCTGTGTAAAAGCGGTATTAGTCCCTGAGATCCTGTAGCACACAAATCCTCCACATCTCAGAGACAAACAAGCTTGTAGGCAGTCAACAGTAAGATCATTTTAGATAGAACCAAGTGGTACTGGCACACGCCTCTAACCCCAGCACTCAGGAGGCAGAGGCAGGTGGATCTGTGAGTTCGAGGCCAGCCTGTTTTACAGAGATAGTTCCAGAACAGCTAGGGCTGTTACAAAGAGAAATCCTGTCTCGAAAAAAAAAAGATTATTTTAGGTATATGGTGATAGTTGGAGACTCAGCGGTACACATCCTTCCCTTGGCTTAAGCACTGGGCATGGTTGCTGGCCTAGTGAGAGACCCTGTCTCAGAGATTAAGGTGGCGAGTGATTGAGAAATGCATCCAGAGTTGACCTCTGCCCTTCACATGCACGAGTGCACGCACATACATACACACACAAATGTTTAAAAGAATATATTGAGATAAAAACATAGAAATTGTCAATACAATTATATGAATTAAGATAATTTTATTATCAGTATAATCAATCATAAATATCATGCATATTCTTCTAAGCTTTGGCTGTGGTCTGAATATTTGTGGAGCTCTTACTATTAAATGTTGCAGCATGAACTCAGCAGTGATGGTATGAAGATGCAGTGCCCCTGGAAAGTGCTGAGAACGTGAAGGCCAAGCCCCTGATGTAGCACATTAGTAAAAACTCAGAAACAGGAACTGGGGTTTAACCTGAAGGCCAGAAAATCAAAGCAGTCAGCCACTGGCTCTTACCCCTACCTCAGTCTGAAATGGCGATCCTGCCTCCAGGAATCTCAGAATGAGACTGTGACTGAGAGCTGCCTCCTTCCATCTTATATTCCTCTCTAGGGCAATGATTAAAGGCGTGCACCACCACCGACCAATTTCTATGGCAAACTAGGGCAGCTACTGGGAATAAAGGTGTGTGTCCACACTGCCTGGTCTGCATGGCTACTGGGAATAAAGGTTTGTGTCTCCACTGCCTGGTCTGTAAGGCTGGTCAGTGCAGCTGCTTTACTCTCTGAACTTCAGACAAGCTTTATTAAACTACAAATGAAGTATCATTATACCTTGTGAATGAAAGGAGTGCCCTTATGCCCTTGAGGACACAAGGTGTCCTCTCTGTGGAGATGTTTTAACCGACTCAAATGCTAGTACCTTGGTCTTGGACATAGAAATAAACTTTTGTTGTACCTAAAAATAATTACTTTGAGGCATTTTTATTTTAGTAGTTAAAATGGACTAAGAAAACATTAATGTATTTACATATTTAATATTTATTGCCTAACAAAGTAGTCAATATTATTAGCATATTTATTTTACATGAGACTAACAGAAGAACAGAAAGGTTTAATTTTATCCAGAGCAACACAGTCATAAGTAGCTGAGCCAGGATTTGAAATCAGGTTCTGCATCACCATGTTATACTAACTCTAATGGAAGGGCAAACTTATACGCTAGAAGATCAGGCCAGGCCAGGTTGTTTGTTCATTTGGTTTTGTTTGGTTTTGTTGTTCTTGCAACGGCAGGAAACTTAAGGAACATGAAAGTACATGCAGAAGTCCCACTATGCGTCTAACAGGAGATCTGTAATATATGGAAGGAAGTAAAGAACAAAAAATCATGGTAGAAGTTGTTCCAGTAGCTTTTGTTTGAAAATTCTCATTTGGTACCCAACAAAAAGCACAACAAAATATCACACTCAAACACATCATTGTAGAATTTCAGAGCATGGAAGCTATACAGAACACGCTAGCTCGGCTGTCTACTTCTTACCAGCAAGGAGGTTTTAAGGGAGATGCTCTCGAGTGGAAGGTCCTATCTAACTCTAACCCTTGTTGGGGAGGACAGGACAGTGGTGGACATCTTCAGAAGGATACGGTTCAGAGGCCTAGCTCTTTCAGCTTTGTTTTTACTTGCCAGGATAAACACCCTGACGAAAAGCAACTTGGAGAGGGAAGGATTTGCTTTATCTTATACTTCCAGGTAACAGGTCCATCACTAAGGGAGATCAAGCCCAGATCCTGGAGGAATGCTGACAACTGCCTGGTTTCCTCTGGCTTGCTTGCTTAACTTTCTTATACAGCCCAGATCAACTGCCTAGGAATTGTGCCACTCACACTGGCCTGAGCCCTCTCACACCAATCACTCACTCTCTCTCTCTCTCTCTCTCTCTCTCTCTCTCTCTCTCTCCCTTTTTTTCCTTCTCTCTCCCTCCCTTCTCACACACACATACACACACACACCCTACAAATATGCCTACAGCCCAGTAAGATCCAGGCTATCCCTTAGTTGAGACACCATCAGAATTACTTTGGGTTGTGTCAAGTTCATAGTTGAAATTAATACAAAAATGGTCATCTTTGAAATTATTATCAGAAAATTTGTTCCAGCAAAGAGAATAAAAAAGAATCATTTAAAAAGATATGTGAAATAAAAGACAGGGATAAGAAAAGCAATGCATGTGTATGTATGAGTGTGGTGTGTGTGTGTGTCAGAGAGATGTATGTATATATATATGTGTGTGTGTATGTATATGTATGTGTGAAAGATGTGTGTATGTATATATATATATAATGTAAGTGTGAGAAAGGTGTGTGTATGTAACAGTATGTGAGAGAGATGTTTGTATGTATATATGTGTGTGTATATATATGTACATATGTGAGAAAGACGTGTATGTATGTATATATGTGTTTGTGTGTGAGAGAGATTTGTGTATGTGTGTATATATATATATATACATATATATGTATGTAAGAGTGTGGGGAGAGAAAGATGTGTGTATGTATGTATATACATATGTTTTTATATACATATGTAAAGAGTGTGTGTGTGTGAGAGAGAGAGAGAGAAAGAGAGAGAGAGAGAGAGAAACTCAGTGATAGGTGCCTAGATCAGTTTGACCTTTAGTCATGCCTGTGAGGGATTTTTTTTATTCTCTTAATAAATGTAGAAAGAACCAGCCCACTAAAGGAGCCAGGGAATTGTGAATTTTCTGAGTGCAGAGGGGGAACTAAGCATAAGCAAATGTGATTGCATCCATGTCTCTCTGCTCTTAACTATGAATGTGCTGTGTCCAGCTGCTTCAGCTCTTCCTACTGTGGCTTCCTTATTGATCTACTCTGACAGTGGGATTTGAACCACTTCTCCCTGAAGTTGTGGTGAGAACAAGGTAAGCTGATTGACACTCAAGAGAAGCTTGCTGTGGTGGTCACCATCCCGATATGGCTCCCAGTGCTCCAAGTCTTTTTGTATTTACACCTTTCCATGAATCCTTCCAATACAGACCACAGAAGCCTTCTGAAGCATTAAATATAAGACGTGTCCAATGTTTGGCCTGTTCTCAAATTGCTTGCCCTGAAACCCAATTTCTCAGCTTTAGTTCGCAGACATTTGGGGCCTGGTATTCTGTGTTGTGGGGGGAGGCTCTTTCAGACAGTGCGGGAATGTCACCAGAATCATTCCTCCAACCCACTGAACATCAGTGGCATCTGTGCAGTTGTGAGAATCAAACGTGAAGGGCCCCAGTGAACAGAAATCACCTCCAGTGAGCAACACCACTCCAAAGGAAGCTGACCCATGTGCTCTGCTGACACGCACCTTGCTGGCCCTGTGAATGAGCCATCTCGAACTGGATCCTCCAGCCTGAGCCAAGGCCTAAGGTGTTGGCATTCATGTTCACTCTCATGGCAAGTCTCAAGAAAGACCCTGAGCTGCAGCCAGTCAGCCAGCCTGCTCCTAAATCTCCGATACACCAAAAACACAAGAAATAAAATGTTTTGAGAGATTTGATCAGCTAGGCACCAAGGGAGAACTAATATGTTATCTTCAGACAGGGTTGCATGAAGTCTTTTTTTCTACCAGCACAATGTCTGAGAAAACAGCACTGGGCTTGTTCATGACATCACAGAGTCATGTGTGCTGCTGGTCTGCCTGCCGTATCCGGATGACAGACACAGCCTGCTTGTCAGCATCCGCCAGCTCTGACCTCACACATTCTGCACCCTCCTGCCTAGTGGTCGCTGACCCTCTGAAGAAGAGAGTGGGATCAAGAAGTCCCACTTAGGGCTGACTATTTCAGTCTTGTGTCTTCTACCTTGACTAGTTGTGGGCCCATGCGCGCTACCTGGGGAGAAAAGTAATCATCAGTCTTTCCCAGCTATGCACCCTGAGTGCTAACTGCAGTAATGACGGCCTGCTCCCGTGCAACAGTGCAAAGACTATCATGGCAATAATGGCCTACTTCCTGATTGGATTTAAGTCCTACTCCCCAGCCTAGAACCTGTGGCTGCTCCAGTCACGGGCTTTAGGGAAGAACCATCTACTATTATTACCCTGCTAAATGGACACAGAATTCACTGGCTCCTGGTGACTTATTGTTACACCGCACATTGATACAGTTCTCAGTCCTCATCAGAGAAACTCTATTTGCCATAGCTGCTGATTAACACACAGATCCACACCACTCGCAGTACAGATAATAAACACTGTATGTGTGGGAGACAACAAATGACTGCGGTGATCGGCTCAGTAGGTAGATTGCCTCCCATAGAAGCATGAGGACCAGAGTTCAATCCCAGCATCCATGAGAAACCAGGAGCAGTAGCCCTGGGCAGCTGGAGACCTAGACAACCAAAGATCTCCTGATTCAATAGGAGATCCTGTCTCAAAAGACAAGGGGAACCACAGTCAAGGAAGACACCATTGATCTCAACTCTGCTGACACCACCTCCCACACACACACACACACACACACACACACACACACACACACACACACCAATCCTAGCAAACCAGGAACACACGTGTTTCTTTAACTCTCCTATACCAGGCTGAGAGATGTGACCAAGCCATAAAGCTTGGGAACCCCTCTCCAAAAGACGTCAGTCCTAATACACCAAATTTCCAGACCACGTTTCCACATGTGTGGCAGAGCTATATAAATGTGAAATCCACAATTCTTGTACCTGCTTGGTGAGATCAGCGTTGACGGGTGCACGGAAACTTATTCTCAGAGCTCTGCTGGACTTCTATCATCACCTTGACCAGCAGTTCTTTTAAAAATGCAAGGCCCAGCCTCTGACTGCCCTAGCACTTGCTCCCTGCTTCTCTCTGACCCTCCCTGGCATCACCACCATCTTCTGCCTCTCAGAGAAGCCACTGGAAGAATGAAGCATTACTTTCCAATTGCTTTGACTCTTATGCTTTCTTTTTTTTCTGTCTTGTGCTGGCACTCACGGTGTTTAAAAGCCGGAAGTTGGGTATACTGTGGACTAGAGAATCAGATCCCAGGAGAGAAAGCATGCTCTCTAAAGATGGACTTGCCTGAGGCTCAGTTTTAAAACAGAAAAATAATATGGCTGTTTCGCTTCTTTCCTTTCTTGTTTCCCCAAAGATGAGAGATTTCAGATAGATGGTAGATAAAAACAGTACATTGTAGATGTGCAAATGATAGATATATGCTCGACTATAGATAGATGTATAAAAAACAGATATAGATAAGTAGACAGACAGATGTTACTTAAAAAAAAAAACCTCCTGCCATTGGAAATGATAATAGTTTATGAATACATCTCTTTTCATTAAATGAGTTTGGAATATTTTTCTTAATAATCTGGCACTGTGAAACCCAAACACACACACAACACTTTATCTAAAATACCAGTATTATACTTCCTCTAAATAGACAACACTATTTTTACTAGGAATTTGGCAAGCACTTCCAAAATGTCATTTTCTGTTTTCATTCCTTGAGAATTTCCTAACAATGAACATGCATAGAAGTTTTAATATGCAGCTGGAATCCTTCAATATTTATTGCGGAAATTTAACTGTTTATGATTTTGTCACATTGTTTAATCTTCGTAAGTCCTAAGGAAGCTGTAAGCTCACCTGTAATCAGGCCAAGGGATGGAGTTTCCAGGATGCTATTTTTTCAGCGTTCCTAGGACCTAACACATGATAGCAAGCATTCCTAACATGTCTTGCCAGTGACCAACACTCTAATACAAATGAGGAAATGACATTAATTCTCACCATGGGACCTGTCCAGACTGTGTCAACGGCTCACAGCGCTGTGTTTCCTGCCACCTCAACGCCCACCTTCACCCCAAATTCTGTTGTAGAACCATTAACTGTCTAATTTTACATTTAAGTTTTTCCTGATTTACCATACACAGAAAATGACTTCCACTTTTTCATTCCATATCCACATATTAGCAATAACACAATTCCACAGAGCATCCACCGCTCAGCAAGGGAAAGACAACCCAGTTGGACTCTGGCATTAGGTCATATAGTAAGTAGTCATATAGTATATATGACTTAATGTTGTATCTACTTTCTATCAGACTTTTAAAGCTGGAAGGCACCTTGGAGATTGCCAAGTCCAAGCCCTGGCTTTTATAGGTGGGGGAATCAAGGTCCAGAGACGCTGAGATAGGGCTCTGTGCCCTGGAGCTGACACAGGAAAAGGTGTTGAGGCCTAAAGTTTTCGGGGTGGGGGTACTTAAAAAGCAAGGCTGTGTTTCTCACTATTGTATCCCACCAGATTTTCCATCTACCCCTTCTCCATTACCACATTATGCCCCAGACACTGAAGTCGACTCTACTAGTGTTGTGCTTTTTATCGTAAGGAAACTGTGTTACACAACTGGCAGTATTTCCCCTTAACGTGTGGACTGCCTCTGAGTGCCAAGCTAACTGAGTGGTTTTGCCATTGTAGCTCCAGTGTGGGAGGAAGTGCCAAAAATGGGACCTAGGAAGTTTTTTTTTAATTTTTTCTATTATTATGATTAAAAATTTCCGCCTCCTCCCATCCTTCTATTTCCCTCCCCCTCCTTTAACTCCCCTCCCCCTCCCTTTTCAGTCCAAGGAGCAGTCAGGGTTCCCTGCCCTGCAGGAAGTCCAAGGGACCTAGGAAGTTTTGCAGAGTGGTTTCTCTAAGCCAAAGAAGCCAGGAAACAAAGAGGGATTATTCTGATCAATTGGCCAAAGAGGGCAGAAGACAAAAGTCTCAAGATTCATCAAAGTCTCGCCAGCGGGTGTGTGTATGGGTTTTAAGGCTGACATGGGAGAACTCCTTCTGGAAGCCCTGGAATGATGACATTGTAGTCCTTGGTTTTCTTTTCTGCTGTGGAACTGTTGACTACAAAGATATCTCTTGGGCTTAGCTCTATTCCACTAGTGTCTAGCCTAATGCTTGCAATATTAAATGCCTCTAATAAGCACTTCGATAAAAGTCATGCTCATTAAAAAGTGAACTGGTAAATTATGAGTTTAGTGAAGTAGCCAGTAAAAGCAGAAAGAGCTAGCCGATAAATTTTGAATAAGTCTTGAGTTCTCTAAATGTTGACATTTGAAATTTGCAATTTCGTACAACTAATTGGTTCTAATAATAAACCAGAGTCCCCAACCTAAACTTCTGTCAAATTTTGCTAATAAAAAATAGTTGTTGGGATGGAGATGTAGCTCATCTCCATTGCCTAAGGTGCATAATGCTGGGCTCTGTACCAAGTCCTACATAAGCCAGACATGGGTGGCATACCTGTATGTCCAGCCCTTGGGTGGAAGAGACAGGATCTGAAGGTTAAGGCCATTATTAGCTACATTGCAAGTTTGAGGCCTGCCTGGGCTACATGTGAGGAAGGCAAATCAGCTCTCCATTCATCATTGTCACTCATTCTCAAAAACTATAAATTCAAGGCCGGGGTGTTGCTCAGTGTAAGCATGAGGACCAGAGTTCAGTTTCTCAGCACCCCTGCAAAATCCAGGTTCATCCACTTTTTAACCACAGTCTGAGAGGCAGAGGCAGGATTCCCAGAACAAGCTGCCTAGTTACTCAAGCCAAATCAATGAGCTCCAGGTTCAAGTAAAAGACCTTGTCTCAGTGTCTAAGATGGAGAATTAACTGTGGAGGACACCTGATGGATGGCACAGGCTCTAGCACGCATATTCTCCTACACAAATGCAGATGCACATGCACATGTGTGATCATGGACATACACATGCACGTGTGATCATGGGTGCACACAGACATGTGTGGTCATCTGTGATCATGGACACACAAACACACAAGTGTCATCATGGACACTCGCACGCAAAAGGAAAAGTTTGAAGTTGGAGTGCATGAGAGTTTGTCTCAAAAATCTAAATATTGAAGAAAGAAATAAAAAGAACTTTTCAAAAATGTAAATTTGTGCACCTTTGTAGATCCATTCATCGAAATATATTTTGAATACAAATCATCCAGCTACTCTCTGCCCTTTTCATTTACACGGTATTTCTAAACATGGGGCATTTTCATAAGAGGGATCAAAGCTGAAGGAACATACTGATTCACAGAATCTTGGTGAGCAAGATTCCAGAATATCCACGTTTAAATAAGTAACTGCCCAGGTGTCTCTTTCCTTGTTCCTAAATATTTATGGAGCACTTCTGATAAGGAAGGCCCTATTTGTTTAGCTGCCCAAATAATGAAGCCAATAGGAGATTATATCTCTGTGAGACAAAACCAAATCTTAGAAATAAACACAATGAAATGTAGGTTAAAGAAGGAATGGAAGGGCTGGGCTCAGAGGGGGGCTTTAGGGGCCATGTTGGGACGTTCAGGAAGAAAACTAGGGTGCAAAAGCTGGTTGGGGAGAGGTTCTAGATTTGTATTGAAGTTATTGGCGAGCTCTCAGGAAGCAACTACTGAGGGTTGCTTAGGTTTGTCCCTACCCAGACACTCACAGTGTAGACAGCATGATGGAGCTCTCGGAGAATCAGTGTCCTTCTGAAAGAAACTCCAGAAAGAAGGCATCCCCTTTCCATCACATGAGGTCACAGCCAGAAGGTGCCACTGAGGAGCAGGCTCACACTGGACACTGGATCTGTTGGTACTTTGCTCTGGAACTTGCTACTCTCTAGAATTGTGAGAAATAAGTTTACATTGTTTCTAAAGCACCTCATTCAGGGTACTGTGACAGATCACCTTGACTCTAATAAGACAGCCCAGCTAAAGAAGCCCAGCCTTGCCAGGAGATGTTTAAAGTCTTGGCTTTGCAGCAGTCAGGTTGTTCGAAAGATCTTGATTTTTTTAAGCAGCGCTAAGAAGGTGGAGCATCAATAGTTTGAGCCTGCTGGGCCCTCTGCTCACAGATTGTGGCAGCAGGGCGGGTGGGGGGTGGGGGCTGGCCGGGAGCGCATGGGCATTTCATAGTGCTTTTTCCTGTTAAATCTCCCAAACAGATGGAGCGGCTCCTCCACACCGCCATCTTCAGTCACACCTCGCAGTTGTTTGTTTTCTGATGAGTGTGCCCTGGAATATATCACCATGGTGAGTGTGCCCTGGAATGTGAGTATCACCATGATGAGTGTGCCCTGGAATGTGAGTATCACCTTGGTGAGTGTGCCCTGGGATATGGGTATTACCATGGTGAGTGTGCCCTGGAATATATCACCATGGTGAGTGTGCCCTGGAATGTGAGTATCACCATGATGAGTGTGCCCTGGAATGTGAGTATCACCATGGTGAGTGTGCCCTGGAATATATTACCATGGTGAGTGTGCCCTGGAATGTGAGTTTCACCATGGTGAGTGTGCCCTGGAATGTGAGTATCACCATGCTTAAGTCCCCAGCTTTAAGCCCTCTGCAATTTGAGAAGAAACTTATTTGAAGATTTAAAGAAAGATCATTGTTTGAAAACTTTCAAACATGCAGAAGTAGAACGTTCATCCAGCTTCTCTTCGGCACCAGCAGTCTCCATACCAGCACCTGGTTTTCACCACGTCCTCACCCCATGCATGCTTTATTTTTTGGCTGGCTATGTGGAGACCGATCTTTGACATCCTATCATTTCATCTATAAATATTTCTGTATGTATCTCAAATAAAAAGTAGAGCGACTTGAATGAGGGTTGTGCTGAATGAAGAGCTTTCACATCAGAGTTTGGAAAAGGAGAGGAGGGGGTAATGGCCTTATAGTGGAGAGGTCCGGCAAACAACCAACATGTCTTAACCAGGGACCAAAGGTCCCATCAGTGAGATGGCCCATGTCGACGGCTTGCTGCCCCAGTTTGGTGCAATGATCAAAGTACTAGTAGAATCTGTATAACACATGGAAGTCAGTTAGCAGTGACACACCCACACAGCTTCTTTTATTGTGGCAACTATCCCAGAGTAATAGAACATGCTCACAGTAGGAGAACCTGGCTCCAGAGCTGCCGTGCCATGTGCAGTCAACTTGACTCCATTTAGAGTCTCCGAGAAGACATACCTCAGGGCATGTCTAGGAGGGCCTTTCTAGAGGGGTCTAACAGAGGAGAGAAGACTGACCCTGAGAGAGATGGGGGAGGGAGGGAGAGAGAGAGAGAGAGAGAGAGAGAGAGAGAGAGAGAGAGAGAGAGAGAGAGAGAGAGAGAGAGAGAGAGAGAGAGAGAGAGAAAACAAATGACCCCAGCAGCAGCCTTAATTTCTCTCTGTTTCCTGACAGCAGATGAAATGTGTCTCGATGCCTCCAGCCCCGGTGACCAGGCCTTCCTCAACAAGGAAGTCTGTACTCCTACACTGTTAGCCCAATTAAGCCCCTTCTTCCTTACATTGCTTACTTTTGTAGGGTATTTGGTTACAGAGATGAGAAGAGTGACCAATGCCAGGACATGTAGGAAGCTGGGCCATATCTCTGTAGCTTCTCAGCGGTCTGGAAGTGTAAAGGAGGAGGGGCAGGAAAACCACAATGTCACTGTCACACCTAGGAGGAAATGTGATACTAAACCACGGCAGAGAGAATACTTCACAAGACTTATTCAGAGTTAGCGCCATGGTTGGAAATTCAAGCGTTTTCCTGACTAATGTTAAATTGAGGGTTGTTCTGCAAAGCGGCCATTGACTACCAGTGTTAACTCAAGTCAGCAAACTTCAGGCCTTCTTTAGATTTCATTCTTGCTTGGGCATTATTCTGTCACCTTTGTCATATAATGAAATAATGAATTTTTGCATGGTCTTGAGAGGGCAATAAAACTTTTCTTCTGTTCAAAATTAGATTATTGGAAAATTTTGCTATACTAGCACCCAACAAAACAACCATGGTTTATTCTTAGTATTATCTTTATTTGTTTTATTTGCTTGATGTATCCAGATTATTCTTAAGGTTAGTAAAACTTGATGAGCACAAACCCCTGAATGGCAAACTCTGGATGAATCTGGTAGTACATGCCAGTAATCCTAGCATGCAAGAAGCCGAGGCAGGAGGATTATAAAGTTAGGGCCAGCCTGTGTCACATAACACGAACCTGAGTAAAGGGAGATAGATAGATAGATAGATAGATAGATAGATAGATAGATAGATAGATACATACATACATACATACATACATACATACATAGGACGGAGGGAGGGAGGGAGGGAGGGAGGGCAAGGAGAGTGGAGAAAGGTAAAGAGAGATGAGAGGGTGAGCAGGGAAGGAAGAAAGAAGAAGAGAGAAGGAAAGGGTGGGGAGAGGAGAACAGAATGCCGCCAAGCCTTGACTCGAGATATTCTTGCACGGCTCAAATTCTTTATTTGGAATTATAGTGTGTGTGCACATAATCCATGTGTGAGGGATGTACCTGGCACAGTGTGTGTGTGGAAGTCAGAGAGCAGCTTTGTGGAGCTGTTTTGCCTTCCACTTCTATGTGAGTTACGAGGACCAGGTCTCTAGGATTGAGGAGCAACACACCTCACCAGCCCCTTGGGCTCTTTTTATCAAAAGAAAGTCAGACTCCGTGATGATCAAAGCAGGTATGTAATGCATGAGTTCTGAGCTCTGCTCGCTGGATGCTTTTGATCATTTGGACACTATGACCCTGTCACTAAAGAAAAATGCACACCTGCACATGCATCCGTTTTGCCCACAGAATGCTTGAGGCCCGTCTGAAGGTCTAGGACTTGAGTTAGAAGCACACCGTACTTTCTCACTCCGCTGTGCTCAACGAGGCCGCCTTCAATAGGATCTGCATGTTCCCTTGTTTCTCTAGAAGAGAACATTGTGTGTTGCCAAGAACCATGGACATGACAGGGAAGATAATCTGTAGTCACATGATACGGTGGGAAAAGCCTCAAGCCCAGATTCCGCAAGCATTTTTCAATAGTTTAGAAAATCACGTAGCTTTTTAGAGAGACAAACGTTTACATTAGGAATTTATAGTTCAGAGAACCTTACAAAATTATTACTCTCACCTTACAAATTTGGAAACTAAACATTAGGTGAAATAATACAGCTAAATAACTATTCAGTTTAACCTTCAATCCAGCTTCAGATTCAGGCTTGTTTTCATCTGCAACCCATGTTTTCTCTTTCCCCTCAGATGACAATGGTGGTTTTCTAGCTGCGACAGGACACTTCCTGGAAGTGATCATCCCGGTTGTACTAACGGAAAAGGTTCATACCTTGGTCCTTATTGATTTTGTATATCTGACTTCTTAATAGAAATTTACTAAACTGCAAAAAATTCTGAAACCCACTAATTTCCCTCTGTCATTCAGACTCCATACTTACAGACTTGGCTGGTAATATCGACATCTTTGTGAGGGATAAACAAGGCACAGCCCCTGGAGAGACGCTCAGGGGTGAAGACCATTTATGCTCTTGCACTGGATACAAGTCTGGTTCCCCAACCAGGCAGCTCACCATTGCCAATAACTCCATCTCCAGGTGTAATACCCTCTTCTGTCTTCTAAGGGAAGCTCCACGGTGTGGGGTTGTACACACATCCACACAGACACACTCAAGCACACATAATGAAAAAGCAGAGACAAAGGAAATAGCTGTGTGAGCTGGTGGGCATTGTTCAGCCAGGAATACTAATGCCAGTCTCTGTATAACAACTATGGCAAGGCTAGGCTGCAGTGGATAATGAGTGCCACACCACATGATGACCTATGGTAAGATCCCCAATATTGTCACCCTCCCCGAGAAACTTTTGCTGGACTGACTTCTGTGAGTTTGAGGCCAGCATGATATACTTGTTGAAAATGAACCCTTCTAAAATCGAGGTGCATGAGAATGCATCTGCCACCTCAGCGGTGGGGGGGTGCGGGTATTGGGGGATGGGTCCTCCAGCCCAGCCAATCTGTAAGCTTCATATTCTCTAAGAGACCCTAATTAAAACCAACCAAACCAAAAATAACCATAAGATACATAAAACATACCCAGTGCTGACCTCTGGTCTCCACCCACACTATATACACATGTACCTATACATACCTGTGCACACATGCACACACTGCATAACCAACACACAAACACACACACACAATCATCTCGACAGCAATCAACCTACAACCTTGGCAACATGTTTCCCAAACTGGTAAAAGCATGTTAGCTTTCAAATGTTTTTTAGTTGATAGTTTAGATTTGAAAGCTCTGTTTAATTGATGTTATCACAAAATGTTTTTGAATGTTCATTTATTAATACATTGTTAAATGCATAATTGGATTTTAAGCTTCTATGACTATATCTCCTCAAATTTTTGTTTCAAGTAATCTACCTTCCTTTAAGATCGTTAAAAAAATAGAAAATGATAATTTGGCATTTTTGAGAAATTTTGGATTTAAGGTTTATATTATGCTAAAATATTATTATAACTTTAATTAGAAACAAAAAATTCATATCTGTGATTTTGAGACTGACTTTTCCTGTCCATCACTCAGTGGCTAAGTTGCCAAAACCATATGAAATGGCCTATCTGGTTGCGGGGGGGGGGGGGGGGGGGGGGGGTGTTGGGGGGGAAATAGGAGGTTGGGGGAGTGGGGGAGGGTATCACAGTAAATAGCCTCTGGGCATGCTAAGGATTTTATAGTCTGGAGTTCACAGTCAAAGGAGAAACCCACAAGTTATTATCAAACTGACTTGTGAGTGGAAATAATTCCTTCCATAATTAAAATGTAGTTGGCCATCTATCCCTTTTCCTGCAGCCCCCATCCCTTGGTAAAAAATTTGGCAAAAAACCTCTGTGCTGTTTGCATGCATATTTAAAATATTATTCCCCAGCCTCATCCAGTGTGAGAGCTATTTGTAGGACATCCTACAAAATTTGCCGTGTCCAAAGCTCCTAAGAAAACAGCTAAAGGCAGGAAGAACTTATTTTCTTCATTTTAAGTCCAAAGTCAGCTGGATCGGTTCCTTGGGACCAGAGACAGGCAGAGCAGCATAGTGGTGGGAGCACGAGGTAGTAGAGGCTGATCACTTCATAGCAGCCAGGAAGCAGCAAGAGAGGAAGACAAGAGAGCTGTGTTCTACCCAAGGGCATGCCTCTGGTGGCTGAATTCCCCTAATTAGGCCCCACTTAGTAGTTTCAGCCTCCTCCCAATAATGACCTTATGAATATGTCAATGGGCTAATCCATTGATTGTTTCAGAGCCTTCATAATTCAAATCTCTTAAAAATTTGGTTCACCAGCTAAACAAGAGTCTTTTGGTGCCCATGATGAGGGGTGGGACCAACTCTCTTGCTGCAGCAGCCAACAAGGGTCAGGACCAGTTATTTCAGGGCCAGCCGGAGGAAAGGGCAGAGCCAGCTCAGCTTGGATTCCAATATGAATGTTTCTCATGGCCATCAGTGGTAACACGAGCTGTGGACATCAGCACATATCCCAGATGTAGAAGGACAATGGCCAGACAGACACAGTCCTCGGCAACAACTTGGGCCCAGATGTCACCATGGCCTCAGGTGGTAGCACAAGCCACTAACTCAGCAAGGCCCTGGAAGTAGCATGGCCCTCAAGTACTTACATGGCCCCAGGCGGTGTTTCAGCCTATGGACATCCTTCAGTGGTTAACAGGAGCCATCGACATCAACACAGACCGGGGTTGAAGTAGAGCCACAGACTGAGACACGGCCCTCAGCAGCAGCCCAGTATAAACAGAGACTGCTTTTCTGTTTCCTGGCTGCCCTGGCCGAAATAATCACACAGAAACTATACCAATTATGACACTGTTTGGCTGATGGCTTAGGCATATTTCTAGCTAGTTCTTATATCTTTAATTAGGTGGGTGGTGGTGGCTTTAATCTCAGCACTCGGGAGGCAGAGGCAGGAGGATCTCTGTGAGTTCAAGGCTAGCCTGGTCTACAAGAACTAGTTCCAGGATAGGCCCCAAAGCTACAGAGAAACCCTGTCTCGAAAAAATAAATTAATAAATAAATAACCCATTTCTACCTCTCTGTGTATCACCATGAAGCTGCGGCCTACTGGTAAGGTTCTGGCATCCTTCTCTTTCGGCAACTACATGGTGTCTGTCTAAATCTGCCTTCTTTCTCTCTGTATTCACCTTAGTTTTTCTGCCTAGCTCTGTTCTGCCCTGCCATAGGCCAAAGCAACTTCTTTATTAACCAATGGTAATAAAACACACTCACAGCTTCCAGAGGGGAATCCCACATCAGCCCAGGCCAGGACATCACCTTGGCTCCAGGATGCAGCCAAGAACGCTCATATCAGCCTCTTCCTCACCACCTTCACGTCTTCAGTTCCTCCTCTCTCCACATCACATGGCCCACTCCATTTCTCTCTCTCTCTCTCTCTCTCTCTCTCTCTCTCTCTCTCTCTCTCTCTCTCTCTCTCTCTCATTTCTCCACCAAGTATTTGCTCATCACAATGGCTCATGCTGCAGGTGAGCAGTGCCAAGTGGACAGTGCCAGGTGGGCTTGTGGGTATCTTAAGCCAGCCCAGGCCCAGGGGCATCTAGCTGGCCTTTCTCTTCTTTTTCTTAAAATACATCCTTTTCTGTGAGAATTTTGTTTATATACATGTATGACTCCTGCCACAATCACCCCACCACATCTGCCTTCCAGTTTCCTGTTGCACACTTAAGTCCACAACTACTGTGGTTTTGTGCCCAAGACTTGCACAAGATCGAACCAGTCAAAATCCCAGTAAGGATGAAGGATGTGGTCATGCAGCCACACCGCAAACTGAGAAATCAGCTGCAGTTGACTCCAGCAGAGGAAGGGAGATATGGCCCCTGGACTGCTGGCTGTTCTCCCGTGGATGGTCCACACCACACACTTAGTAGCAAGAATAATACAACTCTGGGTTGAAGAGAACAGCAAATTTTCTCTTTCTAATCTTATAATAATAATATAAAAAACCCTACAGGATTCTCATGCGTTCTTGGAACTTCAAACACAATATCACTTTCATGGCCCAGTCATCGTAGCTTCCTTCCATTCTGGTTCTTGGATTGAGAAGGCCAATCACTAACCTGTTTTCTATCCCACGGCAAAATCTACACTACACACCACTCAGGAACATCTTTGGCGAGTCATTTCTGAGGCTTTCTTTCATGTTCCTCTTCCATCTTTCTCCCACTTCAAAGAACTCGCTACCTTCCTGTTCTCCTAAAACTTAGAATATTAAATGGGTTCTTCTAGACCAGTGGTTCTCAGCCTGTGAATAGAACCCCTCTGGGAGTTGAAAGACCCTTTCCCAGGGGCCGCATAGCAGATATTTACACTATGATTCATAGCAGTAGCACAATTACAGTTCTAAAGAAGCAATGAAATAATGTTATGGTTGGGTGGCCACGACAGGAGAGTCACAGCACTAGGAAGGTTGAAAACCACTGCTCCAGACTGTCGATCTCTCAGGCTTCCAGAACAAAAGTAACATTTTCTTTTCCCTTCTCATGAGATAAAAACTGCTGGGCTCTGTTGGGTACTGATGCTTGGTCCCCATTATCTCTAGTTTATTCTTTGTCCTGTTCTCCAGGATCCATTTTTCAGTTTCTTCCCACTTCCCAGCCACATACTGTGTGCCTCCACCTCCACCTCCACAGATGCAGTAGAGCTGAGCAGTTGCTCAGTATGGCTCACGGGGTACATCTGTTAATGCCGTAAGCACGGGGCACACAAACGAACAAGGCTGAGGAGGTGTCACTCTTGGCCTTCTGCCACATTTGGACCCATGAGTTGCTGGGAATTAGCCCATTTCCACTTCTCACCGTGGAACGCTGGGATTATAGGTGTGCGCTACTGTGTCTAGCTTTCTATGGGCTCTGGGTGTCTAGACTCAGGTCCTCATTCTTGCATGCATAGCAAGCAAATTACCCACTACCTTCTAGAGATCCACCACTCTCGTGCTTTTAAATCAGGACAACACTAGCTTAGCCTTTGTGCTATCATGTGGATGAAATGAGACTGTCTGTAGACGTTTGCCAGAAGAATGTCCCCTGAAACTTCACTACTGATGCCATTCCTAATCCCAGGGCCAGGGTCCCGCTGCCGAGGTCCCGCTGCAGCATCTGAGAAAGATCCTTGTGTTCTGTTCGGTTCTCCTTGTGCATTTTCCTTTTCATTGCCCTTTTTCAAACCCGTGTTTTTCTGTATTGACAGTTGGAACATAATTAAAGCAGACCTTTGTACCTTATAATAATCAAATTACAGACAAAGGCATAGTGGCTGCAGCCAGAATCTGTGCCCACTCTCTACTGCGTGAGGCTTTGCACCCCGTGTCCTTCTCGTCACCCCGTGTTCCTTCTTGGCAGTGGAAATCATAGGCACAGCAGCAGCAATCACCCCCTTTTCCTAAGTGCACCCTCTGTGTCTGCAGCCTTATTTCCATCGCTCAATCTAATCGCCACAGCTGAGAAAATTTAAATTAACTTAAAATACTTATTAAAACTCTAAAGTTCAAAATGTTGGATGCAGCCATGCCTTGCCCTAAAACCCGCTCCTACTGTTAGCATCACACAACCACTAATTGACTTCTCCACATCACAGAACTTTTATACACAAAACTATAGATTAACCTATTTTGAACATTTCCTGTAATTAAATACGTGAGCTTTTGTGACTGGCTTCTTTCACATAGCGAAATGCTTTCAAAGTCCTTGTCACATGTCTGGGTACATTCTCTTTGGAATTTTTTTTATTTATTGAATTTTAGTTAGTGTGTGTGTGAGAGAGAGAGAGACAGAGAGACAGAGACAGAGACAGAGAGAGACCTCCACACAGCACCATGTATGGAGGTCAGAGAACAAGTTTCAGGACCCGGACCTCTCTCTCCATCCTTGTCTTTAAGACAGAGTCTCTCATTGCTTCTGTGCCGTTAATCAAAATCACCAAAGTGGAAAAAAAAGCTAAGCGAATAAAGCCAACCGTAAGTGGTCAGAAAGCTAGAAGCAGTGTGCCCTGAAGAAGCCTCTCTGTTATTTTCCCACTGTGAGCTTAACATTTTAAATGTTTGTATGAAGTAATAAATATTACTGTTTTAAGGTAAAAGATTACTTTTTCCCCCATAAATATAACACCTTTGAATCTTTTATCCCAAATTAGACTGTGGTTCTAACTATGGTGCCCTGCTCCTCATTGGGAGGCCAAGTGTGCATTTCCATCTGACTTTCTTAAAGCTCTTTCCCTAGTCTCACCACCATAACACATTACTGTGTTCATGACGTCACTTCTTTCATCACGTGACTGGAACACTGGATAGAAACACTTAAGGAACTAGAGGCTTGAGGGTTCAGAGGAGCCCCTTGTGGTTGGACAGGGTGACTGCTGGGACAGCTCCATCATAAAGTGATGGAGGGAAGCAGCTTCTTTGCATTTTAGCCGAAGGTATTTTAAGGTGAAAATTCATACACTCTGATATGACCTGATGCTCTGTTTGGGTGAGGAGATAAAGAGTGTGTGTGTGTTACCTGGGACTTCAGCTGGCCTCATCTATCTCTAGACTGGGCAGTTGGCAGGACATTTTCTCTTTGAGTTTTCAAAAATTTCCCAGGTATTAAAAAACAAATAAACATAATTTGAGTGGCCAGAACAGAACCAGTTGTCTCAGGAAGGGGTGCAAGAGACACTTCCAAGACAATCAAGACAGTTGGGCCAGCCATCCTAGGCTACAAATGCAAGAACCTTAGAGCTTGGGAGCTCCAAAGGGCAGAATGGAAAGGACAGTGTGAACGATGCACTGTGGTGAGCTGAGGATGGAAGGACGTGTCTGCATCTGTGAGCAGGAATCTGGGTGATAAGACAGTCACTCAGATGTGATGGCCTCTAGGGTCTCCCTTCGCTGGAGAAGGTCAGCTCCCTTCCCACTTCCCAGTGCTCTGCTTGCCCAATTTCTTGAGGAATACTGAACCAGGAGCCTTGTGTGCACCCCTCTAGAGACACAGAATGAGGCGTGTGGAGGAAGGTTTTCAGGAGAAAGCTTGTTTTGCATCATGGATTCTCCATGTCTGCCTGCTTTGACGGAATAACTGCTACCAAGACTTGGCACAGAGCAGACCTGAGGCAGCAAACTCTACAGGAGCAGGTACAAGGGAGCAATGGTTGAGGGACTAGTCCAGAACCAGAGACCTCTGCTGGTCTAGGTGCGAGTTTTGGACCTCTGAAGGAGTAAGCCTGAGCCAGGACCTCTGAGGGTCTGGGTGCGAGTCTGGGACCTCTGAGGGAGTAAGCAGGAGCCAGAGATCTCTGCAGGTCTGGGCACAATCCTGGGATCTCTGAGGGAATAGGCCAGAACAAGAGACCTTTGCCGGTCTGGGCAAAAATCTGGAACCTCTGAGGAAATAGGCCTGAGCCGGAATCTCTGAGGATCTGGGCACGAGTCTGGGACCTCTAAAGGAGTAGGCCTGAGACAGGACCTCTGTGGGACTGGGCCCAAGCCAGAAACAGCTACAGAAACAGGTTAGAGCCAGTGACCTCCACTGGAGCAGGCCTGAGGTAGTGAACTCCACAAGAGCAGGTACAAAGAAATGACAGCTGGAGTAGGCTGGAGTCAGAGGGCATAAGTCTGGGACCTCTGGGAGTAGGCCTGATGCAGAGACAATTGCGAGAAATAGGCCTGAGCCAGCAACCTCCACCAGAACAGGCGTGAGGCAGCAACCTCCATAGAAGCAGGTACAGGGAGCAACCCCCCACCCTGAGAGAGCATGCCCCAGTCAGAGAACTTACCAGGACCAGGAATAGATACAAGGAAGCCACTGCTGAGTGAACAGGCCTGAACCAGACACCTCTGCCTGAATGGACATGAATTAGCCACCTCTGAGATAGCAGTCTTGAGTCAGCTACATCCTCTGGAGCAGGCCTGAGCCAGTGACCTCTGCTAGAGCAGGCCCAAGGCAGCAACCTCAGCAGAAAGAGCCCCAATCAAGCAATCTCCGTGGAAGCAGGCATGAATGACCCTGGTTTTGCAGAGCAAACCCCAAGAGCACCAAGCGGACCCTTCAGGAACACAGAGTGACCAACAGGGTGACTACACGATGAGGAGAAACCATCTGAGCCTTGGATCCACTGGCACACGGAAGATGGATCACCAGAGTCACAGACAGCCCCAACTACACCAATCAAAGGAAAAGATGGGTAGAAAAGGTAAGAACACACACATACTACAAAGACTGGTATGCATAACTGGATATTAACATGTAGAAGAACGAAAATAGATCCATATCTATCCCCATGCAGATTTGAATCTAAATGGATAAAAGACCTCAACATAAAGCCAACCACACTGAACCTCATAGAAGAGAAAATGAAAAGCACACTTGAACTCATTGGCACAGGAGACCACTTCCTAAATATAACCCCAGTATCACAGACGTTGAGAGAAACAATTAATAAATGAGACCTCCTGAAACTGAAAAGCTTCTGTAAAGCAAAGGACATGGTCAACAAGACAGAACAGGAGCTTACAGATTTGGAAAAGATCTTCACTAACCCCACATTGGACAGAGGTATGATCTCCAAAATATACAAAGAACTCAAGAAATTAATCATCAAAAGAACAAATAATCCAAAAAATAAGTACCGACCTAAACAGAGAACTATCAACAGAGGAATCTAAAATAAATGAAAGACACTTAAGGAAATGTTCAACATCCTTAGCCATCAAAGAAATGCAAATCAAAACATCTCTGAGATTCCATCTTACACCTGTAAGAATGGCCAAGATCAAAAACACTGATGACAGCTTATGCTGGAGAGGATGTGGGGTAAAGGGAACACTCCTGCATTGCTGGTGGGAATGCAAGCTGGTGCATCCCCTTTGGATATCAATATGGCAATTTCTCAGAAAATTAGAAAACCACCTTCCTCAAGACCCAGCAATACCACTTTTGGGTATATACCCAAAGGACGCTCAATCGTACAACAAGGACATGTGCTCAACTATGTTCATAGCAGCTTTGTTTGCCATAGGCAGAACCTGGAAACAACCTAAATGCCCCTCGACTGAAGAATGGATTTTAAAAATGTGGTAAATTTACACAGCAGAAAAAAAATAATGACATCTTGAAATTTGCAGGCAAAGGACAGATCCAGAAAGTATTGAGTGGGGTAACCCAGACTCAGAGAGACAAATGTCATAGGTACTCACTCATAGGTGGATTTTAGACACAAAGGCAAAGAAAACCAGCCTGCAATTTACAATCCCAGAGAACCTGGACAACAATGAGGATTCTAAGAGAGACATACATGAATCCAATCCACATGAGAAGTAGAAAAAGACAAGATCTCCTGAGTAAATTAGAAGCATGAGGACAAGAGGAAAGGGTTGAAGGGGAGACGAGGGGAAAGAAGGGAAACAAAAAAATGTTTAGCTCAATAAAATCAATAAAACAAATATTATATCCTTCTGGGATCTTTGGTGGAATTGAAGAATATTTAAAATTATAGTTTTCCTTAGTTATGATAATAGATAAAGTAGATATAAATATTGTAACCAATTCTTGCTTGATACCTTTTTTTATATGTAATTTACTACGTTAAAGTTAAAGCCTTTCTTTTACTTAAACAGAAAAGGGGAAATGATATTGGAAATCCTTCTGTATATGGGTTGCTTTTATTGGTTAATGAATAAAGAAGCTGGGTTGGCCTGTGATAAGGTAGAGTAGAGATAGGTGGGGGGAACTAAACTGAA
This sequence comes from Arvicola amphibius, assembly GCF_903992535.2. Lineage (NCBI taxonomy): Eukaryota > Metazoa > Chordata > Mammalia > Rodentia > Cricetidae > Arvicola > Arvicola amphibius. Next base: position 46,493,829 of record NC_052057.2, read on the forward strand.
TGCTGGGAGAAAGAAGGCAGAGTAGTGAGATGCCATGTATCCCTGCTGGAGACAGATATGCCAGAACCTTGCCAGTAAGCCACTAGCCTTGTGGTAAAGTATAAAATAATAGAAATGGGTTAATATAAGATGTAAGAGCTAGCCAATAAGAAGTTAGAGCTAATGGTCCAAGCAGTGATTTAATTAATACAATTTCTTTATGATTATTTCGGTTCTGGGCAGCTGAGAATGAACAAGCAGCCTTTGTTTCCATTTCGGAGGCAGAGCAACATGGAGATCAGAGAGAGTAGGATTTAGTCTGGGTCCGTTTGATTTTCAGACCCATGCCCTTACAAGGCCACTTTTCCTTTTCTGTGCCACGGGGTGACAAAAACTTGCTCAGCAGGCCCAGTCCAGTGTTACAGGGGAAGGGGAAGTCTGGGTCTGAGTATGTTCTTAAACTACATATAGTTATTGTCAACACCAAATACAGCTTGCCTCAAAGCAGTTTATTCTGGAAGCAAATATGAGTAACTGTGGCCAGGGAACATGGATTCAAAATGCCCTAACACTGTGTTTCAATGTGGAAACAGTTTTATGAATTTGAATTTTTTTATAGTGACAGAACAAAGGAAGTCACAAATCAACACATTTATGAATTACTTGATTTTAATTATGTGTGTATGGTGGCAGAAGAGGGTATGTGCCTGATGCCTTAGAGGCCAGAAGCATCCAATCACCATGGAGATGCAGTTCCTAACTGTGGTCCTCTGGATGCAAAGTGTGTGTTCTTAGTGGCTGAGGTCTCAGCAGCCTCTCCAGGCATTTATTAAAATACTTGGTGGGAGCAACATGTAGGCAGGTGTCTTGCCTGGTGTTTTCTGCCAACTCAACACAAGCTAGAGTTGTCCGGGAAGAGAAAATGCCCTTTAACTTGGCCTGTAGCCATGTCTGGGGAAGGGTCCAGCTCACTTAAGGTAGTACCATCCTTGGCAAGGTGGTCAAGAATTGTGTAGGAAAGTGGGCTGAGCGAGCTCTGAGGAGCGACCCAGCTAGCCACACTCCTGATGGCCTCTGCATCAGCTCCTTCCTCCAGGCTTCTATTTTGAGTCCCTGCTCTGACTTCCCTTGATGATGGGCTGTGCTGTAGAACTGTGGGAGAATAAAACCTTTCCTCCCCAAGTTGCTTTTGGTCCTGGCGGTTTAATCACAGCAATAGGAACCTTAAGGGAGACAGCAGGTTATAGTAAAGTAAGGACATCTTAGCCTTGGGCCTCAGATGCCATCTGGTGACATTCTCAGTCTTTGGGTTGGGAGAGTTGGTGGCTTCTTAAGAATACATTTTAAAGATTTTGGTATAAAAGGATGTTAGGTCAGACATCGGGGTAGACAATAAATGACTTTCAAAGTGACTGAAAATAGCTCCAGATAATTCTCCTGTGCTCTGCAACATTCTAACACTCTTGGTCACAAAGGTTAGTCATTGGGCCTTGTAGAATGTTTAACAAGGGTGTGGCCTCTCTCTCTCTCTCTCTCTCTCTCTCTCTCTCTCTCTCTCTCTCTCTCTCTCACACACACACACACACACACACACACACACACACACCAACTTCAGTTCCCACTCTCTATGCTTTGTGGAAAGATGTGGCTGGATCACTTCTGGCTTCATGCGTTTGGCAGCAGGACATCTTTGTGAAGGATAGATTTGTTTATTGACTATGTTGACTCTACACAATTCAAGGAAATAGAATGTCCCTATTTGCCTATTACCTAATAGCGAGACAGAAACTTGGGAGACAATCTTCTCTGGAGACAGGTTTAGGTAGAGGAGTATAGGGATACAGGCTTCCGAAAATTGAGTTCTGATGGTGGTGCTCTGACTGTCAAATGAAGTTTCCCTTGCCTTTCAGCTCCACACCTCCCAAACCCATCTTCCTTCTGTGGACTGACTAATGTCACTCATATGGAGAACCTCCAACAACTTCCTTAAGGTTCCATTAAGATCAGCCTGATGTAGACTCTGTCTAGTTAACTAAAAGGTTTGTGGTAGGGGTGGCTGGAAGACCGAGGAGAGAGATTAAGGGAAATTTTCAGTAAAGGATGGTTTTGACTGACTGACTGCAGTGTTCTGAGCACCTACAGTGAGCGCGTGTATCCACCCTCTCTACACCCTCCCTTCCCGCTGCACTTGGCTTTGGCTGGAGGCCACATGATTTCTCTGCCCTTGTTGCTGCAGGATGATCAGTGAACACTGACTCACCAGCCCACAGAATAGGTACTGCCAGGTGACTGAGAGCTCACCTTCCTTGCCTTTGCCCTTTCCAGAGAAACTTGCCTTTCTGGTTGTAATTGGTGTAGAGAATTTGTGTGCCTCGTTTTTCATTTATCTTTTACCCCCTTCTTCCCCTCCCCCACATCTCCTCATTTCTTTCTTTCTTTCGTGTATGTGGCATATACTAGTGTTTGTGTGTGTGTGTGTGTGTGTGTTCATGTGCACATGCTCATGCAAGACAGCTCATGGCCACATTTTGAATATCTTTCAAACAGCATGATCTGGGAATGCCCATGCTACCTCTTTTTCACCTGACTTCTATACCTGCCTCCCTAGCGGCTTCTCCCCATGTATCTGCTTCTGAAAGTCATGCACTGGTACATCCTTGCAAAGCTGGCTTTCATTACTCTGCAGCCTGTGTAGGTGCCTGTCCACAGTGCAAGGGTTCCCTTGTGCTCTCTTTGAGCTCTGCCTGGGTAGTCACAGGCACGGGAGCTCAGCACGCTTGTTTACATCATGGGATCCTGCTGAAGACAGATTGCCCAGAACTGAAGAACGTTCCTGACCCAACCTCAGGCACTCAGTGCTGGACTATGGAAGCCCCCGTAGCATGACTTAACACCAGCTGTCCCATTTAATCATCTGGACACTTAAAAACTGTGCAACTGTCCGTGCTTATCAGGGATTATGAAAACATACACACCAAATGCTCCTAGACATCCAGGCAAATAGATCCACAACTGGAATTATTTAGGGCCATATTTTTCTAGTAGAGATTATGAGAGCTGTGCCTCCAATTTCTCTTCTTCTGATTGCAGATTTTCATACAGGAAGTATATGAAACCTATTTATGTACTATTCACTTAAGTCTTAACCAGCTGCAGGGAGACCGAAGTTTCCAGCTTGTAGTTGGCATGGTGATCGTGCGTGTGTGTGGAGTGGATGCAATAGATCACGTGGTACAGGTGTACAGCAGGTGATGGTCCAGTCAGGGTGACTAGGTGTCTCTCCTGCAACATGTGTTTCTGTACTGGGCCTTTTGAACCCCCTCTTCTAGTTCTGTATGAAATATATAAAAGTTGCGAGGGCAGATGAAGTGGCTCAGTGGTCTTGCTGGTCAGCCTGGTGGGCTGGCCTCAGTGCCTGGAAGTCTCTGGTGAGAGGAGAGAACTGATTCCTGAAAATTGTCCCATATCCCTTACACATGAGTGTCTGTGCAGGCTCGCAACACCCTCCCCTTCCATACCCTATGTAAATACAGAATTACAACACAAACTACATAAAGAGTACTGCATGGTCGATCAGAGTCACGCTGCTGTAGGACAGACGTCTAGAGCATCGCATTGCACCCCTCTGTCTGTAGCTCAGCAACTCTTGTCTGACCCCGCTGTCCTCTCCCTCCCATTCCACAGCTCTGTGACTGTTACTGCTCTCTTTCCCGCTGTGAGACAAGCTCTCTTTCCACACATGAGCAATGATATGCAGAGTTAGACTTTCTGGGCGTGGCTTTTCACTTCACACTGTCTCCAGTCCATTGCTGCAGATGACGGTATTTCCTTCTTCTTGTGGCGGGATGATACCTCCACTGTTATACAGATCCCATATTTCTGTATCATCTGAGGGGGAACTCTTTGACTCCGTATTCAGCTATCACAAGGAGTGCTGTAGCCATACTGTCTCTTTGATATACTGACTGGAATTGCTAAATCATATACCAATTTTTTTAAATTTTGTTTTTGTTTTTTGAGACAGAGTTTTTCTGTGTAATAGTCCTGGCTGTCCTGGAACTTACTCTGTAGACCAGGCTGGCCTCCAACTCACTGAGATCTGCCTGCCTCTGCCTCCTGAGTGCTGGGATTAAAGATGTGTGCCACCCCTGCCCAGATTCATATACTAATTTTGACTGAGAAACTTTCACACTCTTTTTCCATAATATTTTATTTATTAATATGCTCATCGGGTTTTGTTATTCTTGCCTTTTTGGTAAAATGATTCTGAGTCAAACAGAATGGAAACTCACAGCAGTTTTGATTTACAGTTCCCTGATGATTGAAATGGTGAGCTTTTCTCCCCATATAATCTTTGACCACTCGTACATGACAAGATCAAGTTCTGCGTGAATCAAGGTTGTTCCTCACTGTTTCTGGGCTTTACCTAGCATCGCGTCATAGGTTTCATTCTTCAACGTTAATTTATTTAACGTACCCTTTATGAAGAAATTCCTGTTTAAAGCCCTTTCGCTGAGTGTTATGGGAGGAGGGAAGGGAGAAAAGTAGATTTCCCTCTGCCCCTGCTCCTGGGAAGCCAGCCAAGGAGCAAAGTGTAAAGAGGACAAAGGTCAGAGCACTGCCAAAGGAGGAAGTGCTGGGAGCTTGCGCCGGCAGCACGAGAGGTTCTGCTTAGCTTGTTGTGTATGCAGTTATCTATTATTCTTTCCAATTGTGGAAAGAATCAAGGGTTGGCTAAAGCAGCATTCAAATTATGCCCAGCTTCCACAAACAGGCTCATTTGAATCTAGATAAAACTTATCAGATATTCTGCATATGACAATTCCCATTTGAATTCCTCTCTCAGCACCAATTTTCTAAGCCTTTCTTGCCCTTCTTTTTATTGTTTATTGACTTTAGAAAATAGCAAAGAGATGGAGTGGGAAATGGGAAAGTACTCTGCTGGAAAAGGCAGCCTTTCTAAACGCGAATTCTCGATGCATTTAGAAATATCCTACAGAATGTTGGGTGTCCCCGGATAGCCCCACAAGCAAGGATGGCTGAGATAGTTCTCAGGCTAAAGAGAAAAGAATACGAGTACTAGTTACTGTTTAAATGCCAGGCATTTATGCTAAGAGCTTAGATGTTGCTTCTTATTTAATAGTCAGAACATTTTTGAATAATTGTATCTTCTCTTTGTGGGGGGAGAGCAAATCAAGGAAGTATTGAGATGAACCCAAGATCATTAGGGTCACTGCAGTGGAGCTGGCGCAGTACCCAGGTCATTAGGTCACTTACAGTGGAGCTGGCACAGAACCCATGTCATTACGGTCACTGCAGTAGAGCTGGCACAGTACCCAGGTCTGTCAATAGGGCATGAAGACTGTTTTTGATAAGTGTTGAACCTTTAGTCCTTCAAGTAGTATATGGCATTTGGGAACTTTTAATAAAATATCTACTGAATGAGTGAATCAGTGGCTTATACTCTGGCTTTAGAGTGAATCTCGGGCAAGTGGGTCAACTCACATGACCAGCAGGCATTTCCCACTATAGATTCCAAGCTTGAGTCCCACCCTGACGTGCCGTCTTTTAGAAAAGCAAAGTGCGCTAGAAGTGGCACTCAGGTTCCACCTTCAGTCCTCCAGCTGCTCGCAGTAAACGTGAAGATTGTTCCCGTGCCTTTCTGTGTCTCCAGTGCCTTTTCTGCAGGATGCCCTCTGCTCTCTCAAAGCGCCTCAATATTCTCTTTGGACTCCTGCAATCGTCTTGATAAGACCCTCCACATACAAACTCTGAAAGCTAGCCCCGCTGATGTAAGAAAACCATCTTTCCACATATGGTCACACCTCTTCGGGACCCCAAGCCCCCGTGGACAGCAAGATTTGTCTTTTCCTCCCACTTTTGCCCCCTTTCTACTTCCAATATTGTTTTAGAGTAATTCTTTAGATTATGATGTTAGAAAAACAACATAATTTCTTAATAGCCTTCTTAGGCTTTCCACATTAACTTCCTGCCACAGCAGTCAGCTGGGCAGCAGCAGTTAGCACTGGGGAGTCCTCATTTCCTGGCCTGCTCTCCTGCCTTCCTCCTGGTCCAGCACCTGGTCTGGGAACCACAGTCTGTGCTTCACTGAATTGTTTGGCTGTGCCCAAGAACTGAAGCCCCTTTGAAAAGGCTTGACGCATTTGCAAAGCACAGCCAAGATCCTTCTTAGAATGTCCCTCCATTTGGGTTTGTCAGAAGCCAGAGAGGTAATTTGCTCCCTGCATGTTCATTCCGGGAGCTCTGATTTGTCAGTTTGTCATCTTACCAAAGATAATGGCTGTTGTGCGGACCAGGAAGGAAAATAAAAGAACGTACTGGAGCATATTACTGTCAATATCCCATTTGCATTTCAAATCCAACAAAACAAATGAAGAAAGGACTTAGTGTGGATGAGAGTTGCTGGAGCTGAACTTGGGGTACTGCCACTCTGCCTTGCTGCTGCAACTGTGCCCCACTGAAGTCTGGAGATGAATTTGGGGTCTGGCAGATGCTCACTCTGTCTTACAGCTGCCACTGCACCCACATTTAAGTCTGGAGCTGAACTTGGGGTGCTGGCAGATGCTCACTCTGCCCTACTGCTCTAGCTGTGCCCCTACTGAAGTCTAAAGCTGAATTTGGGGTCTGGCAGGTGCTCACTCTGCCATGCTGTTGCAACTGCGCCCCCAGTGAAGTCTGGAGCTGAACCTGGGCTGCTGGCAGATGCCCACTATGCCCTGATGCTGCAACTGTGCCCCCACAGAGGTTTGGAACATTCCTGGAGGCCGAAATGAATGATAGCTCTCAGTGTTCCTCTGAACGAATGTGAATGTAGCCACAGTGCCACCTGAATGTCTGGCTATGGCACATCACTGGCAGGGACATGTCTACTCACCCCTGAATCTGGCCTACAAGATGTAAGGCAACCTTTTCAAGACCATGAGATTTTAATAGTCTTTAAAGTGAAGCTACTAGACATCATAGTTTTCCCGGGTAAAACATACAATTAGTGTATGAATCTAGGTTTTACAGGAGACATGTGTGCAGGATGTTTGTTTAACTAGCCTCAGACTGGCATGCAGGCCTACTCCAATATTTTTCTATTAGTCTGTGAATAGCAGTCCAATGAATTATTTATTGGGTTCGCACGTCCTAGTGCTTTCCCTTTCTTTTTCTGTTAAGAACATTCTCTATTGGAAGTCATGGCCTCCTTTAGTCGATTAACCTTCCCCTGTCCGGCTCTCCTTGCTTGAGGAAGAAACCATTAAAATCCCCAGGCAAGACTTTGAAGTACAGAGAAAGTGGCTGTGCCTGCTCAAGACCCTTTGTCACCCCCCGATTGGAATCTTCCTTCTTTCCCAGCTGATTGCAGGGGTTGTACCGCACAGACACCCACACTGAACTATTTTTGAGACGAGTACAGCTTCTGTGAAGGAGGAGAGACAGCTAGCTGGCCTCTCTTCCTGACAGACCCCGGCCTCAGTTCCTGAAGAGAAGACAGGTGCCGGGGCAGGGTTCTTCAAGAGCGGTCTTATCTTTCCTCTGCCCTTTCTGGCACCATCCTTTGCCCTTCCCCCTCTTGTTAACATCTAGGACCAAGATTCTACTGTAGCAGCTCTTCCCCCTAGCTCGAGCTATGGTGACCAAGGAGAGGGACTGAGCAGATTCTGATGCACTCTGCCATCACTGCCTGCAGGGTTTACCGGGGGATTGGCTAGAATATGTGAGTAGAGAAGTCGGCGCGAACTCCTGATTTGTGACCCATGCAGTAAGAAGGAAACTCATGCCAGGTTCTGAGGTGAGGACTCAGACAGAGGAGTAGCAGGTGGAGGGAGAGGGTTCAAAAATTTGATCTGAGATGCCCATTGGAGGGTCAAGGAAATGCAAACCTCGAATTTAGGGGAGTCTTCAGGGAAAAGAGCATGAGGCTTTGGGGTACATTTAGAGCTATAGTTTTAGTAAAACATCTTGAAAATGTATTTAATATACCTGAGTGCTGTGGAACATTTATTTGACTATGTATAGATGAGTTGCATTTGTTTATGATGTGGAATACTTGTTTAACTAAGCAAAGATGTGTTGCCTTTGTTTAATTAGGTAAAGATGTGTCGTTGTTTTACCTCGCCTACCTAAGGCACCTGATTGATCTAATGAAAAGCTGAATGGCCAATAGCAAGGAGGAGGTATTGGTGGAACTGGCAGGCAGGGAAAGTACATAGCAGGAGGACTTTAGGCTCAGGGAAGAAAAAAAAGACAAAATGGAGACACTAGGGGCCAAGTGTCTAGACATAGACATGGTGGAAGCGGGAAAAGTAGAACATACAGAATGAAAGAAAGGCAAAATGTCAATGAAGAGAAACAGGTTAAATTAAGTTAGAAGAACCTAAGCTAAGGCCAAACACTCATAATTAATAATAAGTCTCTGTGTCTTTATTTCAGAGCTGGTTGGTGGCCCAAAGAAAAATTGCAACTACGTCTGAGTCCTATTAGCGTATCTTTATATTTTAAATTGTGTTTCTCATAGTTCAGATGTCTGTTGCTGTATTCCAAACTACCCCATGTTGTGCTGTGGTGGAATATTCCTTTACATTGTGTGAATACATATCACCATGATAGGTTTAATGAAGAAACTGACCGGCCTATAGCTAGGCAGGATAAGGTTAGGCCGGAAAACCAGACAAAGAGAACGCAGTGGAGAAGATGAGCCGAGTCTGAGCAGATGCCATGACACTCAGAGCAAGCAGGATGGTAAATGAACTTCAGGGCAGCACATAGATTAATAAAATTGGGTCAGGTTACTAGAACTAGCTAAAAACGAGCCTAAGCAATCAGCTGAGAATTGCTTGTTAATAAGTCTCTGTGTGATTATTTTGGAGCTGGCTGGCAGACAGGGCTGACTGGAGGTTCTAATGAAAAGCTCCGCCTACACACTGCTTTAAACCATAATGATTTGCTACCGTTTTAGCATTCTGTGGGCTGGGATTGCTTCAACCTGCTTAATTTGCATCTGTCACTCAATGGCATTCAGCTGGAGCCTTGCAGCAAAGTCCTCTCATTCTACAGAGCATCTTGTTTCCTCTCAGCTGGCAACTTAGCTTGTGTTCTTTACGTGGTGGCAACATTGTCCTGAGAGGCTCAGTGCAATATCCTAGCACTTATCCAGCCTCTACTTGTATTGTGTTTACTGTTGTCTCAGTTAGCCAAGCAAAATCACAAGGCAAGGGCCAGAGTCTGTGTAGGAGGGGTTTACAGGAGGGTATGAACACTTGAACACTGGGCAGGGGGTTTAAGTCAGAACCATCATGGAAGAGCCTACCCCACCTGACTTGACAAAGTTAAATAAAGATGACCTATATAAACTGTCGTGACCTATATAATACTCAACAAATCTTAAAGATCATTGTTAAGGCACAACCTTTAAAAGGCACAGTGGTGGCACACACCTTTAATCCTAGTACTCAGGAGTTAGGTAGGTGGATCTCTGGGAGTTCAAAGCCAGCATGGTCTACAGAGTGATTCCGAAACAGCCAGAACTGTTTCACAGAAAAACCCTGCCTTAAAAAAACCAATAATAATCTTCATCATAATCATAATAGCAAATAAATAATAAATAAATTTAAAAAGTCAATCCCAGGACCCATAGGCACCCGTTCTATTTCACAAACATAGAAAAACTTGCCATGCTGGCTGGATGTTTTCATTATATTTTCCCAAGCAGAGTTAGTCTTTTTCCTATAAAAACACTGCCTAATAGATGTTCTGTGACTATATAAAATCTAGCAAACAAGCTCTCTCACGATTTTATTTTTTCTTCTTGTTTTTTTTTTTCATTTTTCCAGTTCTAGGATTAAACCTACCTGCACGGATGCTGGACAAGTATTCTATCATTGAATTATACCCTTAGACCAACTAATGCTCTGATTTTTGAAAAATAAAGATTCCATTTTATACCTATTAAAAATGACTTTACAAGCCTGGCAGTGGCAGCACACACCTTTAATCCCAGCACCCAGGAAGCAGAGGCAGGCAAATCTCTGTGATTTCAAGGCCAGCCTGGTCTACAAGAGCTAGTTCTAGGACAGTGACTTCCGGAGGAGCAGGCCTGAGTCAGTGATTTTCATGAGACCAGGCCCGAACCAACAACTTCTGTGGAACCAGGCTTGAGTTAGCAGCCTCTGCGGGACCAGGCATGAATGAGTGACCTCCACTGGAGAAGGCTCAAGCAACCTCCATGGGACCAGACCCGAATGACCTCCAAGAATGCTGAGCAACCTCCAGAGTGACTGGAAATGTGGCCCCAACTCCACCATGAGGAGCAACCATCTGAACCTTGGATCCACTGGCACCTGAAAGAGTGATCATCAGAGACATGGCTGCAATACACTAACCAGAGGAAAAGATGGGTAGACAAGGTAAGAGCACACTCAACAGCATAAAGACCAACAGCACCACCAAGAACTAGTGGCACTACAACAGCAAGACTCGAATACCCCAAAACAGACAAAGGAGAAGACAATGACTTAAAAAGACTTTAGGAGAATGTTAGAGGCCCTTAGAAAGGAAACAAAAAATTCCCTCAAAAAATGGAGGAAAAGACAAAAAAATTTGGAAGAAATTAACAAATCCCTTAAAGAAAACCAACAAAAAGCAATCAAAAGGTGAAAGAAGCAAATCAAGACCTGAAAACCAAATTAGAGACAATAAAGAAAACTCAAACCGAGGGAATTCTAAAAATGTAAATTATGGGAAAAAGATCAAGAACCACAAATGAAAGCATAAACAGCAGAATACAAGAGATGGAAGAGAGAATCTCAAGTGCTGACAATACAATAGAGGAAATAGACTCATTGGTCAAAAAAAACATTAAATCTAACAAAAACTTAACACAAAATATCCAGAAAATAGGGGACACTATGAAAAGACCAAACCTAAGAATAATAGGTATAGAAGAAGGAGAAGAAGTTCAACTCAAAAGCACAGAAAATATAATCAACAAAATTATAGAAGAAAACTTTCCTAACCTAATGAAAGATATGCCTATGAAGATACAAGAAGCTTACAGAACACTAAATAGACTGGATCCAAAAAAAAGTCCTCTTGCCACATAATAATCAAAACACTAAACATACAAAATAAAGAAAGACTCTTAAGAGCTGCAAAGGAAAAAGGCCAAGTAACATATAAAGGCAGACCTATCAGGATTACATCCGACTTCTCAATAAAAACAATGAAAGCCAGAAGGTCAAGCGTCAGGCAGACATTAAGAGACGGGGGATGCCAGTCCAGACTACTATACCCAACAAAACTTTTGATCACTGTAGACAGAAGAAACAAGAAATTCTATGAAAGAACCAGATTTAACTAGCAACTAGCCATAAACCCAACCCTACACAAAGTTCTAGAGGGAAAACTTCAACCCAAGGAAATCAACTATATCCACAAAAACAGAGACAATAGATGATCTCACAGCAGCAAATCCCAAAGAAGAAAAACACAACACAATAACATCACTAACAATGAAAACTAAAAGAACAGGAATTAGCAATCACTTGTTATAATATACACTAATATAACTAGACTCAACTCACCTATATGAAAATACAAGTTAACAGATCGGATAATAAAACAGAATCCACCCTTCTGCTGCATACAAGAAACACACCTCAACCTCAAAGACAGACATCACCTTAGAGTAAAGGATTGGAAAAATATTTCCAATCAAATGGACCTAAGAAACAAGCTGGTGTAGCTATCCTAATATGTCACAAAATATACTTCAAACTAAAATCAGTCAAAAGAGACAAAGAAGGACATTTCATATTAGTCACAGGAAAAAAAAAATCACTCAAGAGGAAATCTCAATACTGAACATCAATGCCCCAAATAAAAGAACACTCTCATATGTAAAAGGAACACTTCTAAAGCTTCAATCATACATTAAACCCCACACACTAATAGTGGGAGACTCCAGCACCCCACTCTCACCACTGGACAGGTCTGTCTGCCAGACAAAAACTTAGCAGAGATGTTATGACTCAAATGATCTTAGCAGACTCCTATAGAACATTCCATTTAAACATAAAAGAATAAACCTTCTTTTCAGAACCTCACATAATCGTCTCAAAAAATTAACCACATACTAGGTAACAAAGCAAACCTCAACAGATACAAAAAGAAAGAAAGAAAGAAAAAACCCTGGAATAACCCATGTATCTTATCAGATCACCATGGCTTAAAATTAGAATTCAACAGCAACACTAATTCCAGAAAGCCCACAAACACATGGAAATTAAACAATGCTCACCTGAAGCATCGCTGGGTCAAGGAAGAAATAAAGAAATAAATTAAAGACTTCCTAAAATTTAATGAAAATAACCATAGTACATAACCAAATTTATGGGACACAATGAAAGCAACATTAAGAGGAAAGTTCATAGCACTAAATGCCTACATAAAGAAGCTAGAAAAATCCCACTGGTAAGTTAACAAAACACCTGAAAAGTGTAGAACAAAAAAAAGCAAACTCACCCAGGAAAACCAGATGACAGAGAATAATCAAATTGAGAGATGAAATCAACAAAATAGAAAAAAGGAAAACAATACAAGTAATCAAATAGACAAAGAGTTGGTTCTTCAATAAAATCAACAAAATAGACAAGCCTTTACCCAAATTAACCAAAAGACAGAGAAAGAATATCCAATTTAACAAAATCAGAAATGAAAGGGAGGATATAACAACAGACACTCAGCAATTCCAAAGAATCATCAAGTCATACTTCAAAAACCTGCACTCCACAGCATTGGAAAATGTAAATGAAATGAACAATTTTCTAGATAAATATCACTTAACAAAATTAAATCAAGACCAGATAAGCAAATTAAACATACCTATAACTGTTTTAAAAAGCCAGGAAAAGATAGTTTCAGTGCAGAATTCCCACAAGACTTTCACATAACTAATACCAATACTCCTAAAATTGTTCCACACAATAAAAAGAGAAGGGACATTGCCAAATGTTCTTTTTTTTTTTTTTTTTTTTTTTTACCGTATGACAAGAACTTTAAATCTTTGAAGAAAACACCAGAAACTGAAAAGATCTCCCATGCTCTTGGGTAGGTAAAATTAACATAGTAAAAATGCAATCTTATCAAAAGCAATCTACAGATTCAGTGCAATGTCCAGCAAAATTCTTCACAGACATTGAAAGAACAATACTCAGTTTCATATAAAAAACTCAGGATAGCCAAAACAATCCTTTACAACAAAGGGACTTCTAGAAGCATTACAATCCCTGACTTCAAACTCTACTACAGAGCTACAGTACTGAAAACAGTCTGGTATTGGCATAAAAACAGACAGGAGGACCAATGGAATCTAATTGAAGACCCAGGTATCAATCCACACACCTATGAACACCTGATTTTTGAAAAAGAAGAAAAAAATCAAATGGAAAAAAGCATATCTAATAAATATGCTGGCATAACTGTATAGCAATATGTAGAAGAATGAAAATAGATCCATATCTATCATCATACACAAAATTTAAGACCAAATGGACCAAAGACCTCAACAAAAAACCAGTCACACTGAACTTCATAAAAGAGAAAGTAGGAAGTACATCTGAACTCATTGGCACAGGAGACCACTTCCTAAATATAACCCCAGTAGCATAGATACTGAGCAACAATTAATAAATGGGACCTCCTAAAACTGAGAAGCTTCTGTAAAGCAAAGGACATGGTCAACAAGACAAAACGACAGCCTACAGAATGAGAAAAGATCTTCTCCAATCCCACATCAGACAAAGAGTTGATCTCTAAAATATACAAAAAATTCAAGAAATTGATCATCAAAAAACCCAAATAATTCAATTTTAAAAATGTGGTACAGACCTAAACAAAGAACTCTCAACAGAGGAATCTAAAATGGCTGAAAGACACTTAAGAAAATGCTCAACATCCTTAGTCATCAGAGAAATGCAAATCAAAAATAACTCTGAGATTCCATCTCACACCTGTAAGAATGGCCAAGATCAAAACCACTGATGACAGCTTATGCTGGAGAGGATGTGGGGTAAAGGGAACACTCCGGCATTGCTGGTGGGAATGCAAGCTGGTGCATCCCTTTTGGATATCAATATGGCAATTTCTCAGAAAATTAGAAAACCACCTTCCTCAAGACCCAGTAATACCACTTTGGGGTATATACCCAAAGGATTCTCAATCATACAACAAGGACATGTGCTCAACTATGTTCATAGCAGCTATGTCTGTCATAGGCAGAACCTGGAAACAACCTAAATGCCCCTCGACTGAAGAATGGATAAGGAAAATGTGGTACATTTACACAATGAAGTACTACACAACAGAAAAAAAAAGAATGACATCTTGAAATTTGCGGGCAAATGGATGGATCTAGAAAACATCATATTGAGTGAGGTAACCCAGACCCAGAAAGACAAATATCACATGTACTCACTCAAAAGTGGCTTTAAACATAAAGCAAAGAAAAACCAGCCTATAATTCACAACCCCAGAGAATCTAGACAACAAAGTGGACCCTAAGAGAGACATACATGTATCTAATCTACATGGGAAGAAGAAAAAGACAAGACCTTCTGAGTAAATTGGGAACAAAGGAACAATGAGAAGGGGGAGGAAGGTTAAGGGGAAGGGGGAAGAAGGAAGGGGGATGTAAAAAAATATATGACTCAATGAAAACAATTAAAAAATGACTTTAAAATAAAATCTTAAAAATCTGGGAACATAAATTCTTCCCATGATTCTTTTGTGTAAAAATTATGTGCTCAAATTTTGAAATTTGAACCAAAAACTTATTTCTATTTAAATTTTTCTAATGATCTCCTTAGCATTTGATTATCTTTCACTATTAGCCACATCAGGGTCTCTGTAAATACTGCAAAAGCAAAGAACAAAGCAGGCAGGCTTCAACCATAGCTCTTTGCCTGCACCACAATACCACTTCCCAGTGCCTGGTTTAGTAGAGATGTGTGCACATGGACATGGTATATGGGTATGCTATCCCACCGTAAGACTAGAATTTTGACTGTGACGCTCACATGAAGAATCTTCCAGTCCAATTATCTTTAGATTTCTAGAGAATAATACCTATAATATTTCTGATACTTGGAAATTTTCAAGACAGAAAAACAACTTTTGAGAATGATTGAACTTATATGGAGTATATTCACATGTCTAACAACAGAGAGTGTCATTCAAGAGAGAGAGCTATCATAAATTTTTTTGCTTTGTTTTTTCGAGACAAAGTTTCTCTGTAGCTTTGGAGCCTGTCCTGGAAACTAGCTCTCGTGGGCCAGGCTGGCCTTGAACTCACAGAGATTTGTCTGTCTCTGCTTCCTGAGTGCTAGGATTAAAGGCATGCAGCACCACTACCCAGCCTATCATAATTTTTAAAATTTTTATTTAGTCTGAGAATTTCCAACATATGTGTTGATCATATCCTCCTCATACTTCCCTCTCTAGCTCCTCCCAGAAACCTCACACCATCACGACCTCCTCCCAAGTTCCTGTCCTTTTATATTTTTAACTCAGTCCGTCAGTGGTCCCAGGGTTTGCATGGGTGTCGGGGCATCTGTACATACACAGCCTTCTAGGGCCCATACCTCTGCAGCCATGTCACTCCCCCTCCCACAGTGGCCATCAGCTTCCAAGAGCTCTCTAGGTAGAGGTGCACCTTTGAGAGCCCCTTCCCTCTCCCTGCTGGGATCTCTGATGGAGGAGAGTTATCTGTCTATGTTTCTTTCATTGGTTAATTAATAAAGAAAACTGCCTTGGCCCTTTAAGAGACAGAAAATTAGGTAGGTGGAGTAGACAGAACAGAATTGTGGGAACAAGGAAGTAGAGTGGGGGAGACGCTTCAGGCAGTCTCCATAGGGAGTCTCCATGCTGCTCCTCTCCGAGATGGACGCAGGTTAAGATCTCTCCTGGTAAGCCACACCTCGTGGTGCTACCCAGATTACTAAATATGGGTTAAAGGAAGATGTGAGAATTAGCCAATAAGAGGCTGAAACTATGGGCCAGGCAGTATTTAAAAGAATACAGTTTCCGTGTAATTATTTTGGGTAAAGCTAGCCGGGTGGCGGGACACGGCCCCGCCGCTTTCACACTACAGATCTCTGTCATCATTTTTTAAGACGAGAATTGCTTAGTTGTCTGTAGGGTGTTCTTTTCCTCTTTGCATTGTTGAGGCTCTGTGGGTTCTCTTTGGGTTTTGACCCCAGATCCTAGGCCTGGTACTGAGAATCGCTCCTCTGACATCTTTGAATCCCCTAACAGATTTCCTGTCTGTGCAGAAATCCTATGATGCCCAGCATAGAGCCTTTTGGCTACGTGAGTAGCTTCTCTGCTCCCACCGCTGCGGCTCCACCCGACCGTCTACCCTCTTGGGTGCACCTTCGCTGCCGTGGTCGTGGGAAAGACAATTTAGTCTCTTTCTTTTAAAAGAAACGTGCTTCTTGCTTGGGATCCAAACAAAATGCTTCATTCCTTGGCAGAAGCAAACTTGGTTTCCAGAAGACGTCTTTTGTGACACTTCTCAACGCCGTTGTTCATAAAAACAGCACCGGGGTGTGCTGGCTAACCCACACTGAGTGCAACGTTACACTGAGTGCAACGTTACATACAGCAGCAGCAGGAGGTCACGGGGCAAAGGAGAAATGGATGGTAAGAAATGGGTCATAATGGGGAGAAATAGACAGGAAGAGTAAGTTCATGTCTCAGCGCTGACTGACTCCTTTCTTTCTGAATTTTGGGTATGATTTTCATAAAGCCATTAGTTTGTCTTACCCATGTAAGTTGTTTTAGCTTCATTTCTGTTGTGATAAAATATTCAGGCAAAAAGCAAGTTTGGAAAGAAGGTCGTTTATTCAGCTTATAACTACAGTTACAGTCTATCTTCTCCGGGAAGTTAAGGCAGGAATGTTAAACAGCTGGTCACATTACATCCACAGTCACAAGCAGAGAGAACTGAACGCATCTATGCTCACTCGCTTGCTTGCTCCCTTGACTTCTCAACTCATATGCAGTTCTCCCTTACTAGGGAGCAGTACTGTCCACAGTGGACTGGGTTTTCCCACACCAGTTAACCTAGTTATGCAGATATGCCCCCAGGCTAACTCAGTGTCAGCAATCTCCCATGAGTCTCCCTGGCCATAAAATCCTAGGTTGTGTCAAGTTGAAAATTAAAGTGAACCACCACACAATCAAATAAATTTCTCTCTTCACTTTGCTTATAAAAATTAATTGTAAGATTATTTTCAAATTGGGAAGTCATTGGCCATAAAGGCATATGTTTTCCTTGGTTTGAGAATCACTTACAATTGATAGTAATCTGTGTGCCTTTCAAAAGTCAAATGATATTGAGTGATCTTTGACCTAGTTGTCACACACACAAATGCACAGAACTGCATCAGTCAGGCTACTATCAGTGATGCTGCTGTAACAACCGATTCTGAATTTCAGTTATTTCTCACACAGGCTTTTTCCAAGTGTGAATTGGCTGAAGTACTCTGGTTACCACTGTTACCCAAGGTCCCTGGATGATAGAAACTTCACCTTGACTCCGTTTTGATCATACAGACAGAGTATAAAGTGTAGAAAATCGTGGCTTGATTCTTGACTCTTCACATTTCCCTGATAAAGCAAGTCTTATGGCCAGAACTAGTTCTGGAGGAGAAATCCATTCAAACCTGTTAAGTCTTCAAGGGGAGATGATTTGGGGTATAGCGAGCAGCCCAATGACTACTGTAGCACTTAAAAATGACCCCCACCAGAAACTCCAGTCACCTAAACAGTGGGAAAATGCAATAGTCAACACTGAAAAGGAGGGACCATGCTGTCACCTTCCTACACTATTCATGTATTACTTCAGAAAAGGAATTTGGAAATGCCTACCAAGAGCCTCAAAATCACTTATTAAGTTTGAACTTAGATTATACTTTCAAAACGTACAGAGATCCTATCTTACAAATGGTTTGACAGCCTCTATCTGCCTGCGATCTTTGTGAGAGAGAAAGCCTTATTCTTCCTAGGTGCTCTTCTCTATCCCTCCCCCAGCAGACAGCACAGAGTAGACCACTGCAGTCCTCATGAGCCTTCCTCCTGGCCACTTCCTGTCCCTTCACCCACTCATGGAGGGTCTCAGCTTCTAAAACCCCAGAGGCTTTGTTTGGCACCGTCTACAGAGAGGGACTTCGAGGGTGATTCTGGAAGAACACTTTAGAATCAGCGATTGTCTGTGCACATGGTTCCTAGTTTTCTTCCCCTCATCTAAGGCTGAGGAAAGAGCAATGACCGCAGAAACCCTGGTCCCCTGCACTCCTCTGAATGGCTGTGAAATGTTCATACTCCTCATACTCCTCTTCACCTCAATAGGGCCGTCCGGGGAGCCTCACCTTCTAGTGGGAACCTGGCTTCAGCCACAGGATGGTGGGGCAGAGGAAATGAGACGGAATGATTCCTGATGGCTGAGTGAAGGTCTAGCTACAGATTGAAACTGGACACTTAGATGAAACCAGACTTTTCAGGAAATTCCTTCTGACCCTGAGCGAGCAAAGGCAAATGCAGAGGTCTGGTGAGACAGGATGGAAGGTGTGAGCCAATGCCCGCAAGACCCTGAAACAGGTACTTGCAGCCTGGCTTTGCCCTGACCTTGGATGACCTTTCCAACTGTCTGAGGCGGGCTGATTTTAGGACACCTGTCTCATGCAGCAGCTGGGAATGTCAGTCCCACCTAGTTCCACTCAGCTGGAAGTGGGGTCCAGCCAAGCTACCAGCTGTCTCCCTGCTGGTGCCCATAGTTACCGACCTGGTTGCCCTTTGGCTCTCGACTCTTGTTTATCCCGCACTGCTGTTCCTCCTCTGTCCCTTCTCTGCTCCCATAAAGACTCATCTCTTTCTTTAAAGCGCTGCTTGAAAATGAATGTTCTAGATCTGAACATTTTCCCAGGAAGGGCTAAGAACAAACCCTGACATCCTGGGGGGAAAAGCCATTTGCAGGTTTCTGAGGTTTCAAGGGTTGTCACAACAAATTACCATACATCTGGTGGCTCACAACAACAGGACTTTATCCTGTCACATTCTGGTGCTGAAGTCTGTCATGAAAGTTTCAGCAGACCCATCTCTAGCACGAGATGTGGTTCCTGGCAGATGTTGGCATACTGACTTCCAGCTGCCTCATTCCAGCTCCCGTCTCCACCTCGACTGTCATGTGATCTTCCCTGGATGTGTCTGTGTCTTTGAACAAAGTCTCTTCTTTCTTTTACATAAATACCATCACCTGGATTTGGACGCTGCCCTCTCCAGTATGACCTAGTGCTCAGAGGCGTCAAGGTTCAGGACTTGGGTGCATTTTCTAGGGGATTCAACCGAACCCAGAGCCATGGATACACACTAGTTTGACTCACCAGTGTGAGATGCTATTTATCTAACATGGTGACATGTGGGCTGCACTTTAGAAGTGGCTCTCTGAGAGGGGAAGGAAAGGAGACAGCACTGTATTTGACCCAAACTGAACTTGAAGTACCAAGAGCAGAGCAACAGAAGTGGTGTGTTCTGTCTCATCTCCTTTGTACATTGGGGCATAAGCTAGAACTCTGCTGTTCTAACTGTTGAGAAGACTTCATCTCCCAACTTGCCTGTTTTCATATTCTCTATATTAGGTGTAACCAATATAGGTTCTTTCTGCCTTAAAAGGTAAGTAGAACCCCATTGCTGCCTCACATATGCCCAATCAGAGAGTCAGAAAAGCTGTTATAACCCATTCATGAAAACCCAGGTGGTGAGCAATATAGCTGAGCGCCAACCTCAATGCAAGTCTCCTTAACCCTTTGGAAAGCCATTTGCTTTGGCTTGAACGCTCATGTGGATGCCCACTATTCGGTAAGTACCGGGTACTCAACCAAGAAGATGAAGCAAGGGATCCAGTGACATCACTGCAAGCTCGCACTGTAGAAGGGGGACTCTGAGGGGCACACAGGAAGAAATGAAATGAAACTGAAGGAACAAGTACCCCCTGGTCCCTCCTAGGACATCTCGAGGGTCTGACATGGAGTTGTGTCTTATGGCTGATGACATCTTCTGTTGTTTAGGTCCCCTTGCCCAATCAGTAGAGGGAGTTTATAGTTAAAGAGCCCCAGCTTCGTGTGCTGAGGTAGCTTAGTGTGCTGTTTTAGGGTTCCTATTTCTGGAAAGAGACACTATGGCCATGTCAACTCTTATAAAGGAAAACATTTGATTGGGTGGCTTACAGTTTAGAGGTTCAGATCATTATCATTATAGTGGCAGGGCCATTTTCTTTCAAACCACTGCAGGTACAGACACCCACTCACATCCCAGTGGCTCTGTTGCTAGCCTTACTTTGCTTGCTAAATTTCCAGAAAAGCAAAAAGAAACATCTCGATGAGCTGATGGCTGCCCAAGTGACATGTTGAACTCACTTGAAGTTCACGCATGAGTATGGTTGGATTTTGAAAACAGTTGCTTGGATCTTTTGCAGGGTTTAATATTGAAGGCCCATAAGTATAAGATATTCCTAACCACATTCATTTGTTTTGTTTTGCCTCCTATAACTCATGCAAACCATCATGCCTGGCAGTAGTATTTTTTTAATTGACATACATTTTGTTGTTTGATTGTTGAGAACAATTTTATTGAAGTTTAACCCCAGGCCAGGCAAACTGTAAGTCTGGGCAGCTTCCTGGAGGAAATGAAGTGAAGAAATGAGATAAGCCATCGTGGAAGATAGCCACACGGCAGACAAGTGGTAACACGTGACGGAGGGCACGATAGAGAAAGAACAAAGCCCTGTGTGTTAAGAAAACATGTGTGGAAGAGAGATAGAAAGATAAAGGGAAAATTTGCTCAGAATGACAGGCACACTTAGGACAGCGTAGCACTAAACTACAGCCCCAGCATACTCAAACTGGCATGAAGAATAACTAAAAGTAGCCAGTGATGGTGATGCTTGTGCTTGCTCCCATTGCTCCAGATAGTGAGGCAGAGGACTCATGAAGTAAAGACTGGGATACCTCGCCAGCCTCCACCACACAGGGAGACACACAGGACAAAGAAAAACGCTAACACTGTCTCGGACTGTCAAACGTGTGGCATGTCACTAAGAGCACTGCAATCCTTCCTCGGGCTCAGCATCGGTGTCTGCTGGTTTGACATTAACCAAGAGGCCCTTTTGCTGCCTTAGACTTGGGCTAGAATAAAAGGGAATGTAAGACCTGGCAGGAGAGGCCGCTGTCCTCTGTGCTCTCCTGTGACTGCAGTGACCTACACCTGAACAAATATTCAAGATCCAACAGGATCTCTCCCCATACTCCAAACTGGTCAAAGTTTCATTTGATGCTGTTATTTCCCATTTCAAATGCCTTTGATAATGAAAGCCAGCTGGGGAATGGGAACACAGTCCATGCTGCCCAGCCTGATCTTCAAAACCCTCTGTGATCCAAACTGGACATTATTTCCTAGGGCTCTCTCACCTTCTGTTCATAGTGTATGTGTGTGCATATGTGTGTGTGTGTGTGTGTATGTGTGTGTGTGTATGCACATGTGCATGTTTGTGTGTATGTGGGCTATGTGTGTGTGTGTGTAGAGGCTCAAGGCTAATGTCAGATTTATCTTTGATATGTCTTCCACCTTATTCTTTGAGGAAGGCTCTCTCAGTTAAGCACAAAGGTCCCCGATACTACTATTCTTACTGGAATAACAGGCAGGCAAACACACCCATCGGGCAATTATGTACAACCTGAGAATCTGAGTTCCAGTTCTCATACTGCACAGCAAGCATCTCAACCATTGAATTATTTCCCCAATAACCTCCAATCCAATGCAGTTTTCTGGCCTCCCCGTGTGCAAGCACACACATCCATGATAGCAGAGTCAGCCAAATTCTACCTCACAGATCTCATCATAAGTCTTCCATGCTGGAATTCATTTTCTCTTTCCCAAACACACACCACTGTATCTACAGTACCATAGCATTCATCCTGAACCTGTGTGTGGCAGAAGCAACAGCTGCCTAATGATGCCCCGTGTTCCTAGCATGTAGAAGGAACCACGGCCCGCTGCTCCTGTTACACTAGCATGCTGGGAAGTTGGTCCTACACAACATTACACTGTAAGCTTCCTAAGTAAAACTCAATCCTCTGATGCTTCTCTGAGAAATCTCTTCACTGGCCCTCTGTTGTTCCCATGATGGAGCCCCAAACCTGCCTCCATCCTCAGAAGCCCCAACAGTGTCTCCAGCCTCAGCTTCTGCTGTGCCCAGCCTTACCCATCTTTGCTCTGTGCTATTGGTACCCTCTTCTAGGAATGTTCTTCCTGTGTTTCCCTCAACCTTCTTAAGCTCAACTGTCACCTCTCTGAGGAATTCTGGGGCATCCTGCCTCTCCTCCACCCGCCTTCTCACCCTACACCAAGGATACTGTTATTACATAGTATTGTAAGTTCTTTTTTACACATACCTGGAAATAAATATTTTGTAATGCAAGGCCCCATGTATTAATTTTATCTGTATATAAAGCGAGTTCTCAGGTAAATAATTTTTTCAAATAAAAAATTATGGGTTTTTTGAATGCCCAAGCAAATGAATGAATTGAAGAATAATTATGCCATGGTTATGGCAATTTGACTCATTCTGGACTCACCTTTGAAGAGAGTTTCTCTTTTTGTTTTGTTTTTTTGTTTTATCAACACAGGGTTTCTCTGTGCAGTCCCTGGTTGTCCTGGAACTTGTTCCATAGACTAGGCTAGGCTTGAACTTAGAGATCTGCCTGCCTCTGCCTTCTGAGTGCTGGGATTAAAGGTGTGTGCCACCACTCTCCAGTCGTTTTACTCTTTTTCTGTCTTTCACCCTTCCTTCCTTCCTTCCTTCCTCCCTTCCTTCCTTCCTTCCTTCCTTCCATCTCTCCTTCCTTCCTTCCTTCCTCCCATCTTTCCTTCCTTCCTTCCTTTCTCTCCTTTTTCCTTCTTTCTTTGAAAGAGTATTAACAAAGGATTGTCTAAATTAGGTTAGTATATGGGTATGTTTGTAGGCTATTGTCTTGACTGCGTTAATTGTGAGGGAAAATCCAGTCCATTGTGGGTAACACTATTCCCTGGGCTTGGGTCATGAAATGTAAACATAGAAACAGTAAACTGAACATGAGAATGTACACATTCACTCTCTCTTGACTTTGGATGTGACCGGCGTCTTCAAGTTCCTGTTGCCTTAATTGCTCTGCAACGGCAGACTCTAATCTATAACTGTAAACTCAAACAAACCCTTTCTGTCTAGTTTTTTTTTTTGCTAAGGCATTTTGTCATAGCATCTGGGAAGGAAACTAGGATAAAATAGCAGCTACATGTCGAGTTAACTGCCCTCCCCTAAGAGGATTGTTATTTGCCATATCCGGCATGACTCCAGGTACTTGACAAGATTGGAGTGGAAAGAAAATGAAGAAATGCCTGATTCATAGGCACACAGGAAATCTGGGATTGGGTAGACCGAGTTCTCAGATGGAGTAACCTCAGCACCCCAAAAGCTGGCTGTGTTTGTTATATACAGTTGAACAGAGAGGTGGGATTATTACATGTACCTGAATCAAGGAGATGGGGTTTATGGTATATGGCTGAACCCAAAGGCAGGTTTAGCTAGTCTTCATATGAGCAGTCTCTGCAGGGGAGCAGGCTTCAGGCCATAGACATCTTGGGGAAGCTACACTAGATATGTTATGCACACACTATCAGCTTAGTACTTAGGACAGAGGAAAAGCTTTGCAACTTCCCTGATCCTAGGCTTTGCCATTTCCCATGGGTCTAAGGCACTTACACCTACATGGACGTGCCTATGTCAACAACACATGTTCTCTCAAGACTTTGACTGCTTCCCTACAGCTATTCATTTTCATGTGTCCATATATCTTATCCTTGCACAAATAAGTTTTCTTTACTTCTTAAGGGAAAAATTTACTTAGGAGATAGAGAAATCAAAACACAGAACCCAGGAGAACAAGGGGATAAATATCAGTTGTAATGTGAATTGAATGTCAAAGCTGTACTTCCTTGGATCTCCATTGTAACTTGGGTTTCCTCTACATAATTTCAAGCAAGGGCCTCTAGGCACCTCTATCTTAGCTACTTTTCTTTTTTATTTTATAAATTCCCACTCCCTCCCCTCCTCTCATTCTCTCCACACACCCTCTCATCCCAAGAAAGGGCAATGCACCCTTCCCTGTGGAAAGTTCAAGGACCTCCCTACTACATTTAGGTTGAGCAAGGTATACATCCAAAGAGAATAAGATCCCCAAAAGCCAGTACATGCAGTAGAGACAAATCCCAGTGCCACTGTCAGTGGCCGCTTAGTCTGCCCCAGCTGTCAACCACATTCAGAGGGACTAGTTTGTTCCTATGCTCATTTACTTCCAGTCCAGTTGGAGTTGGTGAGCTCCTATTAGCTCAAGCAGACTCTCTCAGTGGATGAACCCCTCATGGTCATACTTGCTCATACTCTCACTTCCCCCACTCTTCAACTGGACCTTGGGAGCTCAGTCCAGTGCTCCAATGTGGTTCTCTGCTTCTGTTTCCATCTGTTGTTGGATGAAGGTTCTATGGTGATATTTAAGATAATCATCAGTATGACTACAGGGCAAGGCCAGTTCAGACACCCTCTTCTCTATTCCTTAGGGTCTTAGCTGGGGTCATCCTTGTAGGTTCTTGGGCATTTTTCCAGAGCCAGGTTTCTTGCTAACCCCATAATGGCTCCCTCAATCAAGATATCTCTTTCCTTGCTCACATATCTGTTCTTCCACCATCTTGACTATCCCATTCCCTCAAGTTCTCCTCAACCCTCCCCTTCTCCCTTTCCTTCTACCTCCTGCCCAATTGCTTCCAGATTTCATCAGGTGATCTTGTCTGTTTCCAATTTCCAAGTGGGTTTATATATGTTTTTCTTTGGGTTCACCTTATTACTTAACTTCTCTAGAATTATAAACTATAGGCTCAATATCCTTTGTTTATTGCTAGTATCCACTAATGAATTAGTACATAACATATTTGTTTTTTGGTGTCTTGGTTACCTCACTCAGGCTAGTGTTTTCTAATTCCATCTATTTGCATGCAAAAATCAAGATGTCATTGTTTTTTACCGCTGAGTAGTACTGTAATGTATAGATGTGCTCCACTTTCTTTATCCATTTTTCAGTTGAAGGGCATCTAGGTTGTTTCTAGGTTCTGGATATTCCAAATAATGCTGCTATGAACATAGTTGAACAAATGCTTTTGTAGTATGATTGGGCATCATTTGGGTATATTTGCAAGAGTGGTATTACTGGATCCTAAGGTAAGCTGATTCCTAGTTTTCTGAGAAAGCACCACACTGATTTCCAAAGTGGTTGCACAAGTTTGCATTACCACCAGCAATGGATGAGTGTTCCCCTTACTCCACATCCTCTCCAGCATAAGCTGTCATTAGTGTTTTTGATCTTAGCCATTCTGACAAGTGACTTAGCTACTTTTCTATTGCTGTAAAAAAAAATGCCATAACCAACTAAGGTAACTTATAAAAGAAAGCACTTGGTTGGTTAACAGGTTCAGGAGTTTAAATCCTTGGTGATAGAACAAGGCATGGCAGCAGGAATGGCTGGAAGTTCATATCTCAATCCCCAGCTTGGAGGAGAATGAGTACAAAGGGCATAGCAAGCTTCCTTTGAAATGTCAAAGTCTGCACTGATATACACCTCATCCAACAAGGCCCCATCTTCTAATATTCCACCAACTGAGAATCAAGTATTCACCCATATCAACCTCCAGTGTGTGGGGGCCACAGAAGTGGGTCCACTCCACCTTGACTGAAGGGCAGAGAGCCTAAGCCTATCTTGCTCTTTCAAAGTTATTGACAGGAACTCTGACTTAAGGAGTGGCTACAAACAAGATGTCTTGACCTAGGGTGTGGTTATTTGGTGTTTTGTATATTAAGATGGTCCATAAAGGTGGATTCACTCCACTTTGACAAAAGGTCAGAGATTCTAAGCCTATCCCTGATCCTTCAAGAATATGACAGGAAGTTTGACCAAGGGAGTGGCTGCCTACAGGATGCTTGGTCTAAGTTGTGGTCATTACATGATTACATGTCCTGCTTACAACAGATTATTTAACTAAATGATATAGTTGCTTGATATTTCAAGTATTGAAGCAAGTAATTGTTGTTTGTCCTTTGTGTCTTCTCCTCCTTTTGGATTGGGGTGTATAAGCATATGGAAAATAAACATGGACATATTCAGTATTTACTGGATAGCCCTCCAGGTTCTACTCTATGTCTCTGTACTTCTTTTGGATCTTTATTAATCCTACCTAATTTTTCTAATCCACATGCCCCTACCCTGGAACATGCAAACCCCATCAAGGCTGGACCCTGATAGATGTCACCCCCAATGTGTGGCTATGACAATGGGAGCCATTATCGTTCAAACCACCATAGCCTCACTACAGGAAACCTGATCCTGCCCCACTTCCTGTCGCTGCATGGGTGAAACAGTAAATGGGACAGGCCTGCTTGTTTGGGTTTCTGTCCCGCCCAGTACCCCACAACTGTTTAGCCCCAAAGAAAATCACACAGAGTTCTCTAAAGTCATAAAGCTGATTGGCCCATTAGCTCTAGCCTCTCACTGGCTAACTCTCACATCTTGATTAACCCATTTTTCTGATCTATGTTAACCATGGGGCTCAGTACCTTTATTCAGTGAGGAAGATCACATCCTGCTGCTTCGGTGATCTGGGCAGGAATGGGAGGAATCAACTTCCTCCTTCCCAGAATTCTCCTGTTCTCAATATATCATTTCTACTTCCTGTCTGGTTTTTCCACCTATAACTTCTGATTGGCCAATCAGTGTTTTATTTAAAACATGATTGACAGATTACAGACAATTCTCCCGCACCACATGGGTGCTCTAGAGACTGTAGCTGGAGCTTTCATGACCCTCTAAGATGCACTGTGCAGCCTATAAAACCTACACCATGTGGATGCCGCCAAGTTCTGCTGCTGTCTCCCAGTGGAGTCTGGCCCTCTCTACTGCAGCTGTAGTGGCTTCTGTTTGCCTCAGCAGCTACTGAGGAAACTCTTGTAGGAAGCTTGTTTTGAGCAGAGAACCCCTTTACCACGTTCAGTTCTGGATATCATCTTTCAAGTAAGTTTCCTTTTTCCCAAATTATAAATTACTACCTTTAGCAATTAATAAATAAGGTCGCATCTTCCGAGGACCTTTTCTGCTGTGTCAGTGAAAAATGTGGGGTTTCTGTTTAATGGGCTAACACCTTACACATACCAGCTCTGTGTCCAGTTTTAGAGTCCCTCTTGATGGCATCCTTACCAATCTGGCCACTTCTCATATCTCTCTGTCCCACTTACTACTCAGTCTCTCTGCAGCCCTGGGTAAGAGCAATGAACAGAGATTACACCATAAGCTGAATGTTCTCCTGTCTAGAATTTTCTCCTCCAAATATTACTCTTGAATTCAGCCTCATTAAAGTTCTTAGGACATGGGCAAAATAAAACAATGCTATTTTCCAGAATAGAACACAAATAGCCCCTAGCCCAGTTCTCGCTCAAACCTCATGAGCTGGACCTCTTCTCTTTGTATTTATGTCTGTCTTGTGTTCTTCCAAACTGCCACCAGAGTGACCCATTAGACTCTGGTTCCAGCCTTCTAGGGCTTCTCTGGCCTCCATAGCCCTTCTATTAGCAAGTTATAATGGTCCAAGACCAACATGGCCAAGTTAACATTAGCAACAACCCAGGCTTGGAGTTGCTTTTCCATACCAGTGTGTTTTAATGTTGCTGTGTCAAAATCCCCGACACACACAAGTTAAGGAAGGAAGGTTTGTTTGGATTCATGTGCTGAGATATTGTCCCATTGTGGCAGGGAAGGCATGGGGCAAGGATGGGAAGCACCTGGTCACACTGCATCCAGAGTCAGAAAGCAGAAGTGAGTGCTAGTGTTCCATTCATTTTTTTCTTTCTTCTTCAGCCTGGTACCCCAGCCTATGGGATGGTATAATGTTCCAGGTGAGCCTTCCTTTCTCAGTTGACTGCCACTGCGAGCATCTTCACAAACGTTCCTAGAGGTGTGTCTTCTAGGTGATTCTAAATCACATCAAGGTGACTGTCAAAAATTAACCATCACACTATATAGTCAAGACTGTAGACAAGACTATTGACATAGAACCACACAAAAGCTCTTACACAAATGTTCATACAAATATTATTTGAATCAGTCTAAAACTAAAGCAGCTCAAACATCTATGAGGTGGTGGCTGGATACACATAGATGGACCTATCTATAAAATAGAATCTTCTTTGTCAATCAAAATGAGAGAAGTCCTGACACAGTCCGTAACTTGAATGAAGGGAAAATGCCATACTGAGTGAAAAAGGATAGGAAATACTACTCATGCATATGCAACGTCAGAATAGACAAATCCACAGAGACATGAAGTAATCTGGTGCTTGTGGAGGACCAGGGCTCAGCACGTGGGGAGTGATTCAGAATCACTTTTATGTCAGAAAATACCATAAAGACCGCGATGGTGATTATAACTTTATGGATATATAATAAGATACTGAACTTGATAGTTAACATTTTTTAAAGTCTAAAAAAGCTATAATTGTTTCACAGGTGATATTAACTTATCAGTGCTTCCATGGCAAAGGAAAAAAACGAATCCTTGAAGAGAGTTCTGGGAAGCAGGACTACACACAGATTCTATCAGGAGTTGGCTAGTCTGTGTCTTCTGTTTACCCACCTGCAGGAAAACGAGGTGGCTTTCACAGTGCTCTACAGAGTCCAAAGGTTCCTTGTTCTTCCCTGGGCAACACCCTTAGCACCCAGCTAGTCTTCCTCATGCCAACTGGAAAGATTGCCAGGAAGAAAGGAGAAAATGAGCAGATCTTTCTTTGCCCATCTTTACCAGTTGGTCCTGAAATATAACACTGCCTGTTCACCAGGAAGCCTCTGTGAGTCTGAGCTGGAATTTACAGTTGTTGCGCTCTCTGCTTAGTTGTAGACCTGGATGAATGACCCAGCAGAGGACCTGGCTGCACTGTCCCCCATCCCCACCCATAGAATGGCCCAGCAGAGGACCTGGCTGCACTGTCCCCCACCCCCACCCATGTCTACCTGCAGGACTGTGTTACTGGACTCTGCCTGCAGCATAGAGTTTGCTATAGCCTCCCCTGTACCATTTTCAGCACATCTATCCACATTAAGCATTTCAAAGGCAAGGAAAGAAAAAAAATATACTAAGGAGTAGATTTTAAGATTTTGTTTGAAGCCTGGAGGCAGAGGCAGGTAGATCTCTGGATCTCTGAGTTTGAGGCTAGCCTGGTCTACAGAGAAAATTCCAGGACAACAATTTCAATGCAGGGAGACCTTGTCCGGAAATTTTAAAAAATGAGAACAAAAAGAAAGCAAACAAACAAAAAAAAAGGGTTTTTTGTTGTTTTTGGTTTTTTGCTTGTTTTTTTAATGCTGGCATACTATTTAGTCTTTAACAGAGCAGGCTTTAGCAATCCTGTGAAAGAAGTATTTTTCTCGGAGCCTCAGGTAGTTCTAATTTAGCAAGAGCACACAGCCTCATCAAGAGCACACAGCCTCAGCAAGAGCACACAGCCTCCGCAAGAGCACACAGCCTCAGCAAGAGCACACAGCCTCCGCAAGAGCACACAGCCTCAGCAAGAGGCAGGTGAGAGGAGCTCCACGGGGTATCTGGAGCACCTCACTCTCCATGCCATCTTGGCTTATGCCCATCAAATTTTAACCTGCCTAAGTCTCACCTCTTACTGGTTTGTGATTTCATCTCAGCTGAAGCCCACGATGTAGACAGTACTCCATGAGCAACAAGAACAAGCCGTATCACGTATTTTACCACTCCCAGAGGAAGACATGTTAAGGAAGGAGATTCCCTTTATCTTTGGGGAAACTGAGTCTCAAAGAGTTTAAATGAGTTGACCAGGGCTGTAGGATGAGGACTCAAATCTGAACTTCTAACTCAAATCCCAGTGTCGCCTATTCTAAACTTCAGCTTTCCAGAGATTTTGGAGCTCTCAAGCCTGGGACAAAGGCTGAGGTACTCATTAACATATCAAAGTGCCTGCTAGCCACCAGTTCTCTCCTCATCTCTCAGTCCCTACCTGTTACAGGGCCCTCTTGTCTGGCATACCCCACCCTCTGCCCTAACCTTCTCCAACACTGGGGCTGGACTACCCTTCCTCCAAAGGAGTTTTGTAGGTTAATTTTTTTGTTTCTTCTGCCAGCTCCCAAATTATGATATAGAGACTTATTATTAATTATGAAAGCTTGGCCGAAAGCATAAGCCTGTTCCTAACTAGCTCTTGTAATTTAAATTAACCCATATTTATATTGATCTACATTCTACCACATGGTTTTTACCACCATACTCATTCCACATCTGTCTGGCTTCTCTGCCCTTCTCAGCAATCTCCCTCCCCCAGCCATCCTGTTTAGCTATTGGCTGTTTAGCTTTGTATTAAACCAATCATAGTGACATATCTTCACACAGTATAAAGGAATATTCCACATCGTTTTTTTTCCTATGTAATCAAGCTGTTTTGGTTACCCTGGCCTCTTGACTTCAGGTTCCCCTCATCCCCTCTCTCCTGGCTCCCTTCCTCGCCTCTCCTCACATGGCATGGTTCAGGGTCATGGGCACTCTGGACTCTCCCAGATGTCTCTGCCACTGGCTGTGTTCTCCATTTTATCCACAATAATCTTACTTCTCTACCATACAAAGGAACAGTCATACCCTTTCTTTTTTTTATTTCATTTATATTTTTTTCATTCATCTGCTGTTGAAACCTAGGACTGTTGACTGAGTTTACTTTGTCCTGCCCGGTTCCCACAGTCATTAAGTCCCAGAGAAATTACACAGAGGTCCACATTAATTATAAACTGATTGACCTAGTATCTCAGGCTTTTTTATTAACTCTTATAACTTATATTAGTCCATAATTCTTGTCTGTGTTAGCCACGTGGCTTAGTGGGCGAAGCAGTTACATCTTGTGTCCTCTGTATCTGGGTCATGATTGCAGACTGTGCTTCCCCCTTCCCAGCATTCTCGTTGCCCCACCTCTACTTCCTGCCTGGTTGCCCCGCCTATACTTCCTGCCTGGCAACTAGCCAATCAACATTTTATAAAAAATAATACAAGTGACAGGATAAAAGACTATTGTCCCACAGCACTCCCCCCTTAAAAAAACAAACAAACAAGAACTCTGAATCTAATATCCTTTGTTTAGCTTTTCTCCTAACATAACAACTTGTAACCAACATTCTAAACAAAGGAAAATATACAAAGTCCAATTTTGGGGAATGTGGGCATAGTTTACAAAGCTACTTCCTGCTGATTGAAGGTGCTGGTAATCTTATGGGGACCTTAAGAAAATTTAGAATTATGATAAAGTCATGACTGGAGAATCCTGTGAGGCTTGATTATCTCAGGCAGCAGTCTTTGAACTGTTCTGGATGCATAACTCAGACATCTGGGCCATTCTTCCTATCAGAGATTTCTCAGGGGATCTTCCTTGGTCAAAACTGATTTTTCTTAATGCAGAATGAATCCACAGTCTCTCGTTTCCTGTGAAAACAAAAGTAAAACCTCTTCTTCAAAGTAACATGTTTTTTGACTTAAAATTTAAAGTCAAAGCATTTTCAATATATATATATATATATATATATATATATATATTGGATTAATCCAGCAGCATTTATAATCAAATGTCTTTTAGCAGCTTTTTATCCTTCCTCAGCATTCAAACAATTCAAAGAGAACATAATAGTATACAGTACCCAGGTTCTCTGTGTATTTTCCATTTTTATGTAATTTTATTTTAAACTCTATTTCTTTTATTTTTATTTTTAATTTTTGGCTTACAGAGACTAGGTTTCTGATATAGATATGAATAATTTGGATTGTTATGGATTTTGCTTTATTGATATAAATTTAAGATCAATCTTGTTATATGTATATTTCTGTTCTTGATTAAGGTATTGTGATTGTGTAGATCATTTTAAAATGTAATATATAATTAGGAAATATAGGTTGTTAATGGATAATCATCAATAATAGTCAAGCTTGTAGCCATGTTAGATTTTCTAGATATATAGAGATATATTTCAGTTAGATAGATATTCTTCATATCTTTCAAAGACTAAAGAATATGGCATTTAAAATGTTTT
Source organism: Arvicola amphibius (assembly GCF_903992535.2). Lineage (NCBI taxonomy): Eukaryota > Metazoa > Chordata > Mammalia > Rodentia > Cricetidae > Arvicola > Arvicola amphibius. The sequence goes on from NC_052057.2 coordinate 46,526,084, forward strand.
CATAACTTAGGGTTTTTCATGACAATGAGACACGTGTGCTCCTGGCAGTACCAGCTACTTCAATAGGAAGATGGGCATTGAAGAGGCTCCTTATGGAGTTTGCTAGCCATTTGGGAAAGAAACTGCTCTTGCCTGGACTGCTTAACTGGACACAAAGAACCCACAGAGAGAGGACTGCTGAACTTGCCTAAAGATGAGATGATCCTTCAGGGTTCCTGTTTTATGAAAGGATCTGCAAGTCTTCAGGACACAAAATAAAGTGACTAAACTGTCTTTGGAATTTTCTGCTTCATGGAAATATCTGCTGGATACTATGGGCCTGTAGGCTGAAGATGGATGCCTCGACAGTACAAAAGAACTTTGGGTGACCATCCAGGCAGGGAGATGTCTCTGTCATTTCTAGAGTTTTGGAAGTTGCTTACTTCCTGTTTATGTAGGTAATATTATATCTTTCTGAAGTCTTTGATGGAGCTGAAGAATAGATAGATAGCTATAGTTTTTGTTATGCCAAAAGTTAAAATAGATATAAATAATGTAACTGTAATTCTTGCTTGATAACTGTTTTGTTATATGTAATTTTACTTTGTTAAAGTTAAAGCCTTCCTTTTTGTTAAACAGAAAAGGGGAAATGTTGTAGGAGGCCCTTCTGTATTTGTGTTGCTTTCATTGGTTATTAAAGAAAATGCCTTGGCCTAGTTGATAGGGCGGAACTCAGGTAGGCGGGGAAGATGGAACAGAATTCTGGGAAAAAGGGCAGAGTGGCAGATGCCATGAATCTCCAGCCTGAGATAGACGTAGGTTAGAATCTTGCCAGTAAGCCACAATCACATGGTGATATGCAGATTTAATAGAAATGGGCTAATCAAGATGTTAGAGTTAGCCAGGAAGAGGCTAGATATAATGTGCCAGGCAGTAATTTAATTAATACAATTTCTGTGTGGTTATTTTGGGGACTAAGCAGGCTTGGCAGTGAGACGTGGCCCGCTCCTCCTTACTACGGGTTTCTCTGTGTATCTTTGGCTGTCCTAGAGCTTGCACTGTAGACCAGGCTGGCCTTGAACTCATAGAGATCTGCCTGCCTCTGCCTCCCAAGTGTTGGGACTAAAGGTGTGTGTCACCACACCTACTCTCTTTCTTTCTTATTTTAAGGACTTTATCCTTTTTTCTTTTTTTCTCTCAAGCCTACATATATTTTTAAACACACTGTAAACCATTGTGAGGTTTTCTTCATCTAAACCTATTTTTACTATCTATATATATCTCTCTTTTTCTGACCACATCAGTCTTTAATTTGCGAACTAATATGGCTAGGATTAAGGCCGTGGTTTTGATGGCTAGATGCACTCCATTTCTTAGCTTTCTGAGAATCCAGCTTCGTGGTGTAGGTACTGGCCAGAACCATGTTTATTGCCACAACTGTATGGCGTTTCAAGGTCCATGCTGCCACCAAGAAGCATGCTGTAGGCTATTCATAAACACCATTTAAATGTTTTGTGGCAGAACCTCTTCAAAGGGTTGCAAAGTTTTTGCAGCTAAAGCTGAGTCAGGAAACCTCTCTAAAATGAGACACCTTTGCCTCTAGCAAACAGAGCCCACCTGAGAAAATGCTGCTATCAATAAGCCATGCTGAACTCTATTCTTTTCTGTCTAGAATTACTTCCCAAGCACTCTCAGGCTTTATGTGGATGCACTTATCCACACCAGTTCCTTTTTTATTTCTTGGTTTCCTTCAAAAACCCTTCATCCCTTTTGTATGGCGCTTTAATAAGCATTATTTTGTAAATTAATTCATTTTCTGTAATTTAGCTTCATGGATTAAGCATAGCATACAGGAATTACACAGAAAACAGAACTTGAATGTCATCTGAACTACCTTTGATGTGTTTGACTTTGGAAAGCATTCATTTCCTCATGTACATGATTTGCTATAAAATATGTATTTTTACTTGTTCTACACACACACACACACACACACACACACACACACTCATTACTAGTCTTAAAAGACCATTGTGTTTACCAGTTTTATGTCAACTTGACATAAGATCGAGTCATCAAAGAGAAAGAAGCCTCGTGCCTCCATGAGGTCCAGAAGTAGAACATTTTCTTAGTGATCAACAGGGAGGGAGGGAGGGCTCAGCCTATTGTGGCATAGATTGGTAGTGGTCCCTGGTTCTATGAGGAAGCAGGCTGAGCAAGCCCAGCCATGAGCCGCAAGCCAGTAGGCAGCACTCCTCCATGGCCTTGGCATCAGCTCCTGCCCCCAGGAGTTTTGTTTGCCCCTGTCCTGTCTGAGTTCCTGTCCTGACTTCCTTCAGTGACTGACTATGTTGTGAAAGTGTGAGCCTTTCCTCCCTGAGCTGTTTTGGTCACGGTGTTCCATCACAGCAACAGAAACTAAGACAGTATCCTTTGGTAATGCACACCTTCTAGAACCTCCGTCTGTGCATCAACTCTCCTCCTTGGTCCTGGTCCTACAGGGGACTTCTGACCCACACAGAATTGGTCAGGGCACAGGAAGGTGCCTGCCTGCAGCCTTCTTTGTTTTCTGTCCTTTTCTGAAGCTGACCAGAACCTAAAGATGTTATCTCTGATGATCTGGGCTTCCTTACTCTTCATCCAAATCCCATGCCCTGCCATGAGGCTGCCTGCTGCCTTGAGGCAGACCTCCACACTGGTAACTCAAACAGCAAGGTCTTTTTCTTCCTGTCTTCCATTTTCCTCCTCTAAGCAGCTGCTGAGATTTACAGCTCAACTGCCCTGGGGTGCTTTTCTTCTGCAAGGCAATAAACTTGTCTTAGAATTTAAAAGAGAATCGGTAGAAGTGACTCCATGACTTCTTAGGTCTGATTAACAGAGACCCGCAGGTTCTCCCTGGGCCTTTGGATCCTTTACTGAGGGGAAGGAAGCAGGCACTGAAGAAACCCCACCATTCTGAGACTGCTGTGGCATTAGTTGCTCCCTCACCTCTGAGACTGACTGCCTGGCAGGAAGTTTAGGGGAGAAGGATTAATTTGGAACCATGATTTGAAGATCTAGTCCAGCGAGGTAGAGAATGCATGGTGGCAGGAAATCTTCAGAGCTACAGCATGGGAGTTTGCTCACACATACGTGGATCAGGAGGCAGAGAGGGCAGACAGGAAGAGGAACTGAACTGAAAATCATCAAAACTCACCTCCGGAAATCAATAAGGCCACCTCCTAAATGTTCCAACAGCCTGTCAAAATAGTGCCACTGCCTGGGGCACATCCAGACAAAGGAACCTGTGGGGGACTTTCGCATTTGAATTGAGGAAACTCAGAATGGCCCCTGAAGACCAGTAGAAAGGAAAGCTCCTAAGACAAGGCTCTGATGCTCTGGGCTAAGCTAGACTCCAGCGAATGGCTATGCAGACACCAGGTACCAGTGGAGTTACCACAGATCTCTGGCCATTTTGCGTACTCATAGCTAAAACTTTGAAAGAGGACTTCTCATCTAAGCCCAATTAGCAGGGGTCTATGAGAAATAAGAAGTCTCTGTTTAAAGCCCTGAGTTCTGTGGTGCATTAAACAGCAGCAGGTAGGGAGAAGACATGAGATGACAGCCACAGCCTCTATCTCACTGGACAGAAAAGCTGTGAAGACTCTATGCGGCCGTGGATTCAACCACACAGCAGGAAGTCAGGGAAATGCAGAGACTAGCGTTGCTCAATTTAATTGCACACCTTTCTAAAGTCCTGCTGAAGGCTAACTCACGCATTTGTTCCAAACATGCATATTTTTAAATTCTGAGAACAAAGCAAGTATTTGCCTGTGGAAGTTGGCCTACATGAGCCAAAAGCCCTAAGGATTTCTGGTCTCCCTCCCTTTTGCTCTGAGTTTTTTTCTCTAATTTCTTTGTATCTGGCTTGTTAGGCTGGTTTCAGCCCACTCTAGTTTCACCCAGGCTAGGATCCTATCTGCTGTGTTTAGCGTGCTCCTTTGATCTGCCAATATAAACCACTTAAAATTAATTACCACACACAGACACACTAGCTGTCTGTTGGCAGAAACTGCCTCTCTCTGTCTTGCTCTCCTTCCAAACAGCAAGTGAATTTTTGTAATAAAGGCGTCTATTAAACAAGGGACCCAAAGCTCCTATTCTAGAATATTATAACCTTAATGCACTGTACACAGCCATGCTCCCATGCTTCTCAGCACATGCAAAAATGTATTTTCAGATTTTCCCTGGTTACATATCCAATCGAGCTGAAGATGGGGAAGACGTCAAGGCTCCAGATTGATGGTGATGAAGTTGTACAGATAAACTATGTAGTATGTATTTCTTTAAATCAGAAGAGGTTTAATATTTAAAGATATTTTAATTTTAATGGTGTGCATATCTGTGTCTATGTGGGGATATATGAACATGTGTCTATGTTCATACGTGTCTATGTCTCTAGGTGCATGTGTGTGCAATGCCTTAGGAAGTCAGAGATCCCCTGGGGTTGGGGTTATGGTGGTTGTGAGTGTGATTCCATGACGTATACACCATATTAGCCAATAATCTCCTGCCCGAGGAACGCAGACGGGTTTGGGAACAGGCAAGACAATATGCAGACGAGGTTCACCAAACTCTAGCATCACATCCCCTCGGAGCAGAGGCGGTTCCGGAACAGGACCCCCATTGGGATTATAACAGCCCAGGGGATATCCTGGCCAGAGACCAATTCATAACATGTCTCCTGGCGGGCCTACGTAAGGCTGCCCTCAAACCGGTAAATTATTCTAAACTCTCAGAGGTCATTCAGGATACGAAGGAAAATCCTTCTTCATTTCTGGACCGTCTCACAAAGGCCCTGTTACAGTTCACAAACCTAGACCCGGAGAGTACGGAAGGCAGAAACATACTAATGACTCATTTTTTTAATCAGTGTTATCCAGATATCAAAGCCAAACTCAGGCGTCTGGAGAATGGCCCTTTAACCCCGCAGGCGGAAGTTCTAGAGGTAGCCTTTAAGGTATATCACTCGAGAAATGACAAGGCCCACGGTCACTGCCACGTGGTACCCGCAGCTGCTCAACCGACCGACATGATGGGCTATTCGTCCCGCCCCAACCGGGCACCACCCCCGCCTCCCGGAAGGCGTGATCCACCGGGTCCGTGCTTCAAATGTGGTAAGATGGGCCACTGGGCCCGAGCATGCCCCAATCCCCAACGCAGCCCCAGGGGACCTTGCCCAAGGTGTCACAGGGAAGGTCACTGGTCTATAGATTGTCCTCGTGTGCTCGGTGATGCAGACACAGAGAATGCCCAAGTGGACCTCTTGGGTCTGGCCTTGGATGACTGAAGGTGCCCGAGCTCCGCCCCGACTGCCACGGTTATCTGCAGCCAGGAGCCACGGGTACTTCTCACTGTATCGGGAAGGCTCATCTCATTTCTCTTGGATACCGGAGCTACGTATTCGGTTCTGAGGGAATTTTGGGGGCCAACCTCTCCTTCAAATTCCCCTATTGTCGGGGTAGGGGGACAGCCCTATTTGCCCCAGCGGACTCTGCCACTCAATTGCGTGTTTAGAGGTATTTTTCTCACTCATTCGTTTTTAGTCATGCCAACCTGCCCCGTGCCTTTAATGGGAAGAGATCTTTTAGCTAAACTGGGAGCCTCCATTTCTTTTGCCCCCCCCCACTCGCTTTGTTCCAGACTCGCCAACGACACAGTTACTGCTGCTCCTGGCTCCCCAGCCTTCTGACACTAATGCCTCTCTTCCTCTTCCAGCCTCCCTGGTGGATCCTCTGGTATGGGACACTCAAAATCCTGCTGTTGCTAAACACCATTCCCCTGTGGTCATTCAATTACAGGACCCCACCAGATACATTACTCAAGCTCAGTACCCTCTCTCTTCCCAGAGCCGCAGAGGACTTAAACCGATTATCTCTGACCTTTTGAGGAAAAGACTGCTCCGCACCACCTCCTCCCCCTTCAACACCCCTATATTGGCTGTTAAAAAACCTAACGGGACTTATCGTTTGGTCCAGGATCTCCGGCTTATTAACTCAGCTGTTGTTCCCCTTCACCCAGTGGTTGCTAATCCCTTTACACTTTTATCCAATATTCCTCCAGGAACCTCTCACTTTTCAGTTCTAGACCTTAAGGATGCCTTTTTCTCCATTCCCCTTAGCCCTCAATCTCAAAACATCTTTGCCTTCACCTGGACTGACCCGGACACTAATTTCTCCACACAGCTCACCTGGACCGTCCTTCCCCAGGGATTCCGGGACAGCCCACACCTCTTTGGCCAGGCTTTGGCCTCTGATCTGCTTTCACTGTCTCTCCATAAATCAAAAATAATTCAATATGTAGATGATATTCTCCTATGCAGCCCGTCTTTGGAGATCAGCAAGACGGACACTGCCACCCTATTAAACTTCCTATCCAAAAGGGGCTATAGAGTCTCATCCTCTAAGGCCCAGCTGTCCACTACTGAGGTAACGTATTTGGGTTTAACCATAACCCCAACACAAAAGGCTATTACTCTAGACAGAAAAAAACTAATCCAATCCCTTACAGTTCCTTTGACCAAAGAGGAGGTCTTATCGTTCCTGGGAGTGGCCAATTTCCTGCGTTCCTGGATCCCTTCCTTTTCCCTTTTAGCTCGTCCTCTGTACGAAGCAGCTCTGGGCTCCCTGCGTGAGCCCTTACCCCATTCAATCATAAAGCCCTTCCAGAGGCTCCAACGGGCTCTCATTCAAGCCCCAGCTCTTCATCTTCCGGATTTAACTCGTCCCTTTTCTCTTTATGTAGCAGAGAAGGAGGGATACGCTCTCGGGGTCTTAGGACATCAACTGGGACCTTCTTTTGCACCTGTAGCATACCTGTCAAAGAAGATGGACCTCACCACTCGGGGCTGGGCACCCTGCATACGTGCGCTGGCAGCTGCTGAGCTTCTGATTCGTGAGTCAAAAAAACTGACCTTTGGAGCGCATACCACAGTCTTCTCTCACCATAACTTGTCCAATCTCCTAACTTACAAAGGCTTACAAACCCTACCCCCTTCTAGAGTTCTTTCCCTACAGGTAGCGCTGGTGGAAGATGCCAGTCTCACGTTTCAATGCTGCCCACCTCTTAATATTTCAAACCTTCTACCTCGACCTAAGGTTGATGACTCCCCATCCCACTCCTGCATTGAAATCCTAGAGGATCTACTACCTCACCCCTCACATATACAGGAGGGCAAACTGTCCCAGGCCACTTATACCTGGTACACAGATGGCAGCTCCTTTTTATGTGATGGGACTCGTAAAGCGGGTTATGCTATAGTATCAGATACAGAGATAATTGAGGCAAAGGCACTCCCTGCTCATACTACCAACCAGCAGGCTGAACTAATAGCTCTCACCCGTGCCTTTCAGCTAGCGAAAGGACAAATTTTAAATGTTTACACAGACTCTAAGTATGCATTTCATATCCTCTTATCCCACGCAGCTATCTGGAAGGAGCGTGGGCTTCTTACGACAAAAGGTGGATCCATAACTAATTCTGATCATATCATGGACTTATTAAAAGCCTCTCATCTCCCTAAAGCTATAGGAATTATTCACTGCCGGTCTCATCAGTCCGACAGTTCTACTGTTTCCAAGGGAAACAATCGGGCTGACAGGGCAGCTAAGACAGCAGCACTCCAGAGCCCGGATCTACCTCAGTCTCCCCAGGGAGTCCTTACAGCACAGCCCACATTCCCGCAGACACCTGACACCCAGCAGATCCTGTCCTACCTACACAGGCTCTTTCACCCTAATAATAAGGCCCTGCTCCACTTTGTTAAGGCTCATCTCCAACCTACTCCTGAGGATATAAGATTTCTAAAGGCCATGACTGCCTCCTGTCAGATCTGTCAAAAGTCAGATCCTAAGACTAAATACCGTAGCTTCCCTTTTCCTACCCATCAGGCTAGGGGCTCTCTTCCAGGGACTGACTGGCAGCTAGACTTTACTCATATGCCTACAGTCAAAAGAGTTAAATATCTTCTGGTTTTGGTGGATACAATGTCCGGGTGGGTTGAAGCCTTCCCCACTACTAACAAGAGAGCCCAGACAGTCTCTGATATTCTTCTCCGAGAGATCATCCCCCGGTTTGGGATTCCAACCTCTCTCCAATCAGACAACGGCCCTGAATTCACCTCCCAGATTTCTCAAAACCTGTCTAAGGCCCTCGACATTCCTTGGCATTTTCATATCCCGTACCATCCTCAGTCTTCAGGTAAGGTAGAGCGTGCCAATCGCTCTCTAAAGGACACCCTTCTTAAGTTGTCACAGGAACTGCATCTCGACTGGGTAAAGCTCTTACCTTTGGCCCTTCTTAGACTCAGGGCCCTACCAAAGAGCCCGCTGTTTATTTCACCCTTTGAACTCATGTATGGACGGCCGGTTCTAACCCCTGGCCTTCCACCTAAAACCTCCCCCCTACCTGATCACCTGCTCACGCCATTACTAACCCACTTACGCTCGCTACTGTGGGATTTCACTGATCACTCATTACCTCGACCATGTACTAATCCATGTCCACCACCAATTAAGATTGGAGAACAGGTACTATTTTCTCCCCCAGGTCAACGTCCCTCATCCCTTTCCCCTAAATGGCAGGGTCCCCTCAGAGTAATTCTTCTAACTCCCACAGCTGCCAAGCTCGAAGGACTTCCTCACTGGATTCACCTGTCACACCTTAAACCATTCACTCCTCCAACTCAAAAAGATTCCTCATTCACAGTAACTCAGACAGGACCTTGCTCTCTCAAGTTCCAGAGGACACCAACTTCAGTACAAGAAAAATAACGGTTCCATCTACACTTAACTCTTTATTACACTAACACACCCTCTTTTCCTTTTCCTATGTATGACCTCTAAATTCTAAATAACTACTTAGTTGTCATTACAGGAATCATCATCGCTCACGGAGACAAGGGATTCAGATCATAAATATGGTCAAAAACCTTATTTCTCTTTTAAGGCATTTTCTTTAAGTTCTAGGAAGCCAGCTTGACACACCTGAACGGATTGGACACGAACAGAATAAGTATTCAAACGGAATAAGTATCATTTAATTTTTTATCACTCTTGGCCTCAAAAAACCCTAAAGCCCCCCACTACCTCAAATCCTTAAGCCTTCACCTCATATCCCTCCCCCCTTAATCTTTCCTTTCCTAATGCGATTCTTGTTTTCCAGCACCTAACGACAACCCAGTTCCTCAAGATACCAACGGATGCGGTTTCAATCAGCCATCCCCGGGACACGGACCACCAGGACATCCCAGGACGTCAGTAAACAGGACATCATTACCAGGACACACCGGAACCATCCTAGGACGCCAGCAAATGGGACCAGGACACCAGGACATCAACCCCCCCCCCAAAAAAAAAAAAAAACCCTCGACGCCCACAAAGTCAGCAGGAAGCAGCTATGAGACCGGGCTACGCCCCCATTCCCTACCCACTAAGACTCCCCCCCCAAATTTTTAATAAACAAAAAAGGGTGGAGATGTGATTCTCATGGGATGAGGACCACACCTCCCGGAAGGATCAGTTTCACCCCTCCGGACTGGAAGACTACATTTCCCAGAAACACCACAACGGACAACCACGCCTACGCAGATTCTTATATATACCAGTGTTAAATCCATCCCCCCTCTCTTTCTTGTCCCTCCCTCCCTTGACCCGCACTGTCGAGCACACCCTTCCCTAATAAACAATCTTCCCGAGCACGTGGTCGCGTCCTGGGTCTCCCTTCCTCCGGCTCCGCGATACACCCCACGCCATAAGAAGAACAACAGTGAGTCTTGCTGTGTTGCTCAGAACAGAACATGGAACATACTCTTAACCACCGAGCCATTGCTCCAGCCCAAGACTTTTGTCTTTTGAGGCAGGATCTCCCTCTAACTATCCTGGTCCTTCCTCCATGGACCAAGGTGGCCTCACTGTCTCAGACTCCAGGTGCTGAGATTCTGAGCCTAAAGCCCCTCACCTGGCCAGTCAGGAAGAATTTCGTGGAGGACACTGGGCAGCCAGATGGATTGGCTCTAGCCATCACTGTACTTTTAGGACAGTTTCCCGTCTGAATCTCAAAGCTAGCCAAAAGAAGTCCAAGGCTGGAATTTGCAAGCCTGTCTCAGCAAAGTAAAGTGACTTCTTTCAGAGTTCCCAGCTCACAATCAGGAAATAATTCTGTAACACACATGTCTTGTGTCAGTCAAGAAAGCAAGTTCTGATGAACTAAGCGAAATACCAGAAATGCATAAGCATAAGACCGGGTAGGACTTTTCGCTTCTTAAGCAGGACTGTTATGATGTCCTTTGTGCTCCGCGTGTTCATCCGTGGGATGGTTATATATGTGGTTGGGGATTTAGATACTTCAGATAAACACACACATTCCAGCAACAAATACCTTATAATTAAGCACATTCTTTTTGGTGCACAATGTGTAGACAGACTTTCTAAGTGGGAAGAAGATTTTATGATGATAAGTAGCCTCCTTCGAGCTCAGACATACTTAATCATCAAGTAAGAAGACAAAGCAAAATAAAGAGCTAAGCTTTATGCATTGGTCAGTGTTTAGAACTGAAGATTTATCTGCAGGCTACAAACTTGAGTTTTCTGTTCTGCTGCTGGGAATGTCATGCCCATGTATGACTTGCTCACTTGCTTTCTTCAGACAGCTGGACTCGGACCATCCGCACCTGCCTGTTCACGCTTAGGTAGCTGGTGTGCTCATAGAAGAAGGCTTTGGATATGTTCGAGGACTAGTTTCAAGCCTCAAGGAGGACAAGCAGGTGGAGGGGGAAAACCCAGTTCATAAAATCTGTTATCTAAAATTCCTAAGGGTGAGAAGAGCAAGAAAAAGAAATTAGCATGGAATAAAAATGTACCTTTAGCTGCATGAGATCAACATGAGGAAGCCAGAGGCATCTCATCGATAAAGTACATATTTGGATGAAGCTGTTTCATTTTGGAAGCTTCAGACTAGTGGAACCTGCAGCGAACTGCATTATAAGGTTATGTGGACAGTTGATGGGAGTGGAGTCAGTGCTCGAATATTAATGGCATCGTAATTAGGATGCTCCTCCCCGTTTCAGCCCTGCTGGTAAGATAAGACCCAATCCTGCAAACAGAGAGGAGGAGTGTCCTTCAAGGACACATTGGCCTTGCTGTCTTTTCACAATTGGCTTTATTTTATTTTTAAGTTTTAGATATATTTTATTAATTCTTTCAGAATTTCTTTTTATTCCTTTTATTGAAAATAGTTTTTTTCTCACACAATAAATCCTGATTACAGTCCCCTCTCCCAGTTCCTCTCCCCTCCCACCCAGATCCACATAAATGCACAAAAGACAAAGAGAGAAAGTTATAGATACTTTAAAAATTAAATTGAATTTTTTGAAAAAGCCCTGAGGTGACATTATGAGCCAAGGAAACTCCAGAGATACCTTTGGGTTTGTCGTCTGTTGGTCAACTGCTGGGCATGTCACCTAACCTAAAGAGTTGTTTCCCCAGTGAGACTCCCTTGGAGAAATTAAATTTTCCTTTGAGGGTGGTTGTCATCTGAAGATAGTTTCTGGGCATGTGTCTGCTTCTTTTAGCTCTAAGATGCCATCTTGTGCAGACCCGTGCAGGCCCAGGGTATGCTGCCCTGGTCTCCTAGTTTGTAGGTGCACTGATCTGCTTGATTTAAGAGGCTTTCTTTATGGTGTCCCCCATCTCCTCCTGTTCTTCCACTCTTTCTGCCTCCTCTTCCAGAGGTGCCCTGAGCCTGAGGGGAGGGATTTGATGGAGACATCCCATGTAGGGTTGAGTATTCCAAGACCTCTCACTCCGTGTATTTTCCGACTGTGGGTCTCTGGATTTGTTCCCATCTGCTGTAAGGGGAAGCTTCTCTGATGATTGATGGTCGAGCAATGCACAGATCTATGAATAAAGCAGAATGGCATTAGTATTCTTTTTCTATGTTCTTTTAGTGGAATAGTAGTGTTTGGTTTTGCCCTAATTCTTGGGCTATCTAGTCTTAGGTTCTTGGTCATCCAGGTAGTGTTAGGTATGAGTTTCATCTTGAGGACTGGGCCTTAACTCAAATCAGATACTGGTTGGTCACTCCCACAAGCTTTGTGCCACCATTGCACTAGCATATCCTGCAGATGGATCACCATTGGAGAGTGAAGCATTTGCAGTTAGGCTGGTATACTGTCCTATACCAAAGATGCTAGAACACAAGCATGAGGGCTCTATGTAGGCAAAGGCTTGACTTCTCCATGTCCAATGAGCTGAGTAGGTGTTCTCTTCAGCAATAGGACTTTGCTGTCAGTTTATGGAGAGCAACCTATAGTCTTGGCAACAGACTGGGTTGTTTTGGGGGTTTTCAGAGGATCACTTTAGCCAACAACTCAATTAGATATAACCCAATCCTAGTATTAGAAGCTTCGTTTGGTGACAAGAGATGTCCAGTTGGAGCTTTTGTCTCTCCTGTTATTTTTTTTTCTCTCTCTCATGGTTTATTTTTTTTATATTTAAAAATTTCCATCCCCTCCTCCTCCCCCTTCCCTCCCCTCCTTCTCCCCCTTCCCTCCCCTCCCCTCCACCCATACCTCCCCTCCCTCCCTCTCAAGGCCAAGGAGCCATCAGGGTTCCCCACTCTATGCTAAGACCAAGGTCCTCCCAACTCCCCCCAGGTCCAGGAAGGTGATCGACCAAGCTGAGAAGGCTCCCACAGAGCCCATCCATGCAGAATTAGAGCCCAGCGCCATTGTCCTTTGCTTCTCAGTCAGCCCCCGCTGTTGGCCACATTCAGAGAGACGGGTTTGGTCGCATGATCCATCAGTCCCATTCCAACTGGAGTTGGTGATCTCCCATTAGTTCTGTCCCACCGTCTCTATGAGTGAACTCACCCCTCATGTTCCTGACTTTCTCCCTCTTGTTCTCGCTCCTTCTGCTCCTCATCAGGACCTTGGGAGCTCAGTCCAGTGCTCCAATGTGGGGCTCAGTCACCTTCCCCATCCGTCGCCAGCTGGAGGTTCCCTCACGGTCCTGACTTTCTTTCTCATGTTCTCTCTCCTTCTGCTCCTCATCAGGACCTTGGGAGCTCAGGCTGGTGCTCCAATGTGGGGCTCTGTCATTTTCTTCATCTATCGTCAGGTGGAGGTTCTATGGTGAGATGCAAGAAATTCATCAGTATGGCTATAGGAACTGGCCTTTTCAGGCTCCCTCTCCTCAGCTGCCTAAGGAACTAACTGGGGGCGTCTCCCTGGAAACCTGGGAACCCCTCTAGGGTCAAGTCTCTTGACAACCCTCAGGTAGCTCCTTAAATTAAGATATATGCTTCCCTGCTCCCATATCTACCCTTCCTATATCCCAAGCACCCCATTCCTCCGAGCTCCCCCCATTCTCCCCTTCACACTTTTCTCTCCCCATCTTCCCTTGGCCCAGTCTCGCCCAGCCCTCAAGTTCCCAATTTTGCCTGGCGATCGTGTCTACTTCCAATATCCAGGAGGATTACTATATCTTTTTTGGGAGTTCACCTTCTTATTATCTTCTCAAGGATCCCAAATTTATAGGCTCGATGTCCTTTAATTATGGCTAGAAACCGATTATGAGTGAGTACATCCCATGTTCATCTTTTTGGGTCTGGGTTACCTCACTCAGAATAGTGTTTTCTATTTCCATCCATTTGCCTGCAAAATTCAAGATGTCATTGTTTTTTACCGCTGAGTAGTATTCTAGCATGTATATATTCCACAGTTTCTTCATCCATTCTTCCACTGAAGGGCATCTAGGTTGTTTCCAGGATCTGGCTATTACAAGTAATGCTGCTATGAACATAGATGAGCATATGCTTTTGTTGTATGATTGGGCATCTCTTGGGTAGATTCCCAATAGTGGAATTGCTGGGTCCTGGGGTAGGTTGATCCCGAATTTTCTGAGAAACCGCCACACTGCTTTCCAAAGTGGTTGCACAAGTGTGCATTCCCACCAGCAATGGATGAGTGTACCCCTTACCCCACAACCTCTCCAGCAAAGGTTATTATTGGTGTTTTGGATTTTAGCCAACCTGACAGGTGTAAGATGATATCTCAAAGTTGTTTTGATTTGCATTTCCCTGATAGCTAGGGAGGTTGAGCATGACCTTAAGTGTCTTTTGGCCATTCGAACTTCTTCTGTTGAGAATTCTCTGTTCAGTTCAGCGCCCCATTTTTTAATTGGGTTAATTGGCATTTTACCGTCTAGTCTCTTGAGTTCCTTATATATTTTAGAGATCAGACCTTTGTCAGTTGCAGGGTTGGTGAAGATCTTTTCCCAGTCAGTAGGCTGCCTTTGTGTCTTAGTGACAATGTCCTTTGCTTTACAGAAGCTGCTCAACTTCAGGAGGTCCCATTTGTTCAATGTTGCCCTTAATGTCTGTGCAGCTGGGGTTATGCGTAGGAAACGGTTCCCTGTGCCCATCTGTTCTAGAGTACTTCCCACTTTCTCCTCTATCAAGCTCAATGTGTTCAGATTAATATTGAGGTCTTTAATCCATTTGGACTTGAGTTTTGTGCATGGTGATAGATATGGATCTACTTTCATTCTTCTACAGGTTGACATCCAGTTATGCCAGCACCATTTGTTGAAGATGCCCTCTTTCTTCTATTGTGTACTTTTGGCTCCTTTATCAAAAATCAGGTGTTTGTAGGTTTGTGGTTTAAGATCCGGGTCTTCTATACGATTCCATTGGTCAACTTCTCTGTTTTTATGCCAATACCAAGCTGTTTTCAATACTGTAGCTTTGTAATAGAGTTTGAAGTCAGGGATGGTAATGCCTCCAGAAGTACCTTTATTGTATAAGATTTTTTTGGCTATCCTGGGTTTCTTGTTTTTCCATATAAAGTTGATTATTGTCCTCTCAATCTCTGTGAATAATTTTAATGGGACCTTGATTGGGATTGCATTGAATCTATAGATTGCTTTTGGTAGAATTGCCATTTTTACTATGTTGATCCTCCCAATCCACGAGCAGGGGAGATCCTTCCATTTTCTGGTATCCTCTTCAATTTCTTTCTTCAAAGACTTAAAGTTCTTGTCAAATAGATCCTTCACTTCCTTGGTTAGAGATACTCCCAGATATCTTATGCTATTTGTGGCTATTGTGAAAGGTGATACTTCTCTGATTTCCCTCTCTGCTTCCTTGTCCTTTGTGTATAGGAGGGTGACTGATTTTTTGGAGTTGATCTTGTAACCTGCCACGTTACTGAAGGAGTTTATCAGCTGTAGGAGTTCTTTGGTGGAGTTTTTGGGGTCGCTTATGTATACTATCATATCATCTGCAAATAATGAAAGTTTAACTTCTTCCTTTCCAAATTGAATCCCCTTGATTCCCTTATGTTGTCTTATTGCTATTGCTAGAACTTCAAGCACTATATTGAAGAGATAAGGAGAGAGTGGACAGCCTTGTCGTGTTCCTGAATTTAGTGGGATAGCCGTGAGTTTCTCTCCGTTTAATTTGATGTTAGCTGTCGGCTTGCTGTAAATAGCTTTTATTATATTTAGGAATGACCCTTGTATCCCTAATCTCTCCAAAACCTTTATCATAAAAGGGTGCTGAATTTTGTCAAATGCTTTTTCAGCATCTAATGAGATGACCATATGGTTTTTTTCCTTCAGTTTATTTATATGATGAATTACATTGATAGATTTTCGTATGTTGAACCAGCCCTGCATCTCTGGGATGAAGCCTACTTGATCGTAATGGATAATTTTTCTAATGTGTTCTTGGATTCGGTTTGCCAGTATTTTATTGAGAATTTTTTCGTCAATGTTCATGAGTGAGATTGGCCTGTAATTCTCTTTCTTGGTTGAGTCTTTGTGTGGTTTAGGTATCAGGGTAACTGTGGCTTCATAGAAGGAATTTGGCAGTGACTCTTGTGTTTCTATATTATGAAATACCTTAAGGAGTATAGGTATTAGGTCTTCTTGGAAGTTCTGGTAGAATTCCGCATTGAAACCATCTGGTCCTGGGCTCTTTTTGGTAGGGAGGTTTCTGATAACAGTTTCTAATTCTTCGCGACTGACAGGACGATTTAGAGCATTTACCTGGTCCTGGTTTAACTTTGGTATATGGTATTTATCTAAAAAACTGTCCATTTCTTTTACATTTTCCAATTTTGTGGCATACAGGCTTTTGTAGTAAGATCTAATGATTCTCTGAATTTCCTCTGTGTCTGTGGTTATGTCCCCCTTTTCATTTCTGATCTTATTAATATGCGTGTTCTCCCTCTGCCGTTTGATTAGTTTGGCTAAGGGTTTGTCAATCTTGTTGATTTTCTCCAAGAACCAGCTTCTTGTTTCATTGATTCTTTGGATTGTTTTCTGTGTTTCTATTTTGTTGATTTCTGCCCTCAGTTTGATTATTTCCAGTCTTCTACTTCTCCTAGGTGAGTCTGCTTCTTTTTTTTCCCAGAGCTTTCAGGTGTGCTGTTAAATCACCAATGAGTGCTTTCTCCGTTTTCTTTAAGTGGGCACTTAGTGCTATGAACTTTCCTCTTAGCACTGCTTTCATTGTGTCCCATAGGTTTGAGTATGTTGTGTCTTTGTTTTCATTAAATTCAAGAAAGACTTTAATTTCTTTCTTTATTTCTTCCTTGACCCAGGTGTGGGTCAGTAGTTGACTGTTCAGTTTCCATGAGTTTGTGGGCTTTCTGGGGGTAGCATTGTTGTTGAATTCTAATTTTAATCCATGGTGATCCGATAAGACACAGGTGGTTACTAATATTTTTTTGTAACTGTGGAAGTTTGCTTTGTTACCAAGTATATGGTCAATTTTCGAAAAGGTTCCATGAGCCGCAGAGAAGAAGGTATATTCTTTCCTATTTGGGTGGAATGTTCTATAGATGTCTGTTAAGTCCATTTGGTTCATTACCTCCATTAAGTCTTTCAATTCTCTGTTAGGTTTTTGTCTGATTGACCTGTCCATTGGTGAGAGAGGAGTGTTGAAGTCTCCAACTATTAGTGTGTGTGGTTTGATGGCTGCCTTGAGTTCTAGAAGTGTTTCTTTTACATAAGTGGGAGCTTTTATATTAGGGGCATAGATATTCAGGATTGAGACTTCATTCTGATGGATTTTTCCTGTTATGAGTATAAAGTGTCCCTTTCCATCTCTTCTGATTGATTTTAGTTTGAAGTCAACTTTGTTGGAAATTAGTATGGCCACACCTGCTTGTTTCTTAGGGCCATTTGCTTGATAAACCTTTTCCCAACCCTTTACTCTGAGTAGGTGTCTGTCTTTGTGGTTGAGGTGTGTTTCTTGTAAACAGCAAAATGTTGGATTCTGTTTTCGTATCCAGTCTCTTAGCCTGTGCCTTTTTATAGGTGAATTGAGTCCATTGATATTAAGTGATATTAATGACCAGTGGTTGTTAACTTCAGTCATTTTTAGTAGTAGAGTTTGTGTGTTTCCCTTCTTCTAGTTGTGCTGGTGAAGGGTCGCTAGATGCCTGAGTTATTGTGGGCGTTGTTGGACTTCTCATGTTATTTGATGGTATCATTTGGATCAACTTCATATACGTGAATACTTTAGGAAGCTTCCACTATATTAGCTGTCCATTCTAGCCTTCAAATGGCCCTTAATTTCAGCTGTCTCTTCCCATATTTCCTATCTCATCCTCCTCCCCATTTGATCCTCCCTTTTCAGTACCCTTCTATCCATACACAACTATCCATTCTATTTCCCTTTCCTAGAGAGATCTTTATGCTCACCCCCAGTCTATACCTAATCTCTCTGGTTCTATGGATTGTTGCTTGGTTATCACTGACTTAACAGCTAGCATAAAAGTGAATGCATGCCATATTTGTCTTTCTAGGTCTGAGATAATTAGGATGATTTTTTCTCATTCCAGCCACTTACCTGTGAATTTCACGATTTCATTTTTAAAATATGATTTATTTTCAATGTGATACAGAAAATCATCTTTTCTATTTATCTGTTGAGGAATATCTAGGTTGTTTCAAATTTCTGGCTACTAAGACTAGAGAAGCAATGAACGTGGTTGAGCAAGTGTCCCTGTGAGACGTCATTTATGTACACACCCAAGTGGTGTAGCCAGATCTGGAGGCAGCTTGATTCCATCTTCCTGAGGAACCACTGCACTGATTTCCATAGTGGTTGTTCAGGTTTGCACTCCCACCAGCAATGGAGGAGTGCTTCCTTCAGGCCTCATCCTCCCTAGCACGAGCTGTCACTTGTGGTTTTGATCGTTGCTGTTCTGACCGGTGTAAGATGAAACCTCAAAGTAGTTGTGATTTGCATTTCTCTGATGACTAAGGATGTTGAACATTTCTTTAAGTGTTTCTCAGGCATTTGAGTTTCCTCTTTTGTGAATTCTCTGTTTAGACCTGTACTTCATTTTTTTTTAAATTGGGTTATTTGTTTAGCTTGATATCTAGCTCTTTTGAGATTTTTTTTCTTTTTTGGATATTAGCCTTGTATCAGTTGGGTAGTTGGTTAAAATCTTTTCCCATTCTGAGAGCTGGTATTTTTCCAAGTGATGGTGTCCTTTGCTGTACAGAAGCTTCTCAGTTTCATGAGGTCCTGTTGATCTTAGTGCCTGTGTTCTGTTCAGAAATCCTTTTCCTATGCCAATGAGTTCAATGTTTTGGATCTATTTGGATTCTTCTACATGTTGCCATTCAGTTTGACCAGCACATCTGTTGAAGATGTTGCCTTTTTTCCCTGTGTACATTTCTGGCTTGAATGTATAAAAAAATTTCAGGCGTTCATAGGTGTGTGGGGTTATGTGAGAGTCTTCAGTTTGATTCCATTGGCCAAATATGTTTGTTTGGTCCCAATACCATGTGGTTTTTATTACTGTAATCTATTGTACAACTCAAGGCGGAGATTATGGTACCTCCAGCATTTCTTTTATTACTCAGAATTGTTTTAGCTATCCCAGCGTGTGTGTGTCTGTGTGTGTGTGTGTGTGTGTGTGTGTGTGTGTCCATATGAAGCTGAAAATTGTTCTTTCAAGATCTGTGAAGAATTGTGTTGAGATTTTGATGAGGATTGCCTTGAATTTGTAGCTTGCTTGTGGTAAGATGGCAATTTTTACTGTATTCATCCTACTGATTCACGAGCATGAAAAAGTCTTTCAATCTTCTGACGTATTTTCCAATTTCTTTCTTTGATATCTTAAAGTTTTTATCATACAAATCTTTAACTTGGTTGGTTAGAGTTTCCCCAAGATATTTTATATTATTTAAGAATATTTTGAAAGGTGGTATTTCCCTGATTTCTCAGTGCAAACTCTCATTTTTTTTTTTTTTGGCTTTTTTTTTAATTTTTTTTTTTTAATTTTTGTTCTTTTTTTTTTCCTCATGGTTTATTTTTTTTATATTTAAAAATTTCCATCTCCTTCCCTCCTCCTCCCCCCTCCCTCCCCTCTTCCTCCCCCTTCCCTCCCCTCCCCTCCACCCATACCTCCCCTCCCTCCCTCTCAAGGCCAAGGAGCCATCAGGGTTCCCCACTCTATGCCAAGACCAAGGTCCTCCCAACTCCCCCCAGGTCCAGGAAGGTGATCGACCAAGCTGAGAAGGCTCCCACAGAGCCCGTCCATGCAGAAGAATCAGAGCCCAGAGCCATTGTCCTTTGCTTCTCAGTCAGCCCCTGCTGTTTGCCACATTCAGAGAGACGGGTTTGGTCGCATGATCCATCAGTCCCATTCCAACTGGAGTTGGTGATCTCCCATTAGTTCTGTCCCACCGTCTCCATGAGTGAACGCACCCCTCTCGTTCCTGACTTTCTCCCTCATGTTCTCGCTCCCTCTGCTCCTCATCAGGACCCCGGGAGCTCAGTCCAGTGCTCCAATGTGAGGCTCAGTCACCTTCCCCATCTGTCGCCAGATGGTTGTTCCCTCACGGTCCTGACTTTCTTTCTCATGTTCTCTCTCCCTCTGCTCCTCATCAGGACCCCGGGAGCTCAGTCCGGTGCTCCAATGTGGGGCTCTGTCACCCTCCCCATCCATCGTCAGGTGGAGGCTCTATGGTGATACTCACTCATAATCGGTTTCTAGCCATAATTAAAGAACATCGAGCCTATAAATTTGGGATCCTTGAGAAGATAATAAGAAGGTGAACTCCCAAAAAAAGATAATAATCCTCCTGGATATTGGAAGTAGACACGATCACCAGGCAAAATTGGGAACTTGAGGGTTAGGCAAGACTGGGCCAAGGGAAGATGGGGAGAGAAAAGTGTGAAGGGGAGAACGGGGGGGAGCTCGGAGGAATGGGGTGCTTGGGATATAGGAAGGGTGGATATGGGAGCAGGGAAGCATATATCTTAATTTAAGGAGCTACCTGAGGATTGTCAAGAGACTTGACCCTAGAGGGGTGTACTCACTCATAAACTCTCATTTTTTTTATAGGCAAGCTACTGACTTTTTTGAGAGTTGGTTTTGTATCCAGCTACTTGGCTGAAAGAGTTTATCAGCTGTAGGAGTTTTCTGGTAGAATTTTTAGGGTCACTTATGCATAATATCATATAATCTTCAAATAAACATACTTTGACTTCTTTCTTATTTGTTTCCTCTTGATCACCTTCATTTAACTTATTATTCTAGCTAAACATTGAGTACTATACTGAATAGCTATGAAGAGAGTGGACAGCCTTGTCTTGTTCTTGATTTTAGTGGAATTTCTTTGAGTTTCTCTCCATTTAAGTTGACATTGACTATGGGCTTGCTGTAAACTGCCTTTATTATGTTTAGGTATGTCCCTTGTATCCCTAATCTCTCCAGGACTTTTATTATGAAGGAGTCCTGAGTTTTGTCAAATGCTTTTTCTGTATCTAATGAAATGATTATGTAAATTTTTTTGTCTTTCAGTTTTTTGTGGTGGTTTCCATTTATAGCTTCTCATATGCTGGACCATCTCTGCATCTCTAGGATGAAGTCAACTTTATCATAGTGGATGATCTTTTAGATGTGTTCTTAGATTCAGTTTGTAAGTATTTTATTAGGAAATTTTGCATTTATGTTCATAAGGGAAATTTGTCTCAGTTCTCTTTTTTGGGCCTTTATGTAGTTTGGGTATCAGGGTAATTATGGCCTTGTGAAATGAATCGGGCAATGTTCCTTCTGTTTCTATTTTGTGGAATATAAGGGGTATTGGCATTAACTTTTCTTTAAAAGTCTGGTAGAATTCTGCACTAAAACCAAATGTACCTGGGCTCCTTTAGGGAGCCATACAAACTCCGTTCTTTCATCCTGTCTTAGTTTCTTCTCTGCTGCTATGATAAAATACTCACATAAGAACAACAGAAGAGAAAAGAGTTCTTCTGAGTATACTGTTCAAGGCACACAGTCCAACAGCGCATGTAAGTCAGCACATCACCAGCCTGAAGTGGCCGGTCACACTGCACTGAGAGTCAGAAGTGAGCGGAGAATGTGTGCTACTGCTGGGCTTGCTCTTTGTACTCACGCAATCCAAGGTCCTTGCCTAGGGAATCGTGTGCATTGCTCCATGTTTAAATGCTGGCAGTGCATGAAAAGTTTGCTCTGAGAATGAAGTGAGCAGTAATAGTGCTTATTATACAAGACAGTGAGAAAAATATCATAGTAGACTTGGTGCCAAGGAGAACACATACATACAATTCTTATGTTAAAACTTTTCTTGTGTAGCTCAGGCTGGCCTCAAACTCATGATCCTTCTGCCTCTATCTCCTTCAGCAAATCCAACTGGCCTGTGCCAGCAAAACCAAACATGACCAACAAAAAAAAAGTCAGTGAAATGATTTCTAATGATAGTCTATTCTTGTAAACCAGCCTTGCGTAGTTGTCATTAGAGAGGCTTCATCCGGCAACCGGCAACTGACGGGGGCAGACGCAAAGATGTACAGCGGAGCATTAGGTAGCGTTCTGGGAATGCCAGAGGGGTCAAGGACACAATAAGAACATGGCACACAGAATTAACTAAGAAGGCCCATGGGGTCTCACAGAGGCTGAAGCAACAATCAGGGCGTCTGTATGGATCTGACCTAGGTCCTCTGTGCATACGTTATGATTGTATAGCTTGTTGCCACCTGACAGTGGCAGTGTGTGTGTGTGTGTGGGGGGGGGGTGTCTCTGACTTTTTTTTTACTGTTTTTGAGACCCTTTTCCTCCTACTGTGTTGCTTCACCCAGCCTTGATATGAGGGCTTGTGTCTAGTCTTACTGTGACTGGTTACGCCATCTTTGGTTGATATCCCTGGTGGGTTGGTTCTTTTCTGAAGGGAAATGGAGGAGGAGTGGATCTTGGAGAGAGGGGAGGGGAGGGACTGGGAAGTGAGGAGGAAGGTGAAACTGTAGTTAGGATGTAAAACATGAGCGAAGAATAAAGAAAAGAGAAAAGAAAAGAATAGGAGTGGTTGCTATATAATCCATTAAAAATTTATTGTGTATGGCACATGTATGTGTAGGTGTGCTCACCTGTGTGTGTATGTACACATGTATGTGCAGGTGTGCCCACCTGGATGTGTATGTACACATGTATGTGCAGGTGTTCTCACCTGCGTTTGTGTGTACGTATGTATGTGTAGGTGTGCTCACCTGTGTGTATGTACACATATATGTGCAGGTGTGCTCACCTGAGTGTATATATGTATGTGTGTAGGTGTGTTCTCCTCTGTGTGTGTGCACATGTGTGTGTAGGTGTGCTCACCTGTATGTATGTACACATGTATGTGCAGGTATGCTCATCTGTGTTTATGTACACATGTATGTGCAGGTGTGCTCACCTGTGCGTATATATGTGGAGGCCAGAGGTCAATGTCAGCTGGGTGTCTTCCTCTGTCATTCAGACAGGGACTCTTACTGAACTGGGAGCTCATGTTTCAGCTAGCCTTGTTAACCTTCAAGTCGCCAATATCTGTCTCCACCTGACTGCTCCGGGGTTATAGATACAGACCACTGTACCCAGGTTTACATTAGCTCTGGACATGTAAATTCAAATTGTTTTTTACTCATTGAAGGATCTCCTTACATCTCTTTACACCTTGAGTACAGGAAAACGTCTGCAGTGGCACACAGCATGTGGTGTGGACCTGGACAGATGTGTGGACAGACTGACTGTGAAGTGACTGAGAAATCAAGGTGAGTGACAGGAGCTGGGGGCACAGCTCAGGTGTCAGCCCAGCATTCACAATGACCTGGGTTCTCTTCCCAGAATGCCATAGGCTGTGGCTGAGCAAGCCTGTATGTACTCCAGGCACCTGAGAGGTAGAGAAATGAGAATGAAGTGTGCAGTTATCCTCAGCTTTACAGTCTGGTTAGGAGCCAGCCTGGGATACATGTGGTCCTGTCTTTTCAAAAATTAATAAGGAGGCTGGGGAAATCATGGGTGCTTCTCAGAGGAAAATATGGTACCAGAGGAAGAAAGTAATTGGGAAGGAGAATTGATAGATGGGAGCCAAGACTCTTCCAAAGCCATAGATACCACAAGTGTTGCTATAGGCTGACTCATTCTTTGTAATGATGTTTTAGTGTGTGTGTGTGTGTGTGTGTGTGTGTGTGTGTGTAGGTCCCTGAGGATACAGAAGATGGCATTGTATCCTCTGAGTTGGAGTTGCAGGTGGTTGTGAGCACCAGACAAGGGAACTGGGAACCAAACTTGGGTTCTCTTCAAAAGCAGCACACACTCTTAACCAGCCCATAATATGTATTCTTTATTAGAATAAATGCCCTGATTTGGTGTCTTCAAATCACTCCTGCTGGCCCTAGTTTATCATGGTAACATTTGATTGGTAGGAGATTCTGTGGGAGGAGAAAAGAGGAAGACTGTTGACCAAGATTGTAGAGGTCCCTGAACATGGCGAAGCAGTCCTTAAAGTGCTGTGTAATGGGAAATTCCAACCACTTACTGGACCTGAGGGGCGTGAGTTGAGGATGATGGTTTCATCCACAAATAGGGTGAGTGAGAAGGTGGAGAGGTGGGGAAGCGCCAAGGGAGCAGCAGCTAGGGCCTGAGAAACAGAGAGGATGATTAGGAAAAGAGAGGTGTTGAACATGAAGGGTTTACTGTGTGTGTGTGTGTGTGTGTGTGTGTGTGTGTGTGTGTGTGAGAGAGAGAGAGAGAGAGAGAGAGAGAGAGAGAATTTACAAGATGTATAGAAAAGAATGGAATTGCAAACAAGACTAAGATTAGATTCTAGTGTGTGTTCACCTTTATCTGGGTAACAGCAGGAAGGCGGGGGTTTGGCAAGCAAAATCCATTCCATTTATGTGTTTTAGTTTTGAGCAGATGAGAGTTATTACATAGAGAGGTTTCAAGTGAGTAAGAGAGCTCGTGGCTGGAGGTGGGGACACAGCAGAGGTCCTGACCAAGGTGACACCAAGAATGTAGAAGATGGTTAGATGACCAAGGCGGTGTGGAGACAAAGTGGCTCATACTCATGGAGGAAGCTTGAGTCCAAACTTTGCCCTTCCACAGCCCACACGCTCCCCTAACATGCACAGGCCTCAGGTTCATCCATTCAAACTGAGTAGCTGATGACAGCGTAAGGAGACACGTCTCATACAGACAGACACTTAAACTGAGAAGCGCTGTCAATAAATTAGGAAGTATGAAAATGGTCACGTGATTACCCCAACAGCTTCTAAAATGTAAAAGTCACTAGACTAGTGCACTAGCTAGTTGTCCTGATTGCTAACAGCAAAAACTATCTGAAGACGGCTCGTAGCTAGAGGGCACAGCCCACCATGCTGCAGAAGCCCCGTCAGTAGAAGTGTGAAGCAGCAGAACACATGGTGTCTGAAGTCAGGAACCAGAAACAAAAGGTGCTGGAGCGCAGCTCACTCTCCCTTTCATTTGGCTTGGATCCCAGCCTGTGAAATGGAGCCACACACAGTCAGGTGGGTCTTCTGACATCATTAATTAACGTGATCTAAGAATTCCTCCCAGACCTATCCAGAGGTTTATCCCTAAAGTGATTCTAGGTCCAGTCGAGTTCACGACATTACCGTGACAACTAGCCACCTCCACAGCAGTCTGAGGGTAGGAAGGAGGTTTTCTCAGAGTGTGAACTCCAAGTGTGCATGATCAGTGTCTCCTCACTACTACAGACTCCATATGTATTGTAGCTCCAAGTTAATGCTGAGGAGCCTTCATGATTCTTCTTGGATGGGACAAGGCGCTGGGAATTTTGAGTCACCTAGCAAGCACATGACCAGCTCAGGTCAGATAAGGTGATGCTCTGCTTTCTTGCTTCATCCTGTTCTTGTCCTATTTAGTACATTGCAAACATTATCCTTTTCTTAATCTAGAGGATATAAGGTCAAGACAGATGTGATGTGTACTATGAGGAAAATATGAATGCCAGGTAATTGTTTGGACTGTGTTGCTGTGTTTCCAATGTTAATGCATCAGCAATGTCTTAAACATGCTGTCTTTAAAGAGAGAAACACAGAGCAAGAAGAGATAGCTTAGTTGGCAATGTTTGCATAAGCATGAAGGCCTGAGTTGGATCTCCAGGATCCATGTAAAAATGCAAGGCATTATGGCATGCATCTGTAAAGCTAGCATGGGGAAAAAGCCAGGTATTGTGGCATGCATTTGATAAAATTAGCATAGGGGAGAAGCCAGGCATTGTGGCATGCATCTATAAACCTAGCATTGGGGAAAAGCCAGGCACTGTGGCTTGCATCTATAAACCTAGACATTGGGCACAGAGACAGAGGATCTCTGGGGCTGGAATTACAGGCAATTGTGACTCACCCAACATGAACACTGGGAACCCAACTACTGTCCTCTGCAGGAGCAGCAAGTATTCTTAACCACTGAGCCAACTCATTTGTCCAGTCCCATTTTTTTCCTTTTTTATAATGGCTAAAAAAACACTGGGGGAGGGAGAGTGGCACACACCTTTAATCACACACTCAGGAAGCAAAGGTAGGCTGATCTCTGTGCGCTCAAGGTCCACCTGGTCCACAGAATGAGCTCTGGGACAGCCAGAGCTACCCAGAACAACCCTGTCTCAAAGCCCCCCAACACTCCCCACAAAAAACAAATGCAATAAATATTTATTAAGTGTCTATTAATTAGAACAAATAAAAATCTTACAGAATTTTCTGAATTAAAACCAAAGAGCATTTGACTAGACCATACTCAGACTCAGAGCAGCCAGCAAGTTCTGTCTGCTCAGGAGACCGGCTCTTTGTCTGTCCTCCTGAACACCCTTTCAAGTACACAGCAGTCCAAGACCAATATGAGTCACCAGACCGAGCTACTAAGTATGAACTCATTCTCATGAATGTACCTCCCGGTGGGAAAGAATCTAAAACGCCAGAACGTTTGAAACAGGATGTCACCAGCAGAGAAGGACTAGATAGCCAGGACCAGAGCCCCTGCCATACAATTTCTTATGGCTAGAGGGAGTCTGTAAGAAATGTAGATGGTGGATTACTCTCATTATATCTGACTGAGTGTATCTTCTGGCTTCCCGACTGTTCCCCTCTTTTCCTTTCTTTCCTACAAGTGTTAAGATCAGACCAGGTGTGAGGCTGGAGATACGGCTCAGCGGTTAAGAGCACTGGCTGCTCTTCCAGAGGACCTGGGTTCAGTTCCTAGAACCCACATGGCAGCTCTCAACTGTTTGTAATTCCACTTCATTGTGATCCAAAACCCTCACACAGACATGTGTGCAAACAAACACAGACACACACACACACACACACACACACACAGAGAGAGAGAGAGACAGAGAGAGAGGGAGGGAGGGAGGGAGGGAGGGAGGGAGGGAGGGAGGGAGGGAGGGAGGGAGGGAGAGAGAAAGAGACAGAGAGAGGGAAAGAGAGAGAGAGAGAGAGAGAGAGAGAGAGAGAGAGAGAGAGAGAGAGAGAGAGAGAGGTCTTGTAAGGAAGGCAGAAGGCAGTCTGCCTGTGGTTTGGAATGTCTACAGGATATATCCAAAGGCTTCTTCAAAGTCAGTCATACTGGGCATCAGTTATTCATGTATTCCATGCTAAACCAGAACAAAACTGATTTTCTACTGAACTGACCAAGACTACGAGACTGTTTTCCAGTCTGGAAGCTCTCCTAAAGTTTTCTCTAGGAGACAACATTCTGCGGCTGTTCCCTCTGAAGGCAGCTCTGACTGTACAGAGGGACCACTTGCTGAGATGACAAACCTCTAAAGGAAAGCACATGGGCTCAGATGACCAGCCATCCTCGTAAATGACATGAATGAAGCAAACTGAGAAAAGGGACTTCAGCGATTTCCTGCTCTGCCTGTTTAATGGGGTAAACATTCAAGCTGTGGTGTCTGAGGAAAAGTGTAGACTTCCCACATTGTCTGGACTGGACTGAGCAGGATCCACCTTGGAACTGAGTTAATAGACCTAATTCTTAGAAGCAATGGTATTTGGAAAGAATTTTGTGTAAAATCCTTGGCATCTGTTGACATATTTTGCAAATAAAGAAAGTTTAATATGTTTTTATCTATACATAGGCACACACATGCAGGCATATGAATGCACATGGACACATTCAAGTGCGTACACGCAGAGACCCCTCATTCAGGGCTAACAGGTCAGTCACTTGGTATTCTCAGCATTTTCCATTCACTTGCCAACTTCCATCTTTGTTCAAAAAACTCTAAACTGAACTGCCTTCCCCATGCCCAACGTCCACCCTTTCCACGGATACCCAATGTCCACCCTGTCCACGGATACCCGATGTCCACCCTGTCCACGGATGCCCAACACCCACCCTGTCCTCTGATGCCCAACGTCCACCCTGTCCTCTGACTGAAACTCATTGCTTAGTTCATTGACCCTTTTCTATCTGACTTCTGTCATTAAAGATGTAAAATGCAGCCGGGCGGTGGTGGCGCACGCCTTTAATCCCAGCACTCGGGAGGCAGAGGCAGGTGGATCTTTGTGAGTTCGAGACCAGTCTGGTCTACAAGAGCTAGTTCCAGGACAGGCTCCAAAGCTACAGAGAAACCCTGTCTCAAAAAGTAAAAAAAGAAAAAGATGTAAAATTCATTCTTATTACTACACATATTAGTAGTTTGTTCCTATTTATTTTATTGATTTGTTTGCTTTTTCTTCTCTCATTTAATACATCCCAATTGCCATTTCCCCTACTCCCCTCCCAGTCCCCCCATCTTCCTTCTCCCCCAGAACCACTGTTCCTCCACTTCCCTTCAGAAAAGTGCAGACCTCCCAGGGACATCAACCAAATATGGTCTAACAAGTTCCAATAAGACTAGGCACATACCCTTCTCTCATGACTGGATGAGAAAATAGTAATAGTGATAGTAGGAATTGATCGCAAGAGCAGTAAAAAAAAAAATCAGACACACCCCCCATTGCTACTATTAGGTGCCCCACAAGAACGCCAAGCTACACAACCATAACATATATGCAGAGGGCCTAGATCAGACCTAAACAGGTTCCCCAATTGTTAGTTCAGTATTGTGAGCCCTATGAGCTCTGCTTGGTTGATTCTATGGATCCTGTTATTGTGTCTTGACCCCTCTGGCTCCTAGAACCCTTCCTCCCTCTCTTCTATATGTTTCCCCAAGCTCTGCTGAATGTTTGGCTGTGGGTCTCTGCATCTGCTTCTATCAGTTGCTGGGTGACATCTCTCTGATGATTATGCTAGGTACCAGTCTAAAAGTATAGAAGAATATCATCAGAAATCATTGGGACTGGGACTGGCAAAAAAAAGTAGGGCCACAAGTTCTGCACCACATTTACTCCAGCACGGTTCTCAGGGAGGAGAAACTGTAGGGCTAAGGTTTGGGGGCTGGGCTGCTGTTCCATGGCAGCCTTGCCTGGCTACAGAAGAAGGCCACTGCAGGCTCAGTGCCTCCCCTTGCTAGGAGGGGTCACTGGGGTCACTCTCATAGACTCAAAGAGTTTCCACTGCACTAGCTTTCTGCTTTGGCCCCCAGTTCCAGGAATCTCGCCCAATTCTCTTCTTCCATCCCCACTGCCTGATCTGTCCTGTTCCCATCCCTACCCACCCCTAGTCCACCACTGTTCTATTTCCCCTTCCTAGGGAGATCCATGCATCCTTTCTTAAGGCCTCCTTGTTACTTAGTGTCTCTGGGCCTGTGGGTTGTACCATAATTATCCTTTACTTTACAGCTAATGTCCACTTATGAGTACATACCATGTTTGTCTTTCTGGATCTGGGTTACCTCACTAAGATAATTTTTTTCTAGTTCCATCCATTTGCCTGCAAATTTCATAATGGCATTTTTTAACAGCCGAGTAATACTCAATTATGCAAATATACCATTTTCTTTATCAATTCTTTGGTTGTTTCTAATTTCTGGCTATTATGAATAAAGTTGCTTTGACCATAGTTGGGCAACTGTCCCTGTGAAATGTCTGAGCATCCTTTTGGTATATGCCTAGGAAGGTTAGGTATATCTGGGTCTTGAGGCAGACAGATTTCTAGTTTTCTGAAGAACCACTATATTGATTTCCATAGTGATTGTGTAAGTTTTCACTCCTAGCAGAAATGGAAGCATGTTCTCCCTGTTACACATCCATGTCGTGAATTGTCATTTGTGTTCTTGATTTTAGCGATTCTTAGAGGTGTAAGATGGAATCTCAAAGTTGTTTTGCTTTGCATCTCCCTGATAGGTTATGATGTTGACTAGTTTAGTGTTTCTCAGTCATTTCAAATTCCTCTATTGATTCCCTGTTAGATCTGTACCCCATTTTAAATTGGCTTGTTGATGTCTAGTTTCTTGTGTTCTTTATGTATTTTGCACATTAGCCTCTGTCAGATGTGGGGTTGGTGAGGACCTTTTTCCATTCCATAGGCTGCCACTTTGTCCTATTAACAGTGTCCCTTGTCTTACAGAAGCTACTCAGTTTCTTGAGGTCCCATTTATCAATTGTCCATCTTAGTGCCTGCACTATCAGTGTTCTGTTCAGGAAATTGTCTCCTGTGCCAACACACTCAAAGCTATTCTCCACTTTCTTTTCAATCAGGGTTCAGGGTCTCCGGTTTTATGTTGGGGTATTTGATCCACTTGGACTTGAATTTTGTGCAGGGTGATAGGTGCTGATTTCTGAGATAGCCTTGGTTGGACGGGTGTTTTGTTCCTTGGTTTCTGTTTCAGTTTTGGTCTTCTGGTCTTTGTGGCCTGGGTTTCTGACAGCTGGTCCACAGCTGGTCCAGCAGAGAGTCTTCATCCAAGTTGGGGGCTGGACTTCTGATAGCTATTGTAGCTTTTGGTCCAGCAGGGGATGGAGTCTCCACCCAAGCTGGGGGTGGGCTACCGTGATGAGGAGGGGTGTGGAGATTGGAGATAGTGTAGGGGAGTCACTGAGGAAGTGGAAGCCGTCCACAGGTGAGTCGTCTATCTGGAGTTCTGATGGCTGGAGTGGCCGATGGTCTAGTAGGAAGTCTCTGTCCGAGTTTACGATTGGTTCTTCAGACTGGCTTGGTGTGAACCTCCCCAGAAGATGTATGTTGGAGGTAGGGATATAGTCTCGGCTTGGTAGTAGGGGTGGGCAGTAGAATTGGAAGGAGTGTTGAAGTGTCATTGGGTTGCATCTTTGTTATCCAAACCTAGGGAGTGGGATATTTGAGGTGGAAGTGAGCTTCTCATCTGTTCATCTGACTGCATTCTTTGTAGCAGCATTTCCTGCTCCCAAATCATGACACGGAGACTTATTATTAGTTATAAAGGCTTGGCCTTATCTTAGCTCTTATTTTTAATCATTTTCTCTTTATCTGTGTTTTGCCTTGGGGCTTTTTACCATTCTCTCTTTTCGTATTTCTTACTTTCCTGCTGTCTCCATGGCTGGCTAGCTGGTGGCTGCCTGGCTTCTGGCCCCAGCATGTCCCTCCCTTTCTCCTTTGTTCTCCTTTCTTTTTTTCTTCTTGCTAGATTTCTCCTCCTCTTTATTCTCTGCCTGCCAGCCCACCTATCCCTCTCCTGCCTAGCTATTGGCCATTCAGCTTCTTATTTGGCCAATTGGGCCTTAGGAGTCAAGATAAAACAAACAAGACATCATTGCATAATTATAAACACAAAACATGATTACATCGTTAACAAAGGCTGCAGAAACAAATGTGGCACATCTTTGCCTAGTTAAAATGATACCACAACAGTTTGCTGTGATTTTTAGTAGTCTGCTGAACGACATTTCATCCCACAATTATCTGTTTGCCCGTAGATCCTGCTGGGATGATAGCCACCGAATGCACTGCAAATCAATTCTGATAAAACTACCTGTAATTAAAGAAGGCCTTTGCTTCCTTTTCTGAGTTCAGTAGAGAGTTGCAGCAACTGCAAGTACTTTGTCCCAACAAACTCATTTTGTTTGTCTGTTTGTTTGTTTTCTGAGGCAGGGTTTCTTGTGTAGCTCTAGCTGTCCTGGAATTTGCTTTGTAGACAAGGCTGGCCTCGAATTCAGAGCTCCACCTGCCTGTGCTTCCTGAGTGCTGAGACTAAAGGCATGGGCCACCACACTGTCCCTTGTCTGGGTAAGCTTCCACTTCCCCTACCTTTGCTAGAACACTGCTTTAGTGCAACCCTAAAACCCCAAGGAATGTGCTTTTGCTTTTCCACTTTCTGAGTCTGATTGGTCAACAGGTTACTTGCCCTTCTGGTGAACTGGCTGCAAATGTGGGGTTCCCAATACTTCTTCAGATGTGGTAATTTTCTAGAACAAGTCAGGGAACTTAAGCTACTGCATTTAAAATTACAACTTTTCAATTTTGTGATTTTTATCTTTATTATTTTATCTCAGTTTGTCTAGAGAAGAATTTTTGGCTATTGGTTGCAGTTTGGAAGAAGATGAATTCCAATAAATTAAATTTACCCTTAAGGAGTAGTAGCTTGAGGATTGCGTTTATTGGCACCCAAATGTAACTGAGTTTTATCCTAGGGTCCCACTCAAATCTCCCCACTCCCCGTTTTTTTCCTTTGGACAATTTCTTGTATGTATGTATTCAGTTGGGGGCATTTCTCACCCGCATTTTTCTCTCTCACCCCTAATTCTTTTCCCTTATAGCCATTTTCCTCCCAACAATCCCCTTCCTTTTTTGTTGTTTTTTTGTAAGATGTATTCTTATTATTTTTGATTTTGTGTGTGTGTGTGTGTGTATGTCAATGTGTGGGATTATGTACATGAGTGTAGGTGCCCTCAGAGGCCAAAGTCATTAGATCCCTAGGGGTGGAGCTATAGTGCTTGTTGAATGAGACGAGGACGTGACCACTTCAAGGTGTGACTGGGGAAAGCGTTTATTGTAAATACGAGGGAGAGAACAGCCAAAGCCATCTGGAAGTGTCTAGACTGAACTGGTCCATGGGGCGGGGTGGGGGGAAGAAGAGAGATGGGAAAGAGAGAGCCTAGGGAGAAGTGGGGAGAGATGGGCAGGGGGAGAACAAGTGGACCAAGAGAGCAAACAGGGCAAAGACAGCCCCATGTGGCAGGGTTGAACAGGAAAGAAAAGCTGGGCTGGAGAACTCCAGTAGCAGGCAGTGGAACGAGAAGAGCAGAGAGGAGACACAGGTACTGAGAGAGCCTGGCCAGCTGGTGCTTCTGTATGCTAATAGGCACCACAGTTAACCCTTTGTCCAGAGTTTCTTTGGGACCTGATTGTTGTGAGTTGCCCAACTCGGATGCTGGGAACTAAATTTTGATCCTCTGTAGAACAAGTATTCTGCTGATTGCTGGGTCAATCTGGAGCCCTGGTTTTCCCCCATAGACTCTCAGTGAGGAGTGGGGTTTCAGAAGACAACGCCCCCATTTGTGATGAAATGGCCATAGGGCTACTCTTGCGTGGGCCATGATGGCTGCAACGGTTTCATGAGCTCAAAGGCATCATGTCCAGAAGACCCTGTTTCTTAGCATCCCTCCCCAACCTGTGGCTCCTGTAGTCTTTCTGCCCCTTCTTCCTCAATATTCCTCCAGCCTTAGGGGATGGGACTGATATAGATGTCCCATGGGGGCATCACATCACATACAGGGCTCCACAATCCCTTTTTCTCACACGAATCAGCTGTGAGTCTCTATTAACTGCTTCATATAGCAAAGGGGAGCTTCTCTGATGAAGGCTGAGCTCAGTTCTAATGTACAGGTATGATGGAGGAGAGTTATCTGTCTATGTTTCTTTCATTGGTTAATTAATAAAGAAAACTGCCTTGGCCCTTTAAGAGAACAGAAAATTAGGTAGGTGGAGTAGACAGAACAGAATTGTGGGAACAAGGAAGCAGAGTTGGGGAGACGCTTCAGGCAGTCTCCATAGTGAGTCTCCATGCTGCTCCTCTCTGAGATGGACGCAGGTTAAGATCTCTCCTGGTAAGCCACACCTAGTGGTGCTACCCAGATTACTAAATATGGGTTAAAGGAAGATGTGAGAGTTAACCAATAAGAGGCTGAAACTATGGGCCAGGCAGTGTTTTAAAAGAATACAGTTTCCGTGTAATTATTTCGGGTGTAAAGCTAGCTGGCAGCCGGGTGGCGGGACGCAGCCCTGCCACTTTCACACTACAGATTGGCGCTCCAACGTGGTGACCAAATCCACGTAAAAACCTGAAAAAGCTTTAAATAAAGGAGAGAGTTTAACACAGCTTTTTGCTGTTTGCCTGGACATGCCGTAGAGAGATTTCCTGTTTCGGCAATAGCAGCAGAGAAAAAGCTGAGTCATTTTAAAACGCGGCTTCCTGGTGCTGTGCTGCCAGTGCAAATTCTGGCTATAAACCATTTCAGTGGCTTTTATGGACTGGATGTTTGTGTGCCCGCTTGGGATCGGGGAAAAAAAGTACTCTGAGACCATGCCAATGGCTCACTGCTCCCTGCCTGCACCTGGGCAGATGGCGGAATCAGGCTTAGGCGAGCGGGACAGCATTTGCGGATTCCTGCCGCCATAGAGAGAGAGGTGTTTTCAGACTGCATGGTGCTCTGCGCGTCAGATTCGGCTGTGACTTGGATTAAAAGAGTTTCTGTGCTGCACGCTCAGTATCAAAATTAAACTGCTGAGTGCAGCTCCAATGTGGACTGCTGTGTACCTGTAACTGTGTGCAGCTCAGGGACACCAAATGACTGAGGCAGTAGCAGCTCTGGCTCTGCTCCGCCATGCTGAATTGTGCTGAGCTCAGACAGGTCTATCGCAATTACAGCGCAGTTAAGGTTTAGACTTGGCTGTAAACAGGCGGTACTGTATTACCTCTACATGGCGCAACTTAAGTTTTTAAGAAGTGGTTAACATTTTAAGAAATGCTCCTGGATAGTAAAAAATTACAGATTCACAATAGGACAGATTCAGACATAGAAGACCCCCATATGGGTCACAATGTTGGATGACTGTACGTAGGCTTGAGAGAGAGAAAAAAATAAATATATAGAGAATAAAGTTAATGCCTTAAAAAAGGTTAAAGTCTTTAAAGAGACAGAGTACAGATAGTTATAGATTAAAAGAAGTAAAGTGATAGAGTAAAAATAAGCCACGTAAAAATGGAAAATTCACAGAGAGTCTGGATTATGTATTTTGTTGTGTTTTCTTTGATTTTTTTGACTGTAAAGGAGCTAAGTACAGAGAGACATTTCATTATATGGGCTGCCAGGGTAGACCAGAATGGACATCTTAACGGTATGACTTCAGGATTTGGATCTAAGAACATGATGCTTTGGAAAAGAGTTTCTTCTTTTGTTTTCACAGAGGACGAGACTCTGTGGATTGCTTCTATCCCAATATGGTATGATAGACCACGCCCTCCTGAAAGGTTGCTGTGAACATCTTCAAAAAATTACTTCACTCAACTGCCAACTGAGAGGAACCTAGCACACAGGTTACACCATGAAAGACCTAAATAACAGCGCCCCCATTCAGCAGGAAGCAGTTTGGAGAGAAATAACTGCGCCCACTTTCCCAAATATTGTTTATAAATGTTCTTTTACATTTAAAGGGGGAGATGATATAGATATGAATAATTTTCATTGGTATGGATTTTAAGGTCAATTTGTTATATGTATATGTATTTCTGATCTTGATTAAGGTATTATAATTGTGTAGTTCATTTAAAAATGTATAATTAGGAAATATAGGTTGTTACTGGATAATCATCGATAATAGTAAAGCTTGTAGTTATGTTAGTTAGATTTTCTAGATATATAGAGATATACTTTAGTTAAATAGGCATTCTTCATATCTTTCAATAGTCAAACTTGTAGTCATGTTAGTTAGATTTTCTAGATGTGCATAGATATATTTCAGATAGGCATTCTTCATATCTTTCAAAGACTGCACAATATGGCATTTAATGTTTTAATAACTTAGGGTTTTTCATGACAATGAGACACGTCTGCTCCTGGCAGCACCAATCTACTTCGAGAGGAATATGGGCATCGAAGAGGCTACTTATGGAGTTTGTTAGCCATTTGGGCAAGAAACTGCTCTTGCCTGGACTGTTCCATAAACTGGACACAAAGAACCCACAGAGAGAGGACTGCTGAACTTGCCTAAAGGTGAGATGGTCTTTCGGGGTTCCTGATTCATGAAAGTGTCTGCGAGACGTTCTGCAGGACACAGCAGAAAGTGACTGAACTGTCTTTGGAATTTTTCTGCTTCATGGAAATGTCTGCTGGATACTGTGGGCCTGAAGGCTGAAGATGGATGCACCAACGGTACAGAGGAACTTTGGGTGACTGTCCAGGCAGCGAGTTGTCTCTGTCATTTCTAGAGTTTTATAAGTTACTTATTTCTTGTTTACTTAGGTAGTCTTATATCCCTCTGGAGTCTTTGATGGAGTTGAAGAATGGTTCAATAGTTATAGTTTTCCTTAGTTATGATAAAAGATAAAATAGATTTAAATATTGTAACTGTAATACTTGCTTGATAACTGTTTTGTTATATGTAATTTTGCTATGTTAAAATTGAAGCCTTTCTTTTTTGTTTAAACAGAAAAAGGGGAAATGATGGAGGAGAGTTATCTGTCTATGTTTCTTTCATTGGTTAATTAATAAAGAAAACTGCCTTGGCCCTTTAAGAGAACAGAAAATTAGGTAGGTGGAGTAGACAGAACAGAATTGTGGGAACAAGGAAGCAGAGTTGGGGAGACGCTTCAGGCAGTCTCCATAGTGAGTCTCCATGCTGCTCCTCTCTGAGATGGACGCAGGTTAAGATCTCTCCTGGTAAGCCACACCTCGTGGTGCTACCCAGATTACTAAATATGGGTTAAAGGAAGATGTGAGAGTTAACCAATAAGAGGCTGAAACTATGGGCCAGGCAGTGTTTTAAAAGAATACAGTTTCCGTGTAATTATTTTGGGTAAAGCTAGCCGGGTGGCGGGACACAGCCCGCCGCTTCACTTCTACACAGGTATGAAAGTATGTGTTTAGAAGGTAGTGTGAAGTCATGTCCCCGTAGTAAAATAACATATCAGGTTCTCCCTGAAGCTTATGAGGTTTCCAGCTGCAGGATCATTACCAGGTTTACAGCACCAGGTGCTAATTTCGTCTTGAGGAGAGGATGTCAAATCTGATCAGGAAGCAGTTGGAAGCCTTCATGGTAGGTGTGGCCACTATAACCCCCATGGGCACATATGGATGGGTAGTGGTTTGTGAGGTACACAGCTGAGAAACATTGTTGGTGACTTCTCTCTCCTGGCAGCTTGCATAGCTCCCTTGGGCATCATAAAAGCTAGCTAGCAGGGTAAAAACTTCCAGCTCAGATCCAACTTGGGTTCAAGATAGCCTGCCCCTCAACAGGAAGGCTAGCGAGCTAGATCTGAGGTCTCAGAATGAAGGATGCTAACAGTCTAACTCTCAGCCTATAGTTGAAGGTTTTCCAGAGCTCACTGTGAGTCTGGTGCCCACAGAACAGCACACCCACACAGTGGCCCACACCCTCACAACCACACTTGGGACAGAAGATCACAATCGTGCCAAACCAAACTTTCCGTCACACCAGAGGAGGAATGTGTGCAGTGCTTAAGGGAACACTGAGAGTAATTAATGGGAATACTGAGGGCCACTATGCTTTATGCGTAGCCTGAATATCCTTTCATCCAGCCAGGGTTACACCATGTCAGCTGCCTCTGACACCTTTGAATGGACATTCACTTGGAACACAAAATCCTGCACCTCTATTTCCTGCCCATACCCAGCACTCCTAAATTTCTTTGTTAACAATTCTCCATACATGTTCCTTTCAAGTCTTTGATTATTCTCCAGCCTTTGGGTACTGCCCATAAGTCGGAATGTAAGCATGTACCATGCCTTTGCTTCTTCCCTGGAAACAACCTTGAAGCGGTGCCCAGGTGGAAGAGTCCCTTCACGGCGACACTGCCAGAGTCTTAGTTTCTTTATTTGTTAGATGAGAAAATGTCATAGCAAAAGCAACTGAGGGAGAAGGGCTTAATTTAGACCATAGTTCAAGTTACAGTCCATCGTTGTGGGAACATGGAGGCAGTTTATCACGTCCAGTCCAGAAGTGTAGACAGGGGGATTTGTTCCTGCTCAGCACTCTTTGTCCGTTTATATGAACCAGGATCCTGGTCACGGAGTGGTGCCACCATGGTGGGCAGATCTTCCACCACAGGCATGCCTAGAGGTCCATTGAGGTGATTCTAGAGTCTTTCAGGTTGATAATTAACACCAATTACTACAATTTGTGACCCACAGAGCATCAGCAATCCTGAAGAAGCCAGCTCTCAGGGAGAGCCTGCATACATGTAGTCAGACCATACATGAAGCCAGGCTTGCCTCTTCTTTCTCTCTGTCAGCTGACTGACAGTCAAATTCCCCACAGGTGTAAGATGGAAGAAAGAGGCAGGAGTGAGGATTCTGGGTTTTCAACCATTTTTTTCATGTGACTTATTTTCCTTTGGAGTATCTTTGTGCTCAAACTACTCAAGAACCATTTCTAACTGAAGATGGGTGGCGTGGTTGTTTTAGTTAGGGTTTCCATTGCTGTGAAGAGACTCCATGACCATCAGCTCTTACAAAGAAAACTCTTAATTTTGGTGGCATGCTTAGCGCCCAGAGGTTTAATCCATTATCAACATGGAAGGAAGCAAGGCAGCATTCAGGCTTGTGCTGGAGCTGAGAGTTCTTACATCTTGACCCAACGGCAACAGGAAGTGAAAGGTCTCTCTGGGCATGGCCTGAGTGTACATGAGACAGTAAAGTGACATACTTCCTCCAAAAGGCCACAAGTTTCAACAAAGCCTCTCCTCCTAATAATGCCACTCACTTTGGGGCCATTTTCTTCCAAACCACCACATTCCACTCCCTGGCCCCCAAAGGTTTGTAGCCATATCATAATGCAAAATCACATTCAGTCCAACTTCAAAAGTTCCCATAGTCTATAACAGTCTCAAACTCATTTAAAAGTGCCAAGTTCAAAGTCTTTTGAGATTCTCTTAACTGTAATTCCCTAAAATATCAAAATAAGAAAGCAGATCTCATACTTCTAACAAATACTGGCTCAGGATATACGTTACTGCTCCAAAACATAGGAAAGGGAACAGAGGAAGGAAATACTGTACTGAAGATCAGCTGGCAAACTCCAGGCTCTGCTCCATCTCCGTGTCGGATGTCCAAATGCTCTTCAGATCTCCAACTCCTTTCATCTCTGTTGACTACAACACACTTCTTTTTCTTGGGCCATTCCCACTCTCTGTTAGCAGCTTTCCTCACAGGTATCCTATGGCTCTGGCATCTCCGACATCTTTGGGTCTCCAAGGCCATCCAGGCTTTCGACTTCACAGCTTCACACAATGTCCTCTCTAGGTCCCTATTCAGGGACACCCTGACACATGCCTGGCCGTAGAGACATACCATGGTCACAGAGGCATGTGTTCAATGGTCTCCTTTACTGTCTGTGCTTGGCTGTACTTGAACTTGCTCTGTAGTCCAGGCTGCCCTCAGACTCAGAGATCTGCCAGTCTCTGCCTTCAGAGCACAGGGATTAAAGACTGCACCACACCCTGTTCTAAGCTTCTCTTCCTTTTCACAGGTTGGAAACTTAGCTTAGTGGGATCCTGCCCTCAGTCACCACTCCCTTTATTCCACCGTTTAATCTTCTTATTTCCTTGATCAGGACTTTGCTCCATTCCCCTTCTTGGCACTTTCTCCTTAAAGTTTACATTTTATAATTTACCCTGCTTGGCTTGGTCCTTTTCATTATAAATCTTCATTAGAGTTACCACTAAAAACCACATGAAGGAGTCTATTCTAGGCTGTTTTGAGATTTTCTCTGCTAACAGAATTAATCCAACACTCTTCACTTTAACCTCAGACAGACTCTTTAGATAAGGGCAAAAAGCAAGCAGATGTTTCTGGCAAGGACAAAAGCAGCCCTTTTCTTCACCAAAATTTCACAAGAACGATCCCTAGTGAGTATACGAAAGTTCTTCTCTCTGATACCTCTGAGTCAGCCCACATACAATTCAAACCACTCTTGGTGCCCTTGTCTTCCATGTTCCTATGAGTATGGCCCTTTAAGCAGTGATTTCATGACTAGCAGCTCATGTTGCCTGGTGACTCTAGCTCCATATGAAGTGTTCAGGATGTGAAGTGGTCAGCCGTCTAAGGCCCAGCAGCAAGCAAAGTGCTATTTCTCAGAGAGAGAGAGAGAGAGAGAGAGAGAGAGAGAGAGAGAGAGAGAGAGAGAGAGAGAGAGAGAGGTGGGGGGAGGGAGGGAGGAAGGGAGGGAGGGAGGGAGGGAGGAGGAGGAGGAGGAGGAGGAGGAGGAGGAGGAAGAAGAAGAAGAAGAAGAAGAAGAAGAAGAAGAAGAAGAAGAAGAAGAAGAAGAAGAAGAAGAAGAAGAAGAAGAAAAGAAGGAAGAAAAGGAAGAAAGAAAATGAAAGAAAAAAGAAAGAAAGGAAGGAAGGAGGAAAGAAAGAAGAGTTTAATGTTTAGGATGGCTTGGTTTTGCTGCAAAAATCCTCAGGTCACCTGTGGGGACACTTCAGAGGCTTCAGGCAACATTCTTCTGTTTTTGACATCAAGGATCTGCTGGATACTATACTTCAAGTGACAGTGAATTTCTCCTAGAAAAGTGACCTATCTGAACCTTCCTTTGTCCTCGGCCCTACTCAAAACTAAAAGCCTTTTAATTCACAGGGCAACTGACCTGAAGCAGCATATAGAAATGGAGAATGTACTATCTTTAAAACCCAAAGAGGCCACAAGGTGAAGTGGTTTCTTGGTTGTTGGATGGTCCAGATACAGTAAGAAAGTCTGCACTCTTGAAAGTCCTTCAGAGTGCTCTGTAACACCGAACCTCCAGAAATTCACCCAGATGGTAGCCTTCAATTTTACTTGAATATTTTTTCACATCCTCTTACACATAGGTTTTCATTCTAGTCCCAAATGCTGAAATCCCAAAAGGCCTAAGATTCCCAAAGATCAAATTTCTAAAATGTTATTCTGAAAAATAACAATTAAAGAACTTGTTAAAATAAATAAAATTTAACAATTTAAGAACTTGTTAAAATATATTTTATTTCATCTTAAAGAGGTGGGGTATTTTTAAAAAACATGATAGAACACTTTCAGGCATGTACGGTCTTTTGATATTAAGACATGGTGCTGCCATGTACAAAGTTCACACCTGACCTGTACAATTGAGTTCCAAAGAACATTGCACAAATATCTCACATTTTAACAAATAAGCCTATGAGTTTGTGCTGACTGCATTCATAGCCATTCTTAGTTATACATGGCCCATGGGCTGCAAGGCACATTGAACAATAAAATAGAAAGCAGCAACACATTGCAAGTACTAGCACACTGCTGCCCAAGGCAATAGTTGTGAGCAAGCAAACCATTATCATAAAGAAGTAGGTCAGGAAGGAAGGGGCTGGAGAGTTGGCTTAGCAGTTAGAAGCTTGTATTGCTCTTGCAGAAGACTAGCAGTCCCAGCACCCACCTTGGACAGTTCACAAACATCTCTAACTCTAGCTCCAAAGGATCTGGAGCTTTCTTCTAGACTTGTTGGGCACTAGTCTCACATCTACAAACCCACACATAGTCAAACACACAGACACACACACACACGCACACACCCCCACATATACACACACACCACAATTCTTAAAAATCTATCAAAATGAACGAATGCATATCAATATGGTTGGTAATTGTGTGCACTTAGGTTTATAGTGTGGCCATCTGAATTACCATGTTGGACCACCTGAGTTTTTAATGAGACTGATTTTAAAATGTGAAAGTTACCTTACACATGCAGCGGCTCAATGAGCGGAGATCTCAAGAAATTGTAATCTTTCTTCCAAATGTGCAAAAAGGCAAATCTCATTTATTAAAGGAGTCTCAACACTTTTTCCACAGAGTAGGTTGGTCATTTGTTGCCTTATCTAGTTGGGAGCATGCACATACCATGGCATTTGTGTGGAGGTCAGAAGACAAATTGCAGGACTTGGTCTCTTCTTCTGCCAGAAGGATTCTGGGAATCAAATTCAGGTCATTTGACTTGTTGGCAGTCACCCTTGATACACTGATGTTCTATGCTGCACGGTGGCCTTTGAGTATTGGTGGAGTGAAGGTGGTGAGTGCATGTCTGAAGTCCTCAGTACCAGGAGCACTTATGATGTAATGAAGAGTCAAAGCTGAAAGCCTCGGGACCCAGTCATGGTGGTTCTGGTCCAAACACTAGAGTTCAGAAGCAGGTAGTGAGCCTTGACTTCTGATATCCAAGAATTATAAGAAGTGATGCAAGCCAGATTCCCAGGTCCTAGAGAGACCAGCTCACCTTCAGTGTGCCTATTCTCTGCCATCTCTGGGAGAGTAGAGTGGGCTTGCCCCATTGATGGTGCACGTTCTCCACTTAGCCAAGTCAAACCCACACATGGATTTCCTGGAGAAATATCTTCACAACACACCCAACAGTGATTTAAACAAGTTTCCAGGTATTCACTCTGCTGAGCACGGTGCTGCTGACCTGGGTACAATGGAAAGCAACACTCTCTCCCCTCAGTAAGGCTTTTCATCTCTTTTGTATAGCCTTCTTTTTAATGGGAACTGAGGCTTTTAGCATTTCTATCTCTGGGATTCCAGTCTTTTGGGATTATGATCAACACTACTGGCATGTAAATGTCTCTCTAAAGGTCTATAGCATTGCTGCCCTTGCTCATTAAGTCTCAAGTCAGAGCAATGTGAACAAACTTCACCCTAAAGAAGATGACTCCCAGATCAGTCCTGGCATCAACTGCCTTAGGTCAGCTTCCCTCCAGGTGCCTAAGAAGGAGATTCTTGAGGATCAGGACCCAGGAGCAGCAGTCGGAAGTGCACTCTGCTAAAACCCAGCCTCAGCCTGGAATCCCCCGGGACCTTCAAAATGTGAGTTTCATCTTGATCTAAAGGGCTGAGTGACATCAGCTCCCTTGATAGCACGCTGCATCCTGGGAGAGTGGTGACCTATCTATTGTGGACACTGGACTCTAATGAGAAGAGTGCAGCTGTGATTGCTCACCAAGTAACACAGCAGCTGGGGGAGTGGGGGTCACAGGTTCCCAAGCATATATAGTCTGAAGACATAGCAAACCTCCATGACATCTGGCATATTTTCCTCCCAAGTGCTGTATGAAGGGTTGACAGTATAGGGCATGTGTTTTCTCCTGGGTATTAAATGACTAACATTTTTTTTTTCTAGATGACAAATTTTCTAGATAATAAATATCTTTAATGAACTCAGCTGTTCTTCTGTTGTTAGGTCACCTCAGCATTCGCTATGGTAAATGACAATAGAATAATTGTCATTAGTCATGATGTAATATCATCTTCCATTGAGGGAGTTTGTTTGATCAAATTTTGATAATTTCACTTTTATAATACAATGGAAGATTGATAGCAGATTCCTCCTATTATGGTAAGGTCTTTTCCTCCACAGTTTCTGTAACGTCCAGTGTCCCTTGAGCTGATTTTTGGCATCATCGCCATGGGCCATAGCTTCTTACTGCTCTCTTTAGGTAATAGACTCTGAGTTTGCCGGGTCTTCTTTCAAACAGGCAGTTAAAGTTCCTTGAAAGCAATTTGATTCCTTCAAGTTTTGCTTTTGGTAGAGTAGGTCCAGAAGAACTTTTGTTTCAGAGTTAATTTAAGTTCATTAGGAAGAAATTCCATCTCCATGCCCTCCCAGTGCCTGATGTACTAGTCTCTCAGCCGCAACTTATGGGGACGTGGATATTCTGCATAATTGCAGCCTCATGGTTTGCAACATACGCATGCTCAGGCCGGTATCAGCAAAGGTGTGAGCGACCTTTCTATATAGCTTGACCGATTGCAATCTCAGCGTCTTACTCTGCCCTTTCTTCTGTCCCCCTCACTTCTCTCTTTCACCTGATTCCTATACTAGCAATCCAGGCTGGAAGCTGCCTCTACTCAGTCATGGTCTTAGTCAGTGTTCTGTTGCTGTGAAGAAGAGACGGCATAACAAAGGTAACTATTATAAGAGAAAGCATTAACTGGGCCTTGCTTACTGTTTCAGAGGTTTAATCCATTGTCATCCTGATCTATAGGCAGAGAAGATAAAGACACCAAGTCAGGCTTGGGCTTTTGAAACCTCAAAGCCCATCCCCAGTGGCACACTTTGTCCCACAAGACTGCACCTCCTAATCCCTTCAAGAAGTGCCACTCCTTGATGACTAAGCATTCGAATCTGTGGGGCCGTTCTCTTTCAGACTGCTACAGTCACTGTGGCGATGAAGAGAGGCTTGAGTCCCACAGTTCCATCCTCAGGGGTCACTATCATGGTCCTGCTTTACTCTGCGTCCAGATTTTGTGATCAGTTGTCTCATTCTTTCTGGTCTTCTCGCTTTGTACCACTTAATCCTTGGTGCAAAGAACTGGAAATATTTACCATACTTAAGATGCTAACTACTATGTCAAAGTGATTCTTCTATTTTTACTGTATCTTATTTGCTAAAAAAAAAAAAAAAAGCTGTAAAATTGCCTGGGTCTCTTTAGGTCATGTGCTCATGCCATGGCACACGAGTGTGAGCACAAAGTGTGGGTGCGGTGAGAAAGGAAGAGCTCTCTCTCTCTCTCTCTCTCTCTCTCTCCATCTATGGCTGCTTTCAGAAGGAAGAGGCAGGAAAAGGCTGGGGCTGGGGTGCTCACTGGAACACTGGACTAAGAGTCTTACCAATTTAAATATGGGCTAACCAGGTCCCAGAGATGCCAAAGGACTCTTTTAAAACTACAGAACTCTTAAGTGGCATCTCAGTGTAATGTGGTATAAATTATTTTACAAATTTCTTTAACCCTTTTTATAAAAGAAATAAGTGATTTAAATTTTTATTTATGTATATGCATATCTGCCTGTTCGTTTGAATAAGCACCATGCACATACAGTACCCTCAGAGGCCATAAAGGGAATTGGATCCCCTGGAGCTGTAGTTACATGTGGTTGTAAGATACCAGACATGGTTCTGGGAATGAAACTTGGGTCTTCTATAAAAATATCTAGTGCTCTTAGCTGCTGAGCCATCATCGGTCCCACCTGTTATCATTCCTAACTTTCAAAGCATATCACATCTAGTTTAACTCCTCCACTACCCTAGAGAGAATTTAAAGGTAAATTTCAGCAAACTCAAAATGATGATCAAGACAACTTACTTAATCATTTTCGACGCAGAGGGTGGCTTTGTCTAAATGTTTGCCTCCTAAATGGCACCAGAGAAGACTCGAGTAAAGGGAACCTCTTCCTATACTATCAAAGGGAGATGTTCAGAATAGAAGAAAGGCCGTGAGTGTGGTAACATGACTGGTCTGGCTTGTTAGGTAAACGGAAGTCTGTGAAGAACCACTAGAATGAGTTCTTGGTGGTTGATAAAATGCCCAGCATTGGCTACCATAATTAAGGAGAGGGGCTTTCTCCAGTGAGTCAACCTCCACCCGAGGAGCTGCAGAGACGTGGCA
Organism: Arvicola amphibius; assembly: GCF_903992535.2. Lineage (NCBI taxonomy): Eukaryota > Metazoa > Chordata > Mammalia > Rodentia > Cricetidae > Arvicola > Arvicola amphibius. The sequence goes on from NC_052057.2 coordinate 46,570,940, forward strand.
TGGCACTGTAATGAAGGCCAGGTCTAGGCTGCTGCTCCTGGTGCTGCTAGGACTTGGCTATATGGCTTTCAGTGCATCATTTCCCTTCTCTGAATCTTTATTTCTTCATTCATAAAATTAGTTTGGATTATCTCTATGTTGTAAGCAGTAATAATTTTGATTTATGGTTATATTTTCTTTAATCTATATATTCTTTCTCATGTGTGTTTGTGTGTGTGTGTGTGTCCTAGTAGTGTTGACATAGGCTACTTGTTTGTTCCCAGCCATTCAAACCCAAAATAATCAAACAGAAATTGTATTAGTTAAAACTCTGCTCAGCTAATCACTTTAGCATATTGGTAGCTAGCTCTCATATCTTAAATTAACCCATTTCTATTATTTTATATTTTACCATGAGGCTTGTGGCCTATAGGCAAGGTTCCACCTGGTGGCCAGCTTGCATCTTTCTCCTCTGGTGGCTACATGGTGTCTTACTGACCTCACCTTCCTTTTTCCAGCACTCAGTTTAGTTTTCCCATCTAGCTCTAGTCTGCCTTATCACAGGCCAAAGCAGCTTCTTTATTCATTAACTCATGAAAGCAACACATATGCAGAAGGACTTCCATGCCACAGGAGAGCTCTATGAGCTGTTTCTCTGGTACTGTCCAGCTCTTTTTCTTTTTAAGACTAAGTCACACTCTCCTCATTACCATATCCCAGCCCACAACTCCAGCAGAAGCCTCTGCCCCACCCGAGGGCACAGTGAGAGTCATAACGCCAGGTAAGCACCTTGGCCTCAGTCCACCAAAACTCCATCACTGCCTACTCAGTCCATTCTCAGCTGGTCTTCCCTTCCTCGTCACCATATCCTGGCAGTCAACTCCAAACTATTTTCTGGAACTCTAGATAGGCAGCCCCCTGCAAACCATCCCCACTCTCTCAGGTTGCACGCACCCTGTCACTGTATCCTGGTTGACCTCAAGTCAATCAAAGACCACTCTAGCCAAAAGACCAAAGAGGACACAGACACCAAGGGGGAAAGCACCCATCAGCAAAGACAAACCCAGAAATCAACACCTAGACCTATAATCAACCCAGAGGACAGAGGTCCTTAAAAAGGAAATGAGTAAGTCCCTTAAAGAAATCAAATAAAAGACAAAAAATTGGAGGAAATGAATAAATACCTTAAAGAAATCCAAGAAAGCACAAACAGTTAAAAGAAATGAATAAAAGTGTTCATACCTGAAAATAAAAATAGAAGCAATAAAAAAAACACAAACTGAGGGTAATCTTGAAATGGAAAATCTAGTAAGTGAATAGGAACTACAATCATCACCAACAGAATACAAGAGATACAAGATATGTATCAGGCACTGAAGATATGATAGAAGAAATAGATGTTTCAGCCAAAGAAAACGAAAAACATAGAAATCTCCAGGCACAAAACATCCAGGAAATCTGGGACATTTTGCAAAGACCAAATCTAAGAATAATATAAAGGAGAAGATTCCCATCCCAAAAGATAGATAGATGATAGATAGATAGATAGATAGATAGATAGATAGATAGATAGATATAGATACAGATATATGTATGTATGTTATGATCCTTCAACTTGCTCTTCTTGTGGGACTCCAAACAGTGGGAGTGGAGGGGGTATCTCTGGCTGGTTTGCCTACTTTGGGGACACTTTCCTCCTACTGGGTTTCCTTGTCCAGCCTTGATATGAGGGATTGTGCTTAGTCCTATTGTAACTCCTTATGCCATAGTGTGTTCCTATCCCTGGGAGGCCTGCTCTTCTCTAAGGGAAAGGGAGGAGGAGTGGATCTGGGGAATATGGGAGGTTGGAGGAGGGACCGGAGAAGTGGTCAAGATGTAATGTATGAGAGAAGAAAAATCAATAATAGAAGTCTAAGCCCCCCACCTGCTCATCAAGCAGACTAAGATAACTGGCCAGCAAGTTGCAGGAATCTACCTGTCTCTGCTTCTCCAGAGCCAGGAAAACTGGGTTTGTTCTACTTTGGGCTCATTATTTGTTCTGTCTTTTACATGAGCTCTGGGGTTTGCTTGTAGGTCCTCATGCTTGGCCAGCGAGCACTTTGCTAACAGAGCTGTTTCCAGCTCCCTACCTCTCTTTCTAATGCATGTGCCTTCAGCTCTGTTACAGTCCCACATCCCTTATTATCTTATATCTAACAATCGTCACTCATTTTTGTGACCTCCTGCCCCCTCTAATCATTTCAGTTTGCTATCCCAGGCTAGACCATCTGTGACACTGCCACTAACTCTGCTACCTGGCAGTGTAGAGCCCAGGGCCCAGGCATGCAGGCAGGAAAGCCACTGCACCCTGCAGCTCTGAGGACTGCATACTTCCCAGATCCTTCCCTCCTGGGAAGGATGATGTAATCGCCTCTGACTCTTCCTATAAATCCCCTAAGCCACGCTCTCCATTCCAGTCACAGAGAGCCTCTTCTAGCTCCTGTTTATAGGAAGCGATCTTACGCAGTTTAAGCTGCTGACTTATTTCTAATTCTCTCTCCTTGGTTCTGGGAGGCCAACTAAGGGCAAGGACGCACTCTTCAGGAGAAAGACTTGAATCAATAATGAGAGAGAGAGAAGGGCACAGGATGTAAATGCAGTGGGAATCACAGCCCCGCGTCCTTGAGTGTAGCATTAAAAATCTAGGCTCCTATTTGTATATCCCACCCTTCTTGGCCCGTAACGCATCTAGATTTGGTGAACTCAGGCCTAGCAGCAGGCATTTGTGTGGCTATCTGTTGGGGCTCCTCCTCAGCAGGGAATTTGTACTCGATGACCTAAGGGCACACAGCTGCTGAGAGAGTGTCCAGGACACAGGGTCTCCTCACAAAGCGGCCTTGTGTTAGGGGAACTTCCCCCACACACATGCACACACAAGAGTTCTGTCTTTAAAGTGGCTTTAGGTCCGGGTGGAACTCCTAAAGGGTAGGGAAAACAGCTTCTTTTTCAAAAGCTTCCTTTTCAAAAGCTTTGGCTGCCTAAAAGCTAGAATTTTCTCTTGTGTCTGATCATATACATGTGTATGAAATACAGCTTATTTCTTTTAAACATGACCCAAGCTGATGAGTGTCCTTAAGGATCTGCTAACCAAACAGAGAAGCATGGTCTATGTTAAGGCCCATCCCTGAATGTTGTGCTCAACTGTAGAGTTTACACCTATGAAATGAAGATGATTCAATGAGCCACATAAAAAATAATTTAACAATCACTTTCCTTCCTCCCTCCCTTTCTTCACTCCCTTTTTTATTTCCTTCCTTCCCTTCATACCTCCCTTCCCTCTCCCTCCCTCCTTCCCTTCCTTCCTTCACTCCTTCCTTCCTTTCCTCCTTTTCTTCCTTCCCTTCACTCCCTTCCTTCCTTCCTTCTGTTCTCCCTAACTCCCTCCCTCCCCTTTTCCTTCTTGCCTCCCTAACCTCCTTCCTCCCCTCCTTTCTTCCTTTTTCCCTCCCATCCCTCTCCCACTCCCATTTTTTTCTTTTGTTTGCTATTCTTTTAAATTTTATTTTTAAACAGGCATGAGGGCCCACACCTTTAGTCTTGATCCTCAGAGGTAGACAGATCTAAGACTGGTTCAAGATCTATGATCTAAGTTCAAGACCAGTCTGATCTACATAGTGAGTTCCAGGACAGCCACGGATACACAGAGTAACTCTGTTTTGAAGAACAAAACAAAATCAAAAATATTTATTCTATTATTATTGTTGCATGTGTGTGTGTGTGTGTGTGCGTGTGTGTGTGTGTGTGTGTGTGTGTGTACGTACATGTATCGTGAGGGCTAAAAGGTCAGAAGAGGGTGTTGCAATCCCCTGAAGCTGAAGTTGCAGATAGTTGTGAGCCACTCAGTGTAAATGCTGGAAATCAAACTCCTATCCTTTGCAAGAACAAGAACTGCCCTGAATTGCTGAGTCACCTCTCCAGCCCCACTGTTAATTGGCCCTTGGCTGATTCAGAAGAGGCCATGTAGAAAAGACTGAACTCTGACTAGTGGTTATCCTTCTATCCCAGCTTGAGTCCTGGGATCCTAGCCATATGTCACCACCCCTTGGTGCCTCTTCATTCTCAAATAGTTCCTTTTTCTCCAGTAATAAAGTAGGCCAGCCCTCCGTGAAGCACAAAGAACAAATTCACTCCTAGACTCGCCGCCTGAGGTGGTTTGTTTGAGAATGGCCCATAGGCTCATATATCTGAATGCTTAGTCATCAAGGAGTGGCACTATTTGAGAAGGACTAGGAAGAGTGACCTTGTTGGAGGAATATGTCACTGGGGGTGGGCTTCAAACACACAAGCTGGCCCCAGTCTCCCTCTCTCTCTGCCTGCAGAACAGGATGTAGATCTTGGTTGCATTTCCAGCACTGCATCTCCCTGTGGGCCACCATGCTCCCTGCCACAGCCATAAGGATCTAAAGCCTCCAAAACTATAAGTCAGCCCCCAGTTCAGCATTTTCTTTTATAAGAGCTGCCTCAGTCATGACATCTCTTAACAGTCACCGTAGAACGGTGACTACGACACCCCCCAAATATCCCATCCTCTCATTTCCTCCTCTCTTCTGTCATTACAGCTGTCACCATGCTGGTGAGGTCATCCTGGTCTCAGCTCTGAAGTCAGCTTGCCTTTTCAGCACATGATGCTGTCTCTCTAGGGAGAGACAAGCTCGTGGCAATCGATTTGCTTGTAATAAAACTCAGTGGCACTAGGAGCTGGAGGCATTTGTCCAGGTTGCTATAGATTTATACATATTTGAGAGAGGACATTTGATACTGCCAAACAGTGGAGGGCCATGCAAATAAAATCCCAGATTCCTGGCCTTGCGTGATTAACATGTGATGGCTAAGCACCTGTTCAGATTCACCAGTAATAAAAATACTTAGGAAAAGAACTCTTTTGTAATCTAATCATGGACTGAGAGTCACTAGGTTTTAAAATGTTAATGGAAAAAGCTGCAATGTGTTACCCTTACCTCAAGGTTTGCCCTGTGTTGATAAGGAGTTTCTATGGGAGGGGCTTCCATGCTGAGAAAGATGGAACTGTTAGGTATTTTCATTCTTAAAAGGAAATACACACTAAGCATGCTCAAGTTTTAAGCAGACATGGCAGCGCCGTGCAGTCAGAATGCATGTCAACGAGAGGTGCAGTCTATGAGTGAGACGTTCCCACTCTGTGCACTCGGATACTAGGTTCCCAGTGGGGAGGCTTTAGAGGTATGGCCTTGCTGGAGGAAGTACATCACTGGCGTCAGGCTTTGAGGTTTCAAAAGATTATTCTAATGAGGTCACTCTGCTTCCTGTTTGGGGATCAAGAAGGGAGCCTTTGTGTCCACCTGCTGCTCACCTCCTCCGCTGTGATGGTGATGGTCACTTATCCCTCGGGAACTGTAAACCCAAAGTAAGCCTTCCTTTCACAAGTTGCTTTGGTCATGTTGCTGTATCACAGCAACAGAAAAATAGCTAATGCAAGAGCAAATACCCAGTGCTCATTTCTCGTGTTATATTCCTCTCCAAGCAGAAGACTGGGTGAGGAATTCCGTCAGATGGAAGAGCAGCCTGTCTCTCCACATCTTACTCTAACCTGGACAGACTCGGAGCATAGAGACCCCTAAACTATCTCCTATGCAGCTCTCTAATGAGCTGGGGAGACAGCTCAGTCAGTACAGTGCTTACCTTGTAAGGGTGAGGACCTAAATTTGTCTTTGTAGATTTTTTTGTAGATTGTAGTGGATTCCAGAATCTACATAAAAAGAATCTGAGCCTAGGGCCACATGCTAGTTATTCTTGTGCTAGGGAGACAAAGACAGGCAGAGCAGATCCCTGGGGCTCACTGGCCAGCCAGTTTAGCCTACTTAATGAATTTCAGGCCAGTGAGATACAGAAATGGCTTAGCAACTATAAACACCGCTTGCCCTTCCAGAGGACCAGAGTTCAGGTCCCAGCACCCATGTCAGCCAGCTCACAATTGCATGTGACGTCAGCTCAGAGCCAGGGCCCTTTTGGGGCCTTGTGACCACTGCACATGTGTGTATGTGGCATACATACATTCACCCGTCCATATACATATGCATAAATGAAAAATACATGTCAATAAACCTTTAAGAATATTCTAAAAACAAATAAACAAAAAGGAAGTAGAACAATGTCTGCTGATCAGCAGCAGAGGTTGCTCTCTGGATTAGCTATAGATGCACATCCATGAGAACACACACGCTGTCTTCAGGGTATCTGATTAGTGTATACATCAGTAGCACTATCTTCACTGAGGAATGGTAGAGCATTTAGGCTGTTTAGAACAAGACAAAGAGGTAGAGAAAATGAAAGCCATAGCCGCAGCGTCTGGGGATCCGTGCTCAATTAGAAAGCACGCACAAACATCCCAGATAGATGACAGCTTTCAAACCACTAGCACTGAGCTCATCCAGCATGTGGGAACACAAGGATTTGCCTGCAGCTAAGGATTTGGTAGCTGGACATAAGTTCTGGGCCACAAAGGCTTAAGAGCTCTGCTTGAAATATAGGTAAAAGAATTTTACCAGATCCCGCTGTCAGCACTACCAAATTTTAATCAACTAGAGTGCAGCTACTGATAGCTTTGCGTGCTGATACAAGGTGAAGGGACACACAAACAAACTGAAGCTGGAGATAGGGATATTCTAATCCTATTACATACGCCTTGAGATTAGATCTCTAGCAATGCAGCCCGAGAGCATTCCTGTACTCTTTCTCACCAACCTGAATGCACAAATCAAATGCTTTCTGTTGCTTACCTTCTTAGCAACCACCAAGAAATACTTGCTTTAGTGTTCTAGGCTTCACACTGCAATAAAACTTTCAAATTAAAAGTCAATTGTGCCACCAAGAGTACATCCTTGAGCCTAATGTGAGCCCTTAGCAACCTTCAGCCTGAGCTGTTCCATTGAATTCCATTCATTTAAGCAAAGGACACAGACATGTCCTGCTAAGAGCCCATGCCCAAGCCAGGCAGGAATACTATGGCAGCCTCTTCACCTGCCTTCCCATAATAGTTTCATTTCTGTTGTTGTGGTAAAATATCCAGATAAAAATAGCTTAAGAGTGAATGGCTCAGAGGTTAAGAATGCAAGCTGCTCTTCCAGAGGTCCTGAGTTCAATTCCCAGCAACCACATGGAGGCTCACAACCATTTATAATAATATCTGGTGCCCTCTTCTGGCGTGCAGGCAGAACAATGCATACATAATAAGCAAACAAATAAATCTTTTAAAGAGAAACAGCTCAAGAGAGAGAGGGGTTCTGTTTAACAGTTAGCTGGCCATATGTCATCTGTAGTCAGAAAGAAGCTGAGTGGAGCCAGACTATAGAACCTCAAGGTTCACTCAGTCCTTCCTCCGACAAGACCCCACCTTCTGAACCAAGGGTGCTGGTTGAGGACCAAGTGTTCAAACACATGAGCCTGTGGGGACATTCCCACAGGCTTTCCTTACTCTTCATCCATTAAACCCTTGGGATAGATTGTTAAGGTTAAGAGATCAAGAAGAATCCAAGCAACGGTACTGATGGACAGCTGATATCGCTAGTCCAAAAGGAAGAAAGAGGCAGAATATTGTTCCCAGAACCTCCAGGAACTCAAAGGCAGTCCAGGAAGAGGAGTCACCTAGCAATATCTGCAACTTCAGGGGTCTCTGACACAGTTAGACGACGGTTAGGTTCTTAGGGGATGGGAAGTCGAAGGTTTTAGCTGAGGACTTTAAGGGGAGACACCGAGTAACTGAATCATCAATGCTCAGTAAGACAACTGAGATCCAGGACTACAAGGCACAATGCTTCGCAAGAGTGCAAATTCAGGTAAATACCAACAAAACACATTGCTCTGGAATGAAACCACAAGTCAGAGTGTCACAAGCCAGTTTTGATTACCCAAGGCAGGAGAGCTAGCTTTCATCTTCTTACACTAGCCACTGGCTAGTCTCCACGTGTGGCTTAAACTCCCAGGCACTCCCAGATCTCTGCACAGATCTCAGCTGCATCCATGCGATGTTGATCTTGGAGCACAGGCAATGCAGAACCTACAGAATCATTGAGGTTTCCACCCAAATTTAAGAGGAAAGCCTGGGGAGACCTGGCAACATCTATGAATATGGGGTTGGCTTCAGACTCTCCCTTTGAGGGGGATTTGCAAGAACTTCTCTCTCTCCCTCCTAACCACTGAGATGTCAGTGGCTCTGCTTTGTCCCACCTTCCCTGCCATGATGGACTGAAACCTCTGTGTGCAAAACAAGCCTTTCCTCCTTGCAGGTGTTTTGCTCGGGTGTTTGTCAGGGAGGGAAAGTCTGACTAATACACACGAGGTGCCGCATAGAGATGGTGTGTCTGCCGAGATGCCAGATATGGAGGTGGTGTCAGACAGAGAGAGATGTGCACTCTAGATAGATCCGCTGCAATCCCGGGATTAAATGAGAGCATCCTGAACTGGGAAGATTTAACACCATGGAAGGAGGAATGAGAAAGGGACTGAGGGAGTGATTGGTGACTTGAGTTTTGTAATGGAGACAAAATGCCAAATGTCTGAACAAGCCTTAGGAAAGAAATAATAGTTCAATGATATCAAACATTATTGGAGAAGCTGGTAAACCAAGGCCAGAGAAGATAACTTTGGGCTCAGCACGAGAGATGTTACACTTTGTATCAGCCAAGGTCCTTAAGTGTAATTTAAAAAATGACTAGCTAGTTTAAGTAGAAAGTAAATTTACTTTGAATTTTACAGAATCTTAAGAAGAGCTGGTTTCTGAGGTTAACCGGTGTCATGGTCCAGTCTCACACTCCGTGATATGCTGAGAACACAGTGCTAGCATGTAACAGTATCTACTGAGCATTGACGGCAGTGGATTTCAACTTTGGCAGCCCACTGAAGTTAGATGCAGGAATGTAAAATTGACTAGTCCCTGTCCCTAGAGATCAATTGTTTAAAATACACTGTATCAAAGTTTGACTGGGAGATTTTTAAAGAGGGAGTTTATATTTAGAGTGGGACAACTTCATTTTGAATACTTTGTATGGTCTGAAGTGTCCTGATTCTGGGGAGTATATTCTACCGTCTCCTTAGGGCTGTGGGACCCGATGACCCCTTTCACTGCTCCCCATAGGTGTGGTTGACCCTTCTCTGTTCTGATGCTCCAGGGGGTTTGGGGTAGGCCCCTTTGTGATGGGGTTGTGGATTTTTCCAGAGGTCTTCAGTGTAAAGAATGAGAACTTTTGCAAGTGTTTGGCATTTCCTATAGCCTGTATGGTGGAACGCTTCCTTCCTTTCTTTTTTCTTTCCCTCCTTCCCTTGTTTTCCCCCCTCTTTTTTTCCTACTTTCTCACTACTGGGGCTCTCAAGTCCAGTGCACCATGCATGCTAGGCAAGTCCTCTACCACTTAGCTACATGTAGAGATTTTATTTGTTTGTTTCAAATAGGATCTCTCTATGTAGCTTGAACTGGCTTCAAACTCGCCATCCTCCTGCCTCTGTCTCCTCAGTTCTGGGATTACAAGGGCTCAACGCTGAATCAAATGAGGGCGTGGCCATGCCAAGGTATGGTTGAGGGGGAGAATTTATTGTAGATATGAGGGAGAGTAGAGCTAGAGGCATCTGGAAGACTTTGGATTGAACTGGGCTTGGAACCAAGAGAGCTCAGGGCTGAAATTGGCAGGGCTTTTATAGGAAGCAGAGGCGCTGGGCTGGAGAGGCTTAGGGTAGGGAGCAGGCAGGCCAGGCAGGATTACTATGATACAGGTAAGTGGAGAGGTAAGCATACCCTCTGGTGTGCTAGCAGGCACCTCAGCCTTTCGTCTGAGTTTCATGTGAACCTGACAAACACCAGGCCTGGCTTTCAGGAGTTGGGAGTGTGGGGATGCAGAGCATATTGCACTACATATGCATGGCAGTTGCAGAGGGTGGTGCTTGTGGCTAAAGAGATAGAGGTGTGGCCATTTTAGACCAGTTCCCTGAAGAAGGTATCTGGCTCACTCATCCTGGGAAGAAAAACACAGGAAAAGCACAGGACTGCTTACTAGCTCCTGGGATGGTTCTCCTAATTCTCAGAACAAGGGCCCCTCCCTGTAGTCTCAGAACAAGGGCCACTGACGCTGCTCCCCTGTGATCTCAGAGCAGGGGCCACTGGCACCCCTCCCCTGTGATCTCAGTTATCACATGTGACTGAGATTCATGCCAGTCCCAGTAGCCTTTGCTCACCTTCCAATATTGCATCATGCTTTTAGCCTGGAGGCCTAGATGCACCAATCTATATTCCTTACCGATACATTTCAAACTTCATGTCCCCAGTGAACCACTCCTGAGCTTGACCGATTTAGAAATTTGAAACTATGTTTTCGTTTCTTTTCTTATTAGCAAGACAAATAACATAGAACAATGCAGGTATCCACAGGGATGTGTGGAGGAATAAGGAATAAAAGTAGCCACTTGCCAGACTAAGCACTATTAATATTATTAGCATTTATTATCTCAGCACTTTTTCACTCATATTTGTGGATAAGTATTTAGGTAAGGCATAGTGTGTAGCATAGCATGTCTACAGCCCTAGGTTCGATCACTGCTCCTGAGGCAAACACACCAAACAACAGACCCTTAAAAAGAAAAGCTTTTGTATGTACATGGATGGAATATGGATGTAGGAAATGCATGTGTTTCTTATGAGAAACTTTATGTACAGAAAATAAGCTCAGAAAGGAGGAAGCTCGCCCAGAGACATGAAAGCCAAATCCAGGACTGAGAACACCAGGAAGCTGCCCTACTCATTGGCGGTGAAGGAGTCCTGCTCCGATGGCAAGGGCAGAGGCGCCCAGCAGCGGTGCAGGGGTGCTATACCATTTCCACATTCTTCCTTCTGCCCCCACTGGAGGTAAACAGGAAGCGGAAGTGCTGGGAGGACGCCAAATTTCACCCAGGAAGACAACTGTTGAGGCCAAAGAGGCACAGCCCCGCCTGCCCGCGCTGGAAACCAGGAGCCGGTGACTGGAGGGAGCGCAGCTCTAATCCTGGAGCTCCGGGCCTGCGGGAACCAATCAGAACCACTCTGCTCTTGAAGTCTGGGGAAGGCTTCTATCTCACCATGGCAACTGACTCCCTGCTGAAAGGGAAACTCAGGTCTCCACTTTGCTTTCTGCTCGCTCAGTGTCTGATGGCTGAAGGCTGACAATGTCCTTCACTCCTCCTTTAGTCCATGTGAGGAAAGTCTGGTGAATGCCATGTGGAGATGGAACAGAAAGGATTTTATTAAATACATTGCTGTCTTTGTCTGAGAAGAAGCTCTCTCTCTCTCTCTCTCTCTCTCTCTCTCTCTCTCTCTCTCTCTCTCTCTCTCCTCTCACTCCCTCCCTCTCTCTCCTCTCTCTCTCTCTCCCTTCCTCCCTCCTCCTTCCCTCCCCCCCTCTCTCCTTTCTTCCCCCTCCCCCCCCACCGGCCATCTTTGGATGCAAGCCAGCCCAGCAATTTTAACTAGAGACTGACAAGGCTCCAGTGAGTGATCCCTGGAGAGTTTGTTCTGCTTTAAGTTCACTTGGCATGAGCAACGGCTAGGGCTGGGCTGGCTCCACGCAGAGACTGGCAGCACGTTCTGAAAGTTCCTTCTGTATTGTTACCGAAGCTGCAGATACTGTGGGAACAGTTATTGGGTTCTGCTGATCCCCTCACACTGGTAACTTTGTGTTATAGCGCTGGCCTCATTTTGAGCAGAATTGAATAGACATCAATTTGTTAGAAAAGCAGTATCATTAATTTTGATGGAAACTTTTAGGAAAACAAGAGATGGAAATTCTTTCGTTTGTGTTTGTGTGTATCTGTGTGTGTATGTACACAACATTCGTGTGTGCATTAATTAGACAACTATGTATTAGGGCTAGGGAAAAGGCTCAGTAAAATGCTGGTTTACAAACATGAGGATCTGAGCTCAGATGCCCAGCGCCATGTGAAAACACATGCCTGAAATTTCAGCACTGGAGAGGTGGAGGAGACAGGGGATCTCTTGTCTTTTGGACCAGCCAGTCTGCCTGAATAAGTCAGCTCCAGCTTCAGTGAGACACCCTGTCTCAAAAATGAAAGTAGCGAGTAACTGAGGAGACACCCAAAATCAAACTCTGGCCTCTACAGTAACACATGCATACATATGTGCACATCCACAAACACGTTCTAACACACACACACACACACACACACACACACACACACACACCCCAACCATGTGTCGCGCTTCGCCATAGTGTGGAGACCCATAGAAAATGCAATGATGGAAAAGCACGGTTATCTGTCTTCCCGTTGTCTAAGAGGGAAGGTGTTCATGATCAAGCATGTAATTAAAGACAAATCCTGGGAAGAACTCTGTAGTTAGAGAGTCCTGGAGCAGACGACATGGAAGCCTGGTTTTGTAAATGTGGAGGAAGTGGCAGGAAGCAATTCTAGTCAGAACTACATAAACAAAAGCTGCGATGAACGGCATGGTTTAGTGTCGGGTGCTTAAAGTTAAGAAGAAGAATAGGCTCTGGGTGGGTTGGAGCTCAGGTGATTGAGTGTTTGCCCAGCATACATGGAGTCCTGGCTCCAACCCCCAGCACTGGTAGTTAATCCCTGTAATCACAGAATCCGAAAGGTAGAGGCATCAGAAGCTCAAGGTCACCCTCAGCTGCATAAGGAATTCCAAGTCACCCTGTTAGAGAGAGAGAGAGAGAAAGAGAAAGAGAGAGAGAGAGAGAGAGAGAGAGAGAATAAAAAATCAGGGTGAAATATTTTCAGGGTCCTTGAATGTCAGACTAAGGAGCTAGGTTTTATTTCAGAAGCTACAAAACAGCACCAGAGCGAAGAGTTAATGTGGCATCAGAGGGTGACAGGAGGCAGAGGAGCCTGGGGAAGGAAGACCTGGCGTGGTGCAGGCAGGACAGAGACAGGTCAACTGAAAGGCAGGGTGAGATATTTAGTCTCGAGGCTAGTTAGATGTCGGGGTGGTCTAAGGGGTGGTCCTGTCCTTCATACCGTTGTGTCTACAGTAAAGAACTGAGCCTTTGCCCAGGCATCTCAGATAGTATCAGTTCAAAGAAGAAGACAAGTGTCCTCTGGATTGCTCTGGTTCTAATTATTGCTTCCTCTTCTGCTCTCCTCCCCACCTCACACTTAGGGCAACGTAGCAATGACATTCCCAGGTCAGCGATTCTCAAGAGTTAACCTGGAGGCTTTGTCGTAACACAGGCTGTGATGGTTTAAGAAACTGAATTTCCGAGTGGAAATGTAGCTCACAGAAGTAGCTCGCGGGGCCTGCCCAGTGTACTGGCAGCCCTGGTTCTACCTCCAGTAGTGAGTAAATTGGATGTGGTGGTGCATGCCTCTAACCACAGCACTTGTAAGGAAGACACAGGAAACTGAATTGAAGGTCATCCCTGACTACACACGAGTTTCAGGTCATCCTGAGCTACATGAGACCTTGTCTCAGAAGGGTGAGGGAGGAGGAGCAGAAAAAAACTGGGTTCCAGTGAGTGTCTAAGGCAGTGGTTCTCAACGTTCCTATTCTGTGACCCTTTAATACAGTACCTCATGTTGTGGTGACCCTCATCCATAACATAATTTTGTTGCTGTTTCTAACTGTAATTTTACCATGGTTATGAATCATAATGCAAGTATATGTGTTTTTTGATGGTGTTAGGCAACGCTGTGAAAAGGTCATTTAATCTCTGTGACCACAGGTTGAGAACTGTCTCTCTAAAGGATGATGGTGTGGCTGTTCTGGGAGTTCCTCTAGTCCAGTCTTTTAGAGTCACCTTCATAGCTGTGAGGCAGGACTTCGAACTGACATTATCAGAGATGTCTGAGGCAAAAGGCTCAGTTATTTGCTGAGCACAAAACACTGTGAAGGAAGCGTTATGATGTAACTATATCATCAGAGCTACAGTCGGGACCAGATCCTGGCTCGGCCTCTTGCACTACTGCTTTCCTTCCTTGAAGTCTTTGATTATTCTAGGTTGTGTTTATTATTCTTTATATGTTATTTTATGTTAAAATTGGGATAACATTGACCGCTCACTACACAGGGTTCTGAGGGTCAAACATGGAAAACCACAGAAAGTATTTGGCTGTATGCTAGATAGACGTAACATGAGATGTGGACCTAGGAAACGGATATTGTAACCATGAGAACCTTTATGTGATAGAAAATAAGGCAAGGAGATGGAAGGACCCATAATGCCAACATCAGGGAGTTGGAGGCAGGAGAATCGGAAGTTCGTGGTCAATCATCAGCTACCCAAGTGAATTCAAGACAGCCTGGGCTATGTGAGATGCTGCCTTCAACTAAACTAATGAATAAAACATACAGAGAGATTTCATCATCCCTATTTTCTGTTTGGTTTTGGTTTGCTTTTTTGGATTTTTTTTTCCCTTCTACAGTCTTATGCTGTTCAGTTACGGTAACCGTGTGCCATATGGGGCTGGTGATGTGGCTGTCTAGGAGAGTGCTTGCCTTGCATTCATGAGGCCCTGGTTTTCACTAACAGCCTTGCAGAGACAGAGCAAGGTGTCACATGCCTATGAGATTAGCACTCGGGAGCATCAGGAGTTCAAGGTCATTCTCAGCCACATAGACAATCTGACTAGCCAGGCTACATCTCTGTCCAAGAAAATGAATAAACAGCAAGATACCAGAGGATCCTGAGCTCGGGGGAGCAATGTGGAGCAGCACATAGGGAACTTGGTCGCCCCCCCCCCATACCAACCCATCATGAGGCAGCCAAGTAGTCACCTCTGAGTCACTATCTGGTCTGTTAGCCCCTTGGGGCCACCAAAGACCCCAGGGGTGCTCATAGCTTTGGACCCCGCATTATCTTTCTGTAGGTCTCTACAACCATCACCACAGTCCTTCCCCAAAGAACATGGGAAAATTCAGGGAGTTTGCTGCCCGTGGGGAGAGTGTCGGGAAGAGGGGAGCAAATGGAACCTGGGCACAGAGGGAAGAGGAGTCCATAAGAGGAAGGGAAGCTTTTCTTTGGACTTCTGCCTCTCACTTCCACCCATTAGCACAGCCGTCTCTGTGGGTCTTGAGGCTTTGAGTCTGGCCACTGTGAGGACGCAAGCTCAGAGGATTTTCCCGGTGCAACTCTCTGGGGATTGTCCCCAGTGAAGAAACCAGCAAGTAAGCATTTTTCTCTAAGCAGATAAGTCTGGTGCTCCATCATCCCCAGACAAGAAGCAGAAGGCAGACTTGGCAGGCATTCCTGAAGAGAGGACCATCTCAGGTTGAGCCGGTGTCGTGGGAACTTGATGACAAACAAGGCCCCGATGAGCCCTCCAATTCCCACCCCGAGGAAAGAGCTTGGGAAGTGAACATCCTTCAGCTCAGCTTGCTGCAGAGGAGTGCTGGAGAGAGCCTTGAGGGAAATGCGCAGCACATGGAGATCTTCCTGCTCTGGGTCCCACAGGTCAAACCTTGCCATGGGTTGGTAGAAAGAGCGAGTTCCACTCGTCATTTGAGAAGGGAAGTGGTTGCTTACGCCAGATGACTGTTTGCTGTGACAGGCACTGTCCTATACGTGGTGGTGTTTGGCAACATCCCTCCCTTCTGTCAATATACTTCCTCTTTGGGTGATTCCATGACCCAAAAAATGTCTAGACATTGCCAACAACCCCCAGGGAACAAAAATCACATGGCCTGAGACCCACTGAGCTCTGGCACTGCTCTCTGCTGGAAGTGTTTGGGGAACACAGCACCCATTCCCTGCTTCTAGAAAGGAGTAAGGATCCCAGCAAAAGGGGACATGAGATATTTGAAGGATAGTCTCAAAATAGCGAGCTCTGAAAGGCAGGTGGGAGATCATGAAATAAGATTTTTTTTTTTTGGTAAAGAAAAGTAGACAAGAAATATGTGATTTGCCTCAGGCATTAAGATGAGTCAGGGAGGGAAACATGAATTTAGGATCTGACCTTTAGAAAAAGACAAACAACTTCATCACCTTTCCCCTCCTAAACTCCTTTATTCCTGGATCTTCAAGGGAACAAGTGTTAGTTGTTTTAGAAACTGGTGGAACATTTCACTGGAGACCATGTGGATATCCAGAATAGGCATGACCACTGAAGGTCACGTGGATATCGTGGTCTGTGCTCCTGCAGGAGGCCGTGTTGATGTCCAGAATAGGCATTACCACTGAAGGTAACGTGGATGTCCATGGTCTGCGCTCCTGCAGGAGGCCGTATTGATGTCCAGAATAGGTGTTGGTGTTACCACTGAAGGTCACGTGGATGTCCGTGGTCTATGCCCCTGCAGGAGGACATGTTTTGTCCAGGATACATGTTACCACTGAAGGTCACGTGGATGTCTGTGGTCTGTACTACCACCTGAATCCATGTTGATGTCCACAGACCAGGCTGCCACTGGAGACCATGATGAGGTCAGTGGCCCATGCTGACATTGGAGGCCATGTGGAAGTCCGTGATCTATGCTGTCGCTGACTGTAAAGGAGAAGGAAGCGTCTCCTGCAGTGGTACTGAGGACTGCAGACTCACAGCTGAGAAGGAGGGACACAGAAGACTCCTGTGACATCCACCACCCCACCCCCAAAAGTAACAGCCTAGATGGGAAGCCATAGACAAGAACTCTTTAAAATTGTGATATGCCTGCTATCGCTTGTGACGAGTGGGATGGGGGATGGAGATGGATTCAGTTTCCTTTAAGGTGCTGCCTGCAGGGAGTTTGACCATGATCCACTGACTAAATGAGCAACAAAATTGTACTTGTTTAGGCTTTTTTCCTACTTCTTTCCTTTTTTGTGAGGGGAAGTCATAAGAGTGGGGCGGGGCAGGGCAGACTGGGAAGTGAGGGTGATGGGGTACATTATGTGAAATTCCCAAATAACCAATAAAAATATTATGTTTTAAATAAACAAATAAAAAGAAATGTTACCTTTGAATAAAGGACAAAAAAACAAGGGAGAGAAAAGCTAAAATTGTTGAATTAAGAAATGTAGTTTATGATGTCCAAACATTGTCCCTGCCTCAAGCCCTGCCCCCTGCCTGTCTGGCTGCACTGTTTCTGCTATTGGACAGGTGAGGAACTGGGAGTCTGCAGTCAGACAGCTAACAGTGGGTTGCAGAGACCTCGGGGTTCTCAACAGCAGCAAGTCCTCTTGACCTCCCTGCTTTGTCACCTACAAAGCCAGACTCAGTGAGAGTCTCCCCACCTCTTTTCAGAGGATTTTCTTGTTTGGTTTTCATTTTTGAAACAGGATCTCATGTGATTAGGCTACCTGAGATGTTAGATACAGATGAAGATGACCTTGAACTTCTGATCCTGCCCCCTCCTGCCTTCTGGAACCACTTCTAGCCTACGAGGTGCTGGAAATCATACTCAGGGCTTTTGCAGTAGGCAGGCCCTCTGCTGCATCCAGCCCTCGGCGTTGTCTAAGAGATCCCTTTTGTTTACCTCAGGCATGCACTTGAGAGTCCCTCTCTATAGCAGAGGCATCCTGCCCGGAGCTCCCGACATGAGCTCTGCACATTCCAATGGTGCAGAAAATTGTTGTTTGTCAAGTACCTCACACTGGCTGTCTCAGGCCTGGTCCTGGATATGAGTCTGTTCTTGTACCTCCCTCCAGGCTTCTCCCAGCAGGTGTGGTGGGGTGGGACTGTCTACACCCCATCCTCCAGAAAAGCTTCCCTCACAGGTGGGGTGGGACTATCTACACCCCATCCTCCAGAACAGCTCCCCTCACAGGTGGGGTGGGGTGGGACTGTCTGCACCCCATCCTCCAGAACAGCTCCCCTCACAGGTGGGGTGGGGTGGACTGTCTACACCCCATCCCTCAGAACAACTCCCCTCACAGGTTCTCCATAGGACACTCTTCTCCCTTCCCACCATCCTTCCCTTCCTTCCTTCTGTTCTTCTGTCCTTCCACTCTTCCTTTTGTGTGTGCATCAAATGTGTGCCATTTGCAGTGTGTAAATGTGTGCACGGTATGTGTGTCGTGTGCAGTATGTAAATGTGTGCGTGTTATGTGTGCTGTGTGCAGTATGTAAATGTGTACATGGTATATGTGCCGTGTATAGTATGTTTTGTTCTTAAAAAATGTTAGCCGTGCAACACGGCACCAATTTTGTTCTTAAAAATGTTAGCAGCGCAGCCGATGCAGCCGGGAGGGCCGAGCCAAGCGGCCTTGAGTTCTCACCAGTGGGTGGGCACCCCACCGGAGAGCCAAGCGAGCAGTGCTGCCAGGGCGTCGCAGAGACTCGCGGATCCCAAGCAGCCAAAAGGTTCCCATCGGCGGGCCCCAGGCGGTAGCAGGAAGTGGCCCATCCCGGCCCCAACACGCGGGCGAGCGGGCGGCTGAGCCGGCGGCAGGTTAAAGACAGAAAACAGTCATAAAGCTTTATTAAAGGAGAGAGGGAGAGAGGGAGAGGGAGAGGGAGAGGGAGAGGGAGAGAGGGAGGGAGGGAGGGAGGGAGGGAGGGAGGGAGGGAGGGAGGGAGGGAGGGAGGGAGGGAGGGAAAGGGGGAAGAGAAAAGGCACGTGTGAACACACAAAGGGACAGTGAGAAGAGAGAGAGGGAAGAGAGAGAATTCAGGATGACTCCAAGAGATCAGAGGTAGCTGGGAGTGGGCGTGGAAAGGGGCGGGGACCAAAAGAATAACAGTATGTAACTGTGTACATTGTATGTGTGCCATGTGCAGTGTGTAAATGTCAGGAGAAGCCATTTCTCCATACCCCAGATTTCTTTCTTTCTCACAAGCTCAACTAGGGCATGTCAAATCACTTTTGGGCTTTTTGTTGTTTCTTAAAACAGAGTCTGATGCAGTCCAGATCAACCTCAAACTCATATATAGCCGAGACGACCTCAGACACCTGATTCCCCCCATCTTCACCTTCAGAGTGTGGGGTTATAGGCATGGACCACATGTCCACCTTTAAAAGAAAAAGAAAAGAGATTTTTATGGTAATTTGTTTATTGAATGAGCTTTGTAACATGGAGGGCCTGCTTGTTGGGGTTTCTGTGCCACCCGGTACCCCAAAACCCCCCAAGCCCCAAAGAAAATCACACAGAGGTCTCCATAAGATTATAAACTGATCGGCCCATTTAGCTCAGGCTTCTTGTTAACTCTTGTAGCTTATATTAACCCATTGTTCTTATTTACATTAGCCACATGGCTTGGTACCTTTCAGCCGGGCAGGTCATATCTTGCTTCTCGGTGGTCTGGGCTGGAATGGGAGGAATGGGCTTCCTTCTTCCTAGTTTTCGTCATGGCCCCACCTCTACTTCCCATCTGGTTGACCCACCTATATTTCCTGCCTGGCCAATCAGCATTTATTTAAAACATGATTGACAGAATACAGATAATTCTCCCAATGTTTGGGCACCAGATGAAGGCATAAATCACAAACAATACCACACCAGTTAGGAATTATGATTAATAGAATGGTTATTTATTTAAAGGGGAAAAACTTACAGATCACCGTCCTAGACAACAGCCCTCTGCACGATCAGGAAAGGAGTCTAGGAGCCAGAAGTGGAGCCGGAAGAAAGAGAGCAAGAGGAGGGCAGTTGCTGCTTTTTTAAAGAGAGAGAGAGAGAGAGAGAGAGAGAGAGAGAGAGAGAGAGAGAGAGAGAGAGAGAAAGACCATGCCCCAATAGGCTGGTATCTCAGTAGCTATTGGCTGAAGGAGCAGAAGGAGCTCCTGCAACAGAGCTTATTTACCCTATTTTAAAAATCAGTTTGTTTCTAATAAAGGAAGTTTTAGAAAATAGTTTTTCAAGTTTCCCTTTTTGCATTAATATTTTATGAGTTTTTTTGGGTATATAGGACAGATGTATCATGATACCTTTGTCCCTAGAATGACCGATAACAACAACACATAGGGCAATCTGTTAATTCTGAACCCTGTACCCTTAAACAGGAGCCATGCCCTTTTACTCGGGGAAAACCAAAGGCCAGAGCAGTGGAATAGCCTATTCAAGATCTCAGAACTGAAAAATGCATGAAAAAGTGAAGGAGTAGTAATATTCCAGTCTGATTGAAAGGGTTTGTGTTTTGCACAAAAGTCTAGTACATATAGGCAGCTCGGGACTGCAAATGTTGGAGTAGTTTGAAGGTCCATTAAGGGAAGACCAGTTCCTTCTGGTCAAGAGAATGAAATCTCTGGGCTGGGGAGAGACCTAACATCCCAGTTGGGCCTATCATTGACCTGACTAAGGAAACCCTTAGGAGAGTGGGCTCACCTCAAGCCACATTGGAGAGATAGGAGGAACAATTATCCCTTTAATGAGAGAGTGTACTTTTCCTCCAAGATTCCAGCTTCTAGTACAGTCCCAACAGCTGCCAAGAGAGTCTGTTGGGTCTGTCTGTCTGCCTGTCTTTTTGTTTGTTTGTTTTGAGACAGGGTTTCTCTGTGTAACAGTCCTGGCTATCCTGGAACTCACTCTGTAGGCCAGGCTGACCTCGAACTCACTGAGATCCACCTGCCTCTGCCTCCCAAATGCTGGGATTAAAAGATTGAAAAGCACACACACACACACACACACACACACACACACACACACACGGAAGAGAGAGAGACAGAGAGAGAGGCAGAGACAGAGACAGAGAGAGATGGGTCATCCTTGAAACAAGAATGTTCCAGGGTAGCTTATATAGGGCTCTCCTTGACTAATGGCCATGCCCTAGTTTTTGGGATTTTTCTGCTGCAAGCCCACCAGAAACCACTCCCCTGCCATCAGGAACTCATGAGGGTCTCGTGCCCAGAGGAGCTGCAAGCACAGGAAAACAAGCTGCTTATTCCGGCAGGCAAGGGGGTCATAGAAAATTCAGGGTCTGAGGGTCCACAGTTCCTAACATGCCACCACCACCCAGTGTGTCTGTCTTTTCTAAGGTCCATAGTTCCTAACATGCCACCACCACCCAGTGTGTCTGTCTTTTTCTAGTCCCAACTCAGGTAAACTTCCCTCTTTTTTCTTTTCTGTATCCTTCTTTCTGATACGGCCAGAGTCTAGCTGTGTTTCTTTAGGCTTCTTTATTCTTTCTTTCTGAGGCTCTCTTCCCACCATGTGGCAACTTCTAAGCTGATTTAACTCAAACGGCATTTTTCTTTCCTGCTTTTTTCTTCTCTGTCCCTCCTCCATTTGGCTGCTGAAACTCACAGGTCAGCTGCTTTGGGACTTTTCTTCTAAACTTTAATAAGTCGCCTGTCCTCAAGTGTCTGAGTCCATTCTTAAACTCTTTATTAAGGAGACTATGAACCCCAAGAGGAGACATTGCTTTTCCTGGTATTCTGTGGCAACTACAGAGGGCTAAACTGTGCTCCTTCCACACCCATTTACTGACTCGCTGTCTTAACCCATTTTTAGGAAAGCATTGCCTTTAGTGAGGTCAGAATCCTCACCTTGGATTTCATCGCCAGGTAGACGTATAGATGCCGGAAGACAGCCATGTAGTGTGAAGCCTCTGTTGTCTCCACCAGGCAATAGCCCTTCGTCAGTAACCCTGTCTGTTCATTCTTTCACCCCATGTCTTCCCTGCTCACCCCACTGCTTCCAAGGTGGAAGGCAAAGGCAAGACCTGCAGGGCACCAGACCCGTCTCCTTGCTCCTCTCCTCTGTGCCATTTTAGCATTCTTGCCAAGGACCTAAGTTTGGTTCTAAGTGCCCATGTTGGATGGTTCACAACCACCTGTAACCTCAGCTCCAGGGGACCTGCCCTACCTGGGTATGAGCACACACATGAAACCCACACACAAAAATACATAAAAGTAAAACCTTAAAAACAATAACAAGAAACCAAACAAATAGACATTGTGCCCAGAATACTGAAGAGCAACAGAAAGTCCCAGTGCAGGTCAGTGTGGGGACAGTGACTTGGTGAGAGGTCCAGCTTCAGCTCAGGGGCCACAGGGCTGTGTTTCTTGGGGCAAGAATTGCTTACCCTCAGCACAGAGCAATTCAAGATTTCTAGGCACTGTGCTCAGAACACAGCAAGTGGGGAGCCTGCAGGCTGGGGTAGAGGGCAGGCTTAAGGCACTAGACCTGCAAACAAGCATAAGTCCTTGCGTATGGGTTTTAGGTGTTCTCTCTCTCTCTCTCTCTCTCTCTCTCTCTCTCTCTCTCTCTCTCTCTCTCTCTCCTTCTTTCTGGTTTTCCATATTCCTGTCTTCCTTTTTTTAATGCTAGAGTCCAGCTTCCTATGGCTGGGGGTTGGTTACAAGCTTTCCCTCCTGGTGACAGATTGCTTAGCTACATGCTGGAAGACATAGCCCTCCTTCCAGTCAGCCCAGAATTAGGCCCATAGATTTCCAGTTATGGAAGAGAGCTGTTCCAAGCCAGGCAACAGATGTAAATTATGGGCCTGAATTGATTTTGCATTAATTTCTCGTAGGCTACTCCCATGCTGCTTAAATACCACTTTTTTAGAGCAATGGTGGCATTGTATTTTTCAGAGCTGATTTGTTTCCACCACCTAGCGGGCTCCAGGAGGACTGGGCAGTTTTTCAAGCTCTCTCCTTGTAGGAAAGTACTCTCACCAGCGAGCGATTCTCTGGACCCAGTAGTGGATTTGCATGATTCCCAGCCTGTCTTCCCATAGGACCTTAGTAGTCCTCATTTCAAGATACTTAACTCCTGGAAAAAGCCGCCAGCCACCCATGGAGACAGAAGTGGCTGTGCAGGAGATCAGGATGGCAGATAAAGGCACAGCGTGTCCCTACAGCTCAGCCAAGCCCATGCACTGTGTGCTGTGGACTCTTGGCTCTCTTTCTAGAGCCAACACTTTGAAAACCCATTGAGTGAAGAACAAAAAGGCAAGCTATGTGCTCCCTACCCCCTTCCTTGTAGAGGGATAGAGAGAGACGGCACTGAAACTCTGAGTGTAACATTAGAAGCCCTGTCAGCACCCTGTAAGCAGGTGCTCTCTCATGTAAAACTCGCTGGCAGGGTTGAGACCCAGCTCAGGGGTTGAGCTGGGGGTTAGTCTGCACAGGGCCCTGACTTCAGTAGCCAGTACCAAAGCTGACGTTGTGAGGGAGCAAGGACACTTCGACCGCATCTCGTCCCCAATGTGGCCAATGCTTCTGTAATTGGGTCTATTTGTAAAACATTGGACAAATGATTTGAGATGATTCTCTCACCCCCACTTACACACTCAGGAGCTGAGGGCATTAAACCTGTAACTCTACAGATACCCAGAGCTGGGGTGTGATTCAGTTGGCAGAGTGCTTCCCTAAGATGCACAAATCCTTGGGTTCAGTGCCTGCACCCCATCAGGGTGTGGTAGCCCAGTATCTGTAATCCTAGGCCTCCAGGAGAGTGCATAGCTTGCATCTCGTGCCACTAATGGCTCCAGCATACCCACGTGAACATTTCAATGCCCTCTACACAACTCAGATTGGACGTTACTGGGAAAATGTGTGTGTGTGTGTGTGTGTGTGTGTGTGTGTGTGTGTGTGTGTGTGCATGTACAGTTATGTGTCTGAGAGGTCGTCCTAGGTGTAGGTCCCAGAAGTGGGCCACCTTGTGTTGTTGAGCCAGGAGCTCTCTCTCATTGGCCTGCTACCTGTTAAGTAGTATAGGCAGGCAGAGCCACAAACCTCAGGAATCCTTCTGTCTCTGCCTCCCCAGCACTGGGAATCCAAGCATGTGCTCCGTCAGTGCTGCGGATTGATCTCAGGTATGGCAAGGACTTTACCAGCTGAGCTTATCGCCCCAGCCCTGGACATCACCTGGAGAAAGACAGGGTTGGAGAAGGAATTTTTATCTCTTAATCGTTGGCTCCAGAGACTGCGATCCAAACCTGTGTTGTTGAAGGCCTCTGTCCCGTGGAGCTAGCAAGCTGCCTTGGGTTGAATGGGTCAGGGATAGTCTCCATGTCTTCTCACATCTGGCTGAACCACTGCTTGCTGGGATCGTTGCAGAGCGATTGATTGATCTGATCCATCATTCACCAAGGACTGTAGAGGGAGGAAACCCCAGTGGGAAGTGGTGACTCAAACCGGCCCATGCCTGAGTAGAGACTGCAGTCTCTTGAAGGAAAGATAATCTTAGAAATGTAATTAGCATGATCTGTGTTGTAAGTGACAGGGAAACTAATCTTAAATATTTTATGTTTACTGTTTTATCTATCATATATGTATAATTTTCTAATGTATGTAATTTAGAGAATAATCAAGTGCCCTTTAGATCACTCAAAAGTCAAAGAATCGGCCCTTCCTTCCTTCCTTCCTTCCTTGAAACCTCTCTCCTGAGTTTGTATGTGTCTTGTCTTTGTTCTGTATTATTTCTACAGTATCTGTATCCATTCCTCAACAATATAGCAATTTTGTGTGATTTTACCATGTTTGTTCTGTTCACAGTTAACTGAACCTCTTTAATTTGAAGGTTTTGTCAATAAAATTCAAAAAAATTAAAGAAAGACATTGAGGGAGGCTAGTCAACAACGACAGGAGTTAACTGTCGTGGTAAGGTTAGTGCGGGGGACTCTGTAAGACAGGACTGGCCGAAACCTCCTTAGAGAAACCTTGTTCAAAGCCTGCACTTGGAAGGCCAGGGGGCTGCTCAAGTTTGAGTTCTAGCGCCACCTGGGAGACAGAATGAGCTAATTCCCATTCTCTACTGAATCTGTCAGCTGTTTTCAAAGCATCTTAAAGATTCAGTGTGTGTGTGTGTGTGTGTGTGTGTGTGTGTGTGTGTGTGTGTTTTGTGTGTGTGTGCGTGCGTGCGTGCGCTCATGCGCGTGTGTGTGAGCACCACACATGTGCATAAAGGCCAGAAGATGACATCAGATCTCTATGCCAGGAGCTACAATAGGTATCTGTGAACTGACATAGGTGTTGAGAAATGAACTCGAGTACTCTCTAGAAAAGCAGCAAGCGTTCTCAACCACTGAGCCACCTTTCCAACCCCACAGCACCTTAATCTTAATATCTCATTTAATTTTCAAGTAGTTGGTCTAGAAGCCAGAATTTTTTAATTGCCTTATTTCTT
Source organism: Arvicola amphibius (assembly GCF_903992535.2). NCBI lineage: Eukaryota > Metazoa > Chordata > Mammalia > Rodentia > Cricetidae > Arvicola > Arvicola amphibius. The sequence continues at coordinate 46,595,914 of NC_052057.2, forward strand.
TTTTCTTCCTTCTTTCCTTTTTCTTCCTTTCTTCCCTCCCTCCTTCCCTCCCTCCCTCCCTCCCTCCTTCCTTCCTTCCTTCCTTCCTTAATTTTTAAAACAGGGTCTCACCATGTAGTTCTGGCTGCCCTGGAACTACCTGTGCAGACCAGCTTGTCCTTGAACTCACAGAGATCTACCCACACCTGTGTTCTGGGAATAAAGATGTGTACTACCATGCCTGGCCAAGGTAAGAATTTCTAGTTAATGAAGAAAATAGTCTCTCTATAGATTACTGCACAAAAATTAATCTTTTGTGTGTACAGTTAATGATATTTTCAAAGAAATGATTTTGTAGTTGTTTGATTTTATTGATTTATTTATTTTTGTCAGACTGGCTTAGGACTTGCTATGTAGCCATGATAGCCTTGAACCATTCTGCCTGAACCTTTCAAGTGCTCGCTTTATGGGTGTGTGCCATCACAGTGATACTATTGTTTCAAATACAGTCTTAGGGGCCTAGAAAGTTGACTTTAAAGGATAAGAGCAATTACCAGCTCTCCAGGAGATCTGGTGCCCTCTTCTGGCCTTTGTAGGTACTTGCACACACATGGGCTTAGAAGTACACATACACATAAAATATTTTTTGAAGACCTTATTCAGGTAGCATCTATATAACATAAAATTCAACAATTTTAAAAGTGTAATTTGGCACTTTTATTAGTTGCTGGGTGGTGCAAGGGCCACAATAGCCCAGGGTCAGAACACCACCACACTGACAGAACTCTCTTTCCTCTGTATGCAGTGAGTGCCCTCCCCATCCCCACCCCAGCTCTCTGTTCTGTCTCTAGAAAGTCTTCCTAAAGCCTTTCCTATTGGGGTACGGCATGTAAATGGAGCTATGCACCATGTGTACCTTTGAGTCTGGCTCCTTTCACTTGGCTCAGTGTGTCTGAAGTTTATCCATGCTGTAGAATTGATCAGTATTTCATTCCTTTTGATAGTGTGTCCAATTGTATTTGACTACTTATCATTTGATGGACATTGGATTGATTCTGATGCCTCACTGCTATGAGAATGTGTACAATAATTGTCTTTCTAAGTAAATGAAGTCGTGAATACAACGTATGGAGGGGTGCTCACCCAAATTACATAACCCAGCTATTTGGGGAAGTGATGGTTCCTAGGTTCAGTGCGTACCCAGAGGCCCTGGGAAACAGAATCTTGCAGAAGCACAGTTCGGGATACATGCTATTGACAGCATCATTCAGAGATGACTCCACTGCCCCCCACTGACCCCGTGTTCACACCTGCTCCCAGTCCACCCATGAAATATATTTTATTTCCCCCCTCCCAGGAAGATCCCCACATCCACCCCCCAGACCCTTCCCCTTTACCAAACCTCTCTGGGTCTACAGATTGTAGCTTTGTTAGCGTCACATTTTGAGTATAAGCTAATACATATCATATTTATCTTCTGGGCCTGGATTACCTCACTCAGGTTAATATTTTTTTCTAGTTCCATCCATTTGCCTGCAAATTAAAGACATGTGCCACCACCACCCAGCTTTCACAATGTCATTTTTAACAGCTGAGTAGTACTCCACTGTGTAAATGTACCACATGATTTTCATCCATTCTTCCAGGAGAGGGACTTCTAGGTTGTTTTCAGTTTCTGGCTATTTTGAATAAGGCCACAATGAACATGGTCAAGCAAGTGCTTTGGGGTAGGATGGAATGTTCTTTGAGTATATGCCCAGTGGTATAGCTGGGTCTTGAGGTAAATCTATTCCTAACTTCCTGAGGAACCACCACACTGATTTCCACAGCAGCTGTATGAGTTTGCACTCCCGCCAGCAAAGGAGGAGTGTTCTCCTCACCAGCATGAGCTGTCACTTTGTTGAGAATTCTGTTTAAACCTGTATCCCATTTTTAATTGAGTTTTTTGTTTTTTGATATCTAGTTTCCTGAGTACTTTATGTATTGTGGATATTAGTTCTCTACTGGAAGTGGAGCTGTTAAAATCACCTCCTGTTCTCTAGGCTGCGGCTTGTCCTGCTGGAGGTGTCCTTTGCCTGCCAGGAGCTTCTCAGTTTCATGAGGTCCCATTTATTAATGTTGATCTTAGTGTGTTGCTGCTGCTGTTCTATTCAGGAAGATATTTCTTGTGCATATACACTCAAAGCTTTCCCTTCAGCCAGGGCCAGTGTGTCTGTTTTTATGTTAAGGTATTTGATTCACTTGGACTCGAGTTTTGTGCAGGATGATAGATGTCCATTCTTCTGCATGCAGAAATCCAGTTATGCCAGCACCATTTGTTGAAGATGTCTTTTTCCCATTGTGTGTTTCTGACTTCTTTATCAAAAATCAGGTGTTCGTAGGCATATGAGCTTATGTTTGGGTCTTCAACTGGATCTTCCTGATCGATGTGCTTGTCTTCATGCCAATACCACGTGGGTTTTATTATTATAGCTCTGTAGTACATCTTGAAATCGGGAATGGTGGGATATCCAGCGGTTCTTTTAGTGTTCAGGATTCTTTTAGCCATCCTATTTTTTTTGTTTTTCCATATGAAATTAAATATTGTTCTTTCAAGGTCTGTAAAGAATTGTGTTGGGATTTTAATGGGAATCACATTGAATCTATAGATTGCTTTACTATGTTTAACCTACTGATCTGTGAGCATGGGAGATCCTTCCATCTTCTGATATCTTCTTCAGTTTCTTTCATAAGACTTGAAGTTTTTATCATATGAGTCTTTCACTTGCTTAGTTAGAGTTACACCAAGGTATTTTATATTATTTGGAGCTGTTATGAAGGGCATTGTTTTCCTGATTACTTTCTCGCACCGTTTGTCATTTGCATATAGGAGTGCTACTGATTTTTTTTTGAGAATCTTTTATCCTGCCACTTCAATGAAAGTATTTATCAGCTGTAGGAATTCCCTGGTGAAACTTTTAGGATGACTTACATATATTATCATATCATCTGCAAATAAAGATACTTTGTCTTCTTCCTTTCTGACTTGCATCTCTTGCTCTCCTTCAGTTGTCTTACTGCTCCAGCTAAAACATCAGGTACTGTTTTGAGTAGTTATGGAGAATGACATGTCTTGTTCCTGATTTTAGTGGGATTGTTTTGAGTTTCTTTCCATTTTATTTGATGTTGGATATTGATTTGCTGTAAACTGCCTTTATTATGTTTAGGTATGTCTCCTGTATCCCTAATCTTTACAGAACTCTTATCATGAGGAAGGTGTTGTGTAGCGAGGTGGTCGGGTGGCAATGGGAAATAATCAAAAACTAGCCTTATCCGAAATAATCAGCTTTAATAAAGGAAGGAAGTGGGGTAAACTTACAGAGACAAGGTTCCAGCGAAGAGCAGCGAACCAAGAGGGAGAAAAAAACAGGGGCACCTATCCCAAACCCAGTTCTTTTTAAAGGTACCTCTTGCCCCTGGAGCGGCCACGCCCCTCAACACAGAGATTGGTCAACCGCCCCAACAGTGTTGGATTGTGGCAAAGGCCTTTTCTACATCTAATGAGATGATCATGCGGCTTTTTTTTTAGTTTGTTCATATAGTGGATTATATTTACTGATTTTTGTATATTAAACCATCCCTGCATCTCTGGGATGAAGCCTACTTGATCATGGTGTATGGTCTTTTTGATGTGTTCTTGGATTTGGTTTATGAGTATTATATTGAGAATTTTTGCATCTGTATTCATAAGGGAAATTGGTTTGTAATACCCTTTCTTTGTTGAGTTTAGTTTGGGTATCAGGGTGACTGTTGCCTCATAAAATGAACTGGGCAATGTTCCTTATACTTCTATTTTGTGGAATATTTTAAGGAGTATTGGCATTAACTCTTCTTGGAAAGTCTGGTAGAATTCTGTGCTACAACCAACTGACCCTGGGTTTTATTTGGTTGAGAGACTCTTAATGACTGTTTCTATTTTAAATTGTTTATTTGATCTTGATTTAACTTTGGTAAATGGTACCTATTGAGAAAATTATTCATTAATTTAGACTTTCCAATTTTGTGGAATACAGATTTTTAAAGTATGTCCTTAATGATTCTCTGGATTTCTTCAGTGTCTATTGTTATGTTCTTCTTTTCATTTCTGATTTTGTTAATTTGGATATTCTCTCTGTGTCTTTTAGTTAGTTTGGATAAGTGTTTGTCTATTTTATTGGTTTTCTCAAAGAATCAATGCTTTGTTTCATTGATTCCTTGTCTTGTTCTCTTCTTTCTATTTTATTGATTTCAGCCCTCAGTTTGATTACTTCCTGCCTTCTACTCCCGTTGGCTGTGTTTGCTTCTTTTTGTTCTAGAGCTTTCAACTGTGCTGTTAACTTGCTAATTTAAGATCTTTCCAGTTTCTTTATGCAGGCCCTTAGTGCTACAAACTTTCCTCTTAGCACTGCTTTCATTGTGTCCCAGACATTTGGGTATGTTGTGCATTCATTTTCATTGAGTTCTAGGAAGTCTTTAATTTCTTTATTTCTGCCTTGACCCAGTGGTACTTCAAGAGTTGTTCAGTTCCCATAAGTTTGTGGGCTTTCTGTCGTTCCCATTGTTGTTGAAATACAGCTTTAGTCAATGATGGTCTGATAGGATGCAGGGAGTTATTTCATTTTCTTGTATCTGTTAAGACTTGCTTTGTGTCAGAGTATGTGGTCAATTTTGGAGAAACATCTATGAGGTTCTGAGAAGAAGAAATATTCTTTTGTGTTTGGATGAAATGTTCTGTAAATATCTGTAAGGTTTTCAACATCTACTAGCTCTAGTATTTCTCTGTTTAGCTTATGTTTAGTTTTTGTCTGGATGACCTGTCCAGAGTGGAGTACTGATGTCTCCCACTATCCGTGTGTGGGGGTCAATATGTGATTTAAGCTTTAGTGGTGTTTCCTTTATAAACTCAGGTGTCCTTGTGTTTGTGGCACAGGTGTTAGGAAGTGAAATGTCATATTGGTGTATTTTTCCTTTGATGAGTATGTAGTATCCTTTTCTATCTCTTTTAATCGGTTTTTGTTTGTAGTCTGTTTTGTTACATATTAGATGGTTACACCAGCTTGCTTCTTAGAAAATTTTTTTCAACCCTTCACCCTGAGGTCTGTCTTTGATGTTGAGGGGTGTTTCTTGTAAGCAGCAGAAAGATGGATCTGATTTCCTCATACATTGTTAGCATGTGTCTTTTTGTTGAGGAATTGAGGCCATTGATAGAGAGAGATTCAAAGGCCAATGATTGTTAATTCCTGTTATTCTGGTAGTGACAGTGGTGGATGTGTGTGTGTGTGTGTGCGCGTGCGCGCGCGCGTGCGCGCGTGTGTGTGGATGTGTGTGTGTGGATATGTGTGGATGTGTATGTGTGAATGGATATGTGTGGATGTGTGTGTGGATGTGTGTGTGTGTGTGTGTGTGTGGATGTGTGTGTGGATGTGTGTGTGTGTGTGTGTGTGTGTGTGTGTGTGTGCTTCCCTTCTTTTGATTTTGGCAATGTGAGATTATTTATTTCTTGTGTTTTTATGTGTGTAGTTAACCTCCTTTAATGGGAGCCTTTAGGGTCCAGCCCCAAGACTCTCTTCAGGGTTCAGATTGAACACTACAGCAAGCAGAAAGGCAGTTTTATTCTTAGGGTATTTGAGGGCAAATGAATAAACTCTCTCTCTCTGCGCTTTTTAAAATCAGTTTCTTTATTGTTCTGCTTTTATTCTAATTATCCTGCCCTAATTCTAATTGTCTTCCAACCTTTTTCCCTCTTACAGGAGCCTTGAAGTGACAAAATAACTAGAAGATATACCTGTCCTTGATCAAAAACACATTCCTAGGGTAAGTGATAGGGAGCTGAGCCTTTGCCATGGCAACACAAGGTTCCAAGGTTACAGGAGTAACACTGCTACCAGACAGGGGGAGGTACAGTGCCCAGTGACAAACTTTGTGACACAGGTCTATTGTCAGCAGATTTGCAAGCAAAGAATTGGCTTGCTTTTCTTAGGGAGCTTTGTGTAGCCGTTGGTTAGACAGCTGCGACTCAGACTGTGTGCACAGCTGTCAAGTTTTGAAGTTGTGATCTATTTACAAAAGGTTTTAGTATTCTAGTTTGAACATTTTCTGAGGTGGAAGTGAGCTAATTATGTGCAGTTAGTCTTTAAAAAAAAGGAACAAGCAGGATTTTAAGTGTCTACAGACATTGTGGGACAAATAGGTCTAGTTATGAAGCATGTCCTAGTACATTTTCTATATATCAAAATTATATAGCTAAAATAAAAAAGTCATTTTTCTGACCAGCCACACATATATGTGTGCCTATAAGACTGGGACATAACCATGAGATTACATGTAAACATCACATGAAAAATACATGGTATTGGGGAGATATCATAGCTGTTATTGCACAAGTGATATTACAGATGAAAGCAACAGTTTCAGAGTCAGTGGCCCTGCAGGCCGTGCCTAGCAGGGTTTTTTCACCTGAGAATAATTTCCCTGGTGGACTGGCATCTGAATTATCAATCGCTATAAGCTATAATTATATCATGATCCACAGTAGCCCATGATGAATTCTGCTGACACTCCTTAGGTTGAATTTTTCCTTCTAGTACCTTCTGCTGGATTTTAGATAGATATTGTTTAAATTTGACTTTATCATGGAATATCTTATGGTGACGGATTTTTTTTTTCTGGGTATAGTAGTCTGCCATCTGTGGTCTCTTAGAGTCTGTCCAGGCCCTTCTGGCTTTTGGAGTTTCTCTGAGAAGTCAGGAGTAATTCTAATAGGTTGGCCTTTATATGTTACATGGTCTTTTACCCTTACAGATTTTAATATTAATTTAATAATGTTCTGTATGTTTAGTATTTTGATAATTATGTGGCAAGGGACCGTTCTTTGCTGGCCCAATCTATTTGGTGTTCTATATGCTTCTTGTACCTTGACAGACATTTTCTTCTATGATTTTATTGAAAATATTTTCTGAGCCTTTGAGCTGGGTTTCTTCTCCTGCATCTATCCCTGTTATTCTTAGGTTTGGTCTTTTCATGGTGTCCCAGATTTCCTGGATGCTTTGTGTCAGGAATTTTTTAGATGTAACATTTTCTTTGACTGATATATTCTTGTCTTTTATTATATCTTCAATGTCTGAGTTTCTCTCTTCCATCTTCTGTTGGTGAAGCATGCCTCTGTAAAAGTTTGCGCTTTCTTTATTGTTTCTATGGAAATTCTCAGGTCTTAAACAGTTTTATTCATTTCTTTCAGCTGTTCTTCTTTTCTTGGTTTTCTTTAAGGGATTTATTTATTTCCTTTTTAAAGACCTGTATCTTCTTCATATAGCTGGTTTTAAGGTAATTTTTTTGTTCTTCATCTATGTTGAAATATTCAGAGCCTGTTGTGTTCTGGTGGAGACATATTGCCTTGACTATTATTGATTGTGTTTTTATATTGGCATCTGGTTTGGGGATGATTTTAAGTACAGGAGCTGATTTCTGGATTTCTCTTTGTTGAATAGGTGTTTTTTTCCATTTTTTTCTTTTTATTCTCTCAGTTTCCAGAGAGTGTGATGGCCCTGTGTTGCCTGTTTTACTGGCTTGCTCAGCTGGTGTTCCTAGGGTATTCCTGCAAGTGTAAGAGGCAGGGATACTGGGGAAGGAATGTTGGAAGAGAAGGTCTTTGTGATCCCTTGGAGACAAGGTCAGATAGGAAAGGGAGACCACAGCAGGTTTTCTGCTAACAGAGCTGGGGATGAGACCGGGGTGGGGAATCTCAAGAGCAGTAGGAGAAGTGTGGGTCTGCCTTGAGCCTGCTTGTTGCTCTAGGAGGAGCCGCCCTTGGGTCAGCAGGCTGTGTGACTGCTGCATTTGTGGTGCTGGGACAAAAAAACAAGGATGGAGAGGGAGGTTCGGAGGCAATGGTTTGTGGGATACAGGAGATGTGGGAAGGAGTGAGGGGTAGTTACAACTGGTGTTGAGTTGCAGTACTAGGAACGGGACTGGGGAATTGTGTCTGGGGAACAGAGAGCTCTGCCAACCTCAATCCTCACATTACTGTGGCCCCTGAAACCCCCTCTTTAGTTCATTCCTTGAAACTTAGTACTTACCCTGGACAGCTAAATTCCATTTTACACAGGGATTCTTGTGTCACTGCTCAAACTATGAGCCACTATAATCACAAGCATCACTGAAATATTCGCATTGGACTCTTTAGGCTAAAAAGATCAAAAGTGTGGAATTTAAGTAAACAATTATAAGCAAAAATAATTTTTCAAATGTCATAAGGAAGTTGAAATACATATCCTGGGGGCTGGGGAGATGGCTCGGTTAAGAGTATATGCTGATCTAGCAAAGTATCTGAGTTCAGTTCTCAGCATCCCTGGGTTTATAGCTGCCTGTAACTCCAGATCCAGGGGATTCTAAAGCCCCTTTCTGGTCTCTGAATGTCCCAGCACACATTCACGCACACACACGCACACACGCACACACAGAGAGAAATCATACATATTCTACATAGATAAAGCAGAGAAGGAGGCAGAGTTGGTGCTCAGGTTCTAAACAGACTCAGTAATGGAGAAAGCAAAGGTTAAGATTCAAAGTAATTTAATTGTAATTGTACTTTTATACCCATTGGGTTCTACGGTGGTCGGTGCTGGAGTTTGGGGAGACTGACAGACTGCTTCAATTGTTCCAGCCGTGGTTCTCAGCCTGTGTGGGGAACCCAAGACCATCAGAAAACACAGATATTTGCATTATGATTCATAACAGTAGCAAAATTGCAGGTGTGAAGTAGCAAAGAAATTAATTTTATGGTTGGGGGTTATCACAACAAAAGGAAATCTGCAGCACTGGAAAGTCTGAAGTCTCGGGTGGAATTCTCACACAAGGCAGAGTTTCTTGGCAAACCAACACACACTCTGTAGTCTGACTGTAACCTCTAGCAATACTCCAGCAGCAGAGTTTTATTCTTTTTAGCAGAAAACTGAAAAGATAATCTGAAAATTCTCCCATTGACTCAGACCTCAGGATGGGTTCTGAAGTGTCAGAACACACATCCTAACAGACAGGCTGGGAGCACTGCTCTGGAAGCCTCGGTGCTTGACAAACCTCTCTGACAGCCCACTCACCCCGTTTTCCAGAGGGCACTCCTATGATGTATCTATCTCCACAGCTGTAGTTATACTCCAGTGACTGCACTGCGCCTATACTCCAGTGACTGCACTGTATCTATACTCCAGTGGCTGCACTGTGCCTATACTCCAGTGACTGCACTACACCTATACTCCAGTGACTGCACTGTGCCTATACTCCAGTGACTGCACTGTGCCTATACTCCAGTGACTGCACTGTGCCTATACTCCAGTGACTGCACTGCGCCTATACTCCAGTGACTGCACTACACCTATACTCCAGTGACTGCACTGTGCCTATACTCCAGTGACTGCACTGCGCCTATACTCCAGTGACTGCACTGTGCCTATACTCCAGTGACTGCACTGCGCCTATACTCCAGTGGCTGCACTGTATCTATACTCCAGTGACTGCACTGCACCTATACTCCAGTGACTGCACTGCGCCTATACTCCAGTGACTGCACTGTATCTATACTCCAGTGACTGCACTGTGCCTATACTCCAGTGGCTGCACTGCTCCTATACTCCAGTGGCTGCACTGCACCTATATTACAGTGGCCGTACTGTGCCTATACTCCAGTGACTGCACTGCACCTATACTACAGTGGCTGCACTGTATCTATACTCCAGTGGCTGCAGTGTACCTATATTCCAGTTGCTGTACTACACCTACATTCCCAGCTACTTGGGAGACTGAGAAAGGAGGTTGAAAGCTGAAGACCTGCCTGGCCTAGAGGGTGTTCAAGGCCATGCTGGGTCGCCATTACAACCTTCTGTCTTAGAAGAAAACCTAGGGCTCAGCGGGTAGAGGGAGCTTGTGATCAAGCCTGACAACCTGAGTTTGATCCCCAGAACCCACACGAAGGAAAGAACCAGTTTCCATGAGGAGTCTTCAGATTCTGTTGCTGTGATAAAATACTCAGCTTATGGGAAAAAGGGCTTACTCACCACACATTTCAAGACCACATCCCAACCTTGTATGAAATCAGAGTCATAGGAACTTGAAGCAGCTAATCTCACTACATCCAAAATCAAGAGCAGAGAGCAAAGAACTAATGTGTGCATGACTGAGCTCTGCTCCCTCTCCATTCCTTTGGTTGTTTATGTGTTTTAGACAGATCTCATGTGGTTTTGGCTGGCCTGGAATTTACCATGTAGACCAGGCTAGCCTGGAACTCACAAATGTACTTCCTCTGTTGACTGAGTTTTCTGTCCCACCCAGTTCCCACAGTCATTAAGTCCCAAAGAAATCACACAGAGGTCTACATTAGTTATAAACTGATTGGCCCATTAAAGCAGGCTTCTTATTAACTCTTATAACTTATATTAGCATATTATTCTTGTCTGTGGTAGCCACATGGCTTGGTACTTTTTTCAGCAAGGCAGTCACATCTTGCTTGCTCTGTGGCTGGGTCACGATTGCAGACTAGGACTTCCTTCTACCCAGAATTCTCCTGTACTCATTGACCTGCCTCTACTTACTGTCTGGCTCTCCTGCCTATATTTCCTGCCTGGCTACTGGCCAATCAGTGTTTTATTAAAATACAATAGACAGGGTACAAACCATTGTCCCACAGCACTCCTCTGCCTCTTAAGTGCTGGGATTTAAAATAGGTGCTACCACCCTTATCTTTCTCCATCTTTGCTTAATCTGGGATTTCCTTCCCACAGTGGGTAGGTCTTCCCACCTAAGTTAACATAATAAAGATAATCCCTCGCAGACATGCCCAAAGACATACCCACAGACATGCCCACAGATATTGGTCCTCATGAGGCCTGGGTGTGAAGCCCAGTGTCACTTTCTGACCCCAACTTGAGTTTGGTGAGGCCTTGTGTAACTTCCTGAACCTAGCTCAAGTTTGGAGACCTGTCTCTGGCTACGCAACCTAGACCCGCCTCTGCCCAGCCACCACTAGCATGGCAGAATATTATTGGCCCATATTCCTTACTCTGCCTCGACCCATCCCAAGCTTCTCCACCCCCATCACAACCCTATATAAGTTCCTGCCTGACACCATTAAACAAGATCCTGCTTCAACATACTCTCGACTCAGTGAGTGTGTTTCTTCCTGGTGGCTAGTGGGGAGGGCTGGGTCATTCAACACTCACCATCCCACTCAGCCCCAGGGAGAGTCTGGGAATCCAGCTCTGCCCCCTCTCTTTCTACCAGAGAACCCAACACACAGACACACCCACAGACACGCCCACATGCCAATCCAATCTAACCCCTCATAGAAACTTTACAGACAAGTTTAAATTGTCTCAAGTTGATAGTTAAAACTATTGTACTTACCATAACACATATGAACTCATGCATATGCAAATAAATTAATCTTTTAAAGTAAGGGGGGAAACATCTGGGGAAATATTCTTCAGCATTTCACAGAATGCACAGGGCGCTGGGTCTAATTTTTCAGCACTAGAAGGGAAAACAAACCAACACATTTGTTACATCTGAGCATGGAGTGCCGTGGCTTGGTGGTGCAGAACACTGGAATGCTAGCTATTCCCCCTGTAATTTCATGGCTGACTGGGTCCTGAGATTCACCACCTTCAGCACCACTCAGCATCACAGGAGAACTCACTGCATATGACCAGGCTGGGAAAAAGCATCAAATACAAAATCAAAGTGCAGTTTCTGCTGAATGTGTACCACTTTTATTCTGTTGTAAAGTTGTCTAAGTTGAACTGTCCTAAGTTGGCACCACCTGTATTCTGAATGAAGAGTCCAAGAATAAGAAAATAAAAATATAGATTCCAGAAATAAGAATGTAGAAATGAAAAATATAAAACTGTAAGCCTAGGAGAATGGGAGCAGACTGTCAGCAGCATTCTTAGTTTAAGGATTAACTTTTAACAGTGGGTTACTCTGCTTTACAACCCATAGCTCTGTTTGCAAGACTGAAGTGGCCCTCTGCAAACTCAGGGTTGCTCTGCAAACTGAGGATCAGCTTTTAGATACCCACCCACGGACGCCACTTATAACCAGAAATTGATGTAGGCTGTTAACTTTTAAATGATGGGATGTACATGACTTTCGACTTTTTGGTTTTATGTTGTCCCATACCCTTCCCTGCTATGCGAAACTGGAAGTGTCAGGGGAGGTGCAGAGCCTTGGTAAACACTATCAAAGAGTGCCAGGGGAACATAATGAACTAAATACAAACACTAGTTTAACTGAAAAACTCTGTTAATAACAATTGAAAAGAAGATTGAGCCAGAGACCCTTCAGCAGCACTAAATATAGATGAAACAGAAGAAAACGACCTAAAAAAATAACTTCAGGAGAATGTTTAAAACTCTTAATGAGGAAATGAGAAATTCCCTCAAAGAAATGGAGGAAAGACAAACAAAAAAATGGAAGACATCAGCAAATCCCTTAAAGAAAACCATGAAAAAGCAATCAAATGTATGAAAGAAACTATTCAAGACTTGAAAACTGAAATAGAGACAATAAAGAAAATACAAGCCATGGTAATTATAGGAAAAAAACATGAGAAAATGATCAGGAACCACAAATGCAAACATAAAGAACAGAATACAAGAGATGGAAGAGAGAATCTCATGTGCTGAACAAACAATTGAGGAAATAGATTCATTAGTCAAAGAAAACATTAAATCCAAGAAAAGCTTAACACAAAATATCCAGGAAATATGGGACAATATGAAAAGACCAAACTTAAGAATAATAGGTATAGATGAAGGAGAAGTCCAGTTTAACAGAAAATATAGTTAACAAAATCATAAAAGAAAACTGTCCCAACCTAAAAAATGATATGCATATAAAAATATAGGAAACTTAGAGAACACCAAATAAACTGGATCAAAAAAAGTTCCCTCACCACATAATAATCAAAACACAAACATACAGAAGAAAGAATATTAAGAGCTGTAAAGGGAAAAGGCCAAGTAACATATAAAGGCAAAACTATCAGAATTACACCTGACTTCTAATAGGAGACAATGAAAGCCAAAATGTCATGGTCAAGCATTATGCAGACATTAAGAGACCACAGAAGCTAGCCCAGACTATTATACCCAGCAAAACTTTCAATCACCATAGAAGGACAAAACAAGATATTCCATGACAAAATCAGATTTAACCAATACCTAGCCACAAACCCAGCCCTACACAAAATAGTAGAAGGAAAATTCCAACCAAAGGAAGTTGGCTACATCAACAAAAGACACAGAAAATTGATAGTCTCATGGCAGCAAAAGAAGGGAAAAGAAGGGAAAAACACAAATTAACAACACCAACAACTGACTAAATTAAAAGGAGATAGTAATCATTGGTCATTAATATTCCATAATACAAATGGACTCGATTCACCTATAAAAAGACACAGGATAACAGAGTGGATGTGAAAACAGAACCTCTCCTTCTGCTGCATAAAGAAAACACACCACAAAATTGGAAAACTTAAAGGAAATGGACAACTTTCTGGATAAATATCACTTACCAAAGTTAAATTAAGACCAGATAAGCAAATTAAACAGACCTATAACTGCTGAAGAAATAGAAACAGTCATCAAAAGTCTCCCAACCAAAAAAAAAAGCCCAGGACAAGATGGTTTCAGCTCAGAACTTTACAAGATTTTCAAAGAAGAACTAATGCAAATACTCCTCAAATTATTCCACTCAGTAGAAACAGAAGGAACATTGGCAAACTCTTTTTATGATGCTACAATTACCCTGATACCCAAATCACAGAAAGACATTACTAAGAAAAGAGAATTACAGACCAGTCTCACTCATGAACATTGATGCAAAAATACTAAATAAAATACTGGCAAATCAAATCCAAGAACACATCAGAACCATTATCCACCATGATCAAGTTGGCTTTATTCCAGAGATACAGGGATGATTCAACATACAAAAATCTGTCAACATAATCCACCATATAAACAAACTGAAAAATAAAAACCACATGATCATCTCATTAGATGCTGTAAAAGCTTTCGACAAAATACAACACCCCTTCATGATAAAGGTCTTGGAGAGAGCAGGGATACAAGGAACAAACCTAAACATAATAAAGGCAATATACAACAAGCCAACAGCCAACATCAAACTAAATGAAGAGAAACTCACAGTGATCCCACTGAAATCAGGAACAAGACAAGGTTGTCCACTCTCTCCTTATATATTCAATATAGTCCATTAGGTCTTAGCTAGAACAATAAGACAACAAAAGGAGATCAAATGGATACAAATCGGAAAAGAAGAAATCAAACTCTCACTATTTGCTGATGATATGATAGTTTACATAAGCAATACTAAAAATTCTACCAAGGAACTTCTACAACTCATAAACACTTTCAGTAATGTAGCAGGATACTAGATTAACTGAAAAAATATTAGTAACTCTCCTGTACCCAGATAATAAATGGGCGGAGAAAGAAATCAGAGAAATATCACCTTTCACAATAGCCACAAATAACATAAAATATCTCAGAGTAACTCCAACTAAACTAGTGGAAGACTTGTGTGACAAGAACTTTAAATCTTTGAAGAAAGAAATTGAAGAAGATATCAAGAAGTGGAAAGATCTCCTGTGCTCTTAGATAGGTAGATATAGCATAGTAAAAACGGCAATCTTACCAGAAGCAATATACAGATTCAATGCAATACCCATCAAAATCTCAGAAAAATTCTTCCTAGACCTTGAAAAAACAGTACTCATCTTCATATGGAAAAGCAAAAAACCCAGGATAGCCAAAACAATCCTGTACCATAAAAGAATTTCTGGAGGCATCACAATCCCTGACTTCAAACTCAACTATAGAGCTACAGTACTGAAAACAGCCTGGTATTGGCATAAAAACAGACAGGAGAACCAATGGAACTGAATCGAAGACCCGGATATTAACCAACAAACTTTCTAACACCTGATTTTTGACAAAGAAGCAAAAAATATTAAATAGAAAAAGAAAGCATATTTAACAATGGTACTGGCATATCAGTACCATCATTTAACAATGATAACTGGATATCAACATGTAGAAGAATGAAAATAGACCCATATCTATCACCATGCACAAAACTCAAGTCCAAATGGATCAAAGACCTCAACATAAAGCCAGCCACACTGAACCTTATAGAAGAGAAAGTGGATAGTACATTTGAACTCATTGGCACAGGAGACCACTTCCTAAATATAACCCCAGTAGCACAGACACTGAGAGCAACAATTAATAAATGGGACCTTCTGAAACTGAAAAACTGCGGTAAAGCAAAGGACATAGTCAACTGGACAAAACAACAGTCTACAGAATGGGAAAAGATCTTCTCTAACCCCACATCAGACAGAAGTCTGATCTCCAAAATATACAAAAAACTCAAAAAAAATTGTCATCAAAAGAACAGATAACCCAATAAAAAATGGGGTACAGACCTAAACAGAGAACTCTCAATGGAAGAATATAAAATGGCTGAAAGACACTTAAGAAAATACTCAACATCCTTAGTTATCAGAGAAATATAAATTAAAACAATGCTGAGATTCCATCAATGGAATGGCCAAGATAAAAAACACTGATGACAACTTATGCTGGAGAGGTTGTGGGGAAAGGGAACACTCCTGCATCGCTGGTGGAGTGCAAGGTGGTACAGCCCCTTTGGATTTCATTGTGGTGATTTCTCAGAAAATTTGAAAACAACCTTTCTCCAGACCCAGTAATACCACTTTTGGGTATATATCCAAAGGATGCTTAATTGTGCCACAAGGACATGTGCTCAACTATGTTCATAGCAGCATTTTTGTTATAGTCAGAACCTGGAAACAACCTAAATGCCCCTTGACCAAAGAATGGGTAAGGAAAATACGATACATTTACACATGGAGTACTACACAGCAGAGAAAAGAAATGATATTGAAATTTGCAGGCAAATGGATAGAGCTAGAAAACATCATTTTGAGTGAGGTAACCCAGACCCAGGAAGACAGTTATCACATGTAGTCACTCATAAGTGGTTTTTAAACATAAAGCAAAGAAAACCAACCTACAAGTCACAATCCTAGAGAACCTAGACAACATTGAGGACTCTAAGAAAGACTTACATTGATCTAATTTACATGGGAGCATAAGGACCTTGGGAGAAGCTTAAGGGGAGGGGAGAAGCAGGGAGGGGATCAGAGAAAAATGTAGAACTCAATAAAAATACATAAAATTAAAAAAAGAAGCTAGAGCTAATGGGTTGAGCAGTGTTTTAAATAAAAAAAATTGAAAAGAAAGGCAATTTATATCTGAGTTTTACCTTGAGATTGCAAAAATTCTTTTCTTGTTGCCTAATGGTTGTAATAAATGAAGGAGTTCTAAAATGGGCCTTTGTCACAGGCTTACAAATCCATCTCTGGCTGTGGTCTCAGCTAGCTGATAAGCTTTTTGTGCCCTGGGATACAGTTTGCTTCTGGCTTATTAGACTTTGGTGGTCTGCCCCCATCTTTGTGCAGACCCTGTGGACCCAACACTATGTATATCAGAATACATATATCATACATATATATGATATTTCATGTAATGGTTTTATGTGCTTATGTTATGCCAAATGAATGTTTTTACTTTTTACCTTTGTCTCCCCAACTTGTTTTTAATCATAAAAAAATGTCAAACATAATGCCAAGTGTGGTGGCATATGCTATCAATCCCAGCACTCAAGTAAAAAAGGCAGAGGTAAGTATATTTGGGAGTTCAAGGCCAGCCCAATTTACGTAGTGAATTCCAAGCCAGCTAGAGTGGGGGCCATCTCAGCATCCATCACAAATCAAACAGGCTGATTGGGGGCCATCCCCTGAGGACAGCATCATTAGATCAGACAGGCTGGGAAGCATCCCTTGAGGACAGCATCATTAGATCAGACAGGCTGGGGAGCATCCCTTGAGAACAGCATCATTAGATCGGACAGGCTGAGTGGGGACCACCCCTTGAGGACAGTGCCATTAGATCAGACAGGCTGGGGGACCATCCCCTGAGGACAGCATCATTAGATCAGACAGGCTGGGGAGCATCCCTTGAGGACAGCATCATTGGATAGCCAGTCACACCAGCACCTCATTTCTCATCAAAGTGTAATGTTCCCCCTCAATCTTCATTTCTCCTTTTCTGAGGGCTCTCAGATAACATCAACTCATGTTTTCTTCTTGTTAACCTGTCTTCTAATAGAAAGTCAGCCATGACTCTCACGATGGGAAAGAAGGACATCTACTGTCCACCGCTGGAATCTTTCAACAAGTGGTGCCGAAACAGCAGGATAGCCACATCCAGAGGAGAACAGCTGGACTCTCATTTCATATCATCTGCAGGCAAACTGAAAGTGGATCAGAGACCAAAGTGAATGCCAACTCAGAAAACTATTAGGAAGAAGGTAAGTCTCTGTGGCCTTGGGATGGCACTGGGTCCTCAAATGCGGCACGAATGGCACAACAGTGAAAAGGTAAGATGTACTTTATCAAAATCAGAAACTAGTGTTGTGAAGGACACCATTTAAAAAGTTAAAACACAGGGAAATAGGGAAAAAATATTTTCAAAGCACAGAGGACATGCATCTAGAATATATAAAAATACTTGCATAACTCAGTCGTTAAGAGGCAAAGCAGTTTTAAAGATGAAAGACTTCTGGGGTGAGTATTTCTCTAAGGAGGGTACCTGATGGCCAAGAAACAAATGAAAAGATGCCCAACATTAGCAGCCATCAGGAGACTCCACAAGAAACCTCACCGAGATGACCTCACAGCCCTAGGACAGCAGCCAGTGCAACACACGGTCAGAGAGGAAGACCTGCGGGTGAGACTGTGAGGCCCTTATACATGTTGCTGTGAATGAAAACCAGGATTGCCACTTTGAAAGCAATTCTATGTCTCCTGAAAACGTCAAACACAGCGTTAACAGGCGACACAGCAACCCACCTCCAAGTGTGTATCTAGGGAAAGATACGCCTGCGCAGAGATGCCCATGCCATTGTTTACAATGGCTAGCTGGTGTAAACAGCTCTAATTCCATCTGATACATTAATAAATTAATTTTCGTATGCCTGTTCAGTGGCATATGGTTAGTCATAAAGGTGAATGAACAACTTACATGATGCTACAACAGGGATGAGCACCAAAAACATTCTAGTAAAGAATCACCCTGGGCAGGGCAGGCTTGTGACAGATGCAAAGCTTTTAAAGCCCAGTGATGTGGGGAACGCCAGCCCATCAAAGAGTATGGGCAGACTGCTGTATCCACATTAGGAAAGGCGGGGATTGCCGGGCCAGCATTCTCAAATGGGTAGACTACTGTACCTACATTAGGAAAGTGGGGAACCTTCTTCAGGGATCTTGTCACCAGCAGTGCTGGCAGAGCCCTTGCTCCCAGCTTTGCTGTCTTCACCTTTAACCTAGGTTTAATAAACCCCCTTTTTCTGTTCCTCCAGCCAGCATTAATAGCATCAGAAGCTGTTTCCTGTAGACGCTCTGATCTGTGGCAACAGTGTCCCATTCTTGCAGGCCTCTGCTGCCTGATTGAACTCAGCTCATTCAGACCTTCTGAGTTTCTCTGCCTTCCTGAAAAATCAACTGGGGGTGACCCTTCTCACCTCTGCAAATACCTTCATGGTGACCCCAGAGGAGTGCAGTTTGGATAATGACATGTAGACATTCCAGCCTGACAGTCCAAGCTCCCCTCTAACTTCCCTGGAGACACATCTTATTCACACTAAGAGTGTCTCCCCTCAAGTGACCAAGCTTCTCTGTCTTTCTTGGACCACAAATGTCACATATAATGTGGGGTAGAGCCTTGCTGGCCCGGCGGGTGGTGAATTGCCTGTTAAAGCTTTCTCTGCTGTCTCATTTACCTGCATGTTGTTCCTTGTTTCCTGGGATCATCTCCCAGACAAGTTGTTTGCACCCAAGTCTATTATTTGGGTCTGCACTTGAGACTGCATCAACCTTGACAACAGTATCCTTACCAGCTACCTCCCAAGCCTTTCTGCCCTTCATCAGCTGCCGTGATCACGTCATATAGTAATAATAATATCAATCAATTTCTCTCTGTGAAGTCCCCATAGCTTCTTAAAAATTAGAATGAAGGGGCGTGGTCAATCGGCAGTTATGAATAACCAGACTATCTTTAATATATAATATTCAGCTTTAATAAAGGAAAGAAAAGGGAACTTACAAAAGCCAAGGTTCCAGCGAGGAGCGCAGGAAAATAAAGGGGAGGCGGGCCGCACACCCGCAAGATTTTATAAGTAAATATTAGCCTAAGGGGGACACACCTTACAAACAAGGTGATTAGCTGGGCTTCCCCTTCATTAGAATAAAATTCAGACTCTGAAATTGGCCACATCTCCAATGCTGTTTCTCAGTATCGCTTCTTGGCGCACGTCAGCCTCCCTGGCTCACACTTGCCCTTCTGTCTGTACCACCTCCTGCAGTTTTACGTGCCTGGTTCCTTCTCAGCACCCAGGCCTTGGACACACCACTTGCTGGAGGTATTCTCCTCGGGTCTCACGAGAGCACAGACAGTGTGTCTGGGGAGGCACGTACTCGGTGCTTTTCACGCCCTACCACTATCTCACTTCTAGACTTTATGTCCTCTTAAAACTAGTAACCTCAACTTTTTGGTTTTGAAATGGTGTCTTTGTTATGTCACCCAGAACGATCTTGATCTGGGCTCAACTGACCATCCTGACTCTGCCTCCCACGTGAGTGAGACAACAGGTTATACTGTCCCCACCCCCTGGAAATTGTGTTCTAGTTCTGTTTATCTTCTTTTGCTCTGTGTGCAAGGACTGGTCTGTTTTGACCATCGCTGACTGTATTCTTAGGTCTCAGAATCGTGGTCAGGATAGCTCAGACCCCTTTTCTATATTTGATCCATAAGAAAACTGCAAAGATGCACAAAGCTTAAACCTCTGAAAGTCACGGTGGACTTCATACTGGGGTGAGTAAGGCAGAGTAAACAGGAATTCACAAGCAGTGAGGGGTGGCGGGCTCAATGACACCAAGAAATAAAGCATTAGATGATCCAAATGATGAACGTTAGGAGATGAATGGAAACCTTTGTGTTTCAAGTGGGATTTATAGATAACCAAGTGTGAAAAAATAAAATATAAAATTTTGAGTTGAAATTGTGATTCAATAGTAGAGCACTTGACCAGTGTGCATAAGGGCTATGGGTTAGACTTCCAGGACGGCACAAAAATGGAAGAGGGAGGGAAGGAAGGAGGAAAAGAGGGATGGCAGGAAAGAGGGAGGGAGAGGACAGAATGTTGTACTTTGGTTCCTGTTGCTTTGATAAAACAGTGACAAAAGCCAACTTGAAGAAGAAAGAATTAATTGGCCTCAAGATTACAGTCCCTCATTGAGGGAAGCCAAGCCAGGAACTTCCTCAAGGAAGAACCTGAGCATAGGAATTGAAAAAGAGACCATGAAGGAATGGTTCTTACCCACTTGCTTCCTGTCAGCTACCTTTCTTCTACAGCTCTGGCCTCCCTGCCCAGGTGCTCACAGTGGGATGGGCCCTTCCACATCAATCATTAGTCACGAAACTGCCCCCACAGACTAGACTACAGGCCAATCTGATGGAGGCAATCCCTTCACTGAAATTCTCTTTCTTGCTGTGTCAAGTTGGCAACCAAGATTAGCCATCACACAGAGAGAAACTTAGCCATTAGATATTCTTCTATTCCGTGTTTGAAAATTTCATATGTGTATAGGATGTACCTTGATCTTGTCCATCCTTCCTCCTCCTGCCAGCTTTCTCCAGGATCCACAATCACATCTCCCTTCCTAGTATTTTTTTCCTTTTATAGTTATTTATTTTTAACTTGCTGAATTCAATCAGCACTGTGCATATGTACCTGGATGTGGCATCATTCACTAGGGCATGGACTTTAGAGTCCCCTCTAGGTCAAACTCTTTGTGTTGTTGAGTCCAATGGTAATTCACTAACCAGGCTGGTTATTGTTATTCCGTAATACACTTTCCTTAGTAGTTGATTTTTAGGTATTAACTTGGCTGGGTTATGAGGAATCCTGATAGCTGGTAAAACTCTGTTTCTGAGTGTGTCCATGAAGGTGGTTATGGAAGAAATGAGCATCCGAATTAGCAAACTGACTGAAAGTGGCCAGTTCTTATCAGTGTAGGGGCCGGCACCATGCATATCATTAGTGCCTTGCATAAAGCAAAGGCTGAGGATCATGGACCGGCAGCTGTTCCTCTTCATGGTTAACTCCATGAGATTTACAATCACCCCAGACTTGTTTCTATCACATCACTTAGGCTCTCTGTCCTCCACTCTACAAAATGTGGAGGAAAAACTCCTGCTCTGACCTGCATAAGCCACTGTTCTGAAGTCAGCTTGGAAGGGCTTAAAGGTCTTTGGAGAAAGGCTGACCATTTGATGGTATGTTATCATTCAGCTGCAGGCTTACCTGGCCTATGACTATGGCATGTCCCTGGAATGGGCAAATGAGTGAAGAGCCTTTAGAGGTGACTGAAAAGTGTCCTTGTCTGTGGAGTAAACACCCTCCTTGCACCATGGCATGTCATGAGGCCTGAACTATCTTGGACCTGATTCCTTGTTATTACGCAGAGGAATAAATTACAAGAGAAAAGTCAGGGTGACTATCACCTGAACATGCTACATCCAAGACAGTAACTCTGAGCTCTTTCTGAAGCAGTTTCTGGCCCTGGACATAGACTTTGCTATAGTTTAAATCTAGAATGTTCCTTGATGGTCCTTGTGATAATGGCTTACTCTTCCATTGGTGCTATTGAAACCTAATAAAAAGTTTAGGATACTAAGTCCTTCACAGGTATGTGGGAGACAATGGCCCCTCCTCTTCCTCTCTCTTTGCTTCCTGATGGCCATGAAGCAAGCAACTTGCTATTCTGTCTGTCATGAGATGCTGTCTAATAAGCACAAAAGTAACGGAGCCAACAGACTGTGGACAGAAATTGTGTGCCAAAATTTTGTTTCAGCTCAGGTGTTTGTTTCTGTGACAAAGCGTGCTACACTATCTTTTGCAATTTTCTTAGCACTTGGGCCTTTCCATGCCAAAAATCCTTGCCTCAGCTCTTTCAACAGTAAAATCAGAAACTTGAATTGTAATGGAAAGCCAGGTTTTTAATTACTCTAAATTTTCATACCTAACTAAAATCAAATAACATTCACATAGTCTGTGCAGTCTGTCTTAAGGCTAACTGGCTTTGATATTGTTTAAAGACAGTACAGACTGGTGGTCTCTTGATTCCTGTCTTCTAAATCACACACAGTTGAGTAGTGGAGAGTGTGCCCACTGGAAGGCAGGTTTTCTCAGGGGTTGTTAACAGTCTCTCAGTCTTTATTTGAAAGCCTCAGACACACTGGGAATGTGGAATGAAAGGAAATAAGTAGCCAAATTGAAAAACTATGCTGCAGTAATTGATTTCTGTACCAAGAATTTATGTGGCCATTATGTAAACTCTGGTAGGAGTGTCAGTTTCTTTGTCGCTGGCTCACACTATGGAGGAAATCGTTTGGAGGAATCTTATTTATCATCAGCCTCTTAATACTCCTGCATATTCTTACCTAGAATGGTGACAGCCACATCTGTGCTGAAAGGCAGTTTTTCATCACCAAATTAAAAAGCAATAGCCATAAATCCATAAGCATTATTTTTCTGAGTGATAAAGTAGATATTTAGCACTCCAAGACATCACTGCTATTCCTGCCCATAAGTATTTTTCAGTGTACACCACTATCTCAAACTGTGGACAACTCAGAAGCTTCAGATCTGCAGAAACAAAGGCAAGATGTTTTAGTGTTTCCATAGAATAGCATTTCTGCTTGCAGTGAAACATTGCTTTCAGAAGATGAGTCCTCTTTGCAGCCTCCCTGACATAAAATGTCAGAGCATTATTCTCTCCCCTTCTCTCTCTCTTTTGATGTCTAACAAGAGATCACATAGTTCATTAATATGTATGGTATATAATGTACTTAATTTCTTTAAAAATAGGTTCTTTCTATACAGACCTAGTTGGCCTGGAACTCAGTACATCCACTTGGCTAGGCTTCAACTTGTAGCCGTTTGACCAGTCTTATAGGAGAACCCAATGGGAATATGAAGACTATGGCTTGGGGTTTTACAAACATGGAAAGAAAGTACACCCTGAGGAAGCAGACTACTCCCAAGAAACAATCAGCTCACAAAGACAATGGATGAAATGTATACACGTGAAAGAAGCAAGTGCTCTAACATGGCAGGGACATCATTGGGCAGATGAGGCTGCTAGGTTCCATGCAGACTACTGCTCTCCCTGCTTTTGTTCACACAGCTGCTTGTTGCTCTCCCACTGGCTAGTATAACAGACAGAATGTCATAATCAATCATTTCTGACTCTCAACACTAGGTTATGAAAGTCATATGGCTTCTGCTTCACCTCAGGACCACTTGTGCTTGGAGAAGCCGGCCACCACGTTGTGAGGTCACTTAAGCTGTCCCATGGTGTAAAGACCTTCACTTTAGTATGTTTCTGGTGCTGCATCTTTGGAGGTAATTTGGGTGTCAATTTTTGAGAAATTACTGCGTAGAAACATGCAAATTGCACAACACAAAACCCAGTGACTTAATGTGAATGGAGGAATTGAATCACAGTACAGGTCTATGTTACAAATAACATGTGATCTATACCACTGTGTGAACAAAACTCACAATATATATTATATATATATATATATATATATGCAACATATCAAAGTGAAAAGAAACATAAAATTCATTGAAATGTTCCTTGTGGTGAGGGGGGAAATGACTGGGGTACCAAGATAAAAACAAATAAAATGAGAAACAGGATCGTAATAGGTCCTGGGGGTAGACTATTATTAACTGAACTCTTTGGAATGAGGACCCATGTTCAGAGTTTACCCAAAGATAGAGAGAAGGATGAAAACATAAATTCAGACCTTGGAAAAAGCCAGATATATGAAAATGATAAAAGATAAGGGTATCGTCCAGTGACATCCCAGACCAATCCAAAAACGTGGAGAGACCTGTGTACAAAGCCAGGTCATTGTTCTGGGCAGAATAGCTGGTAATCAGAGGCATGGAGAGATAGAGTCACGCTGCCTTCCAAGAACTGCCTTTAGGCTTGCATGGTGGGTCTTCACATGCTTGCCTGGAGAACTTAAGGCAACTTTCTTGTGATTGAGAAAACATTATAAAAAAGAGGTTCAGGAAATAGCATGTCTGGATTTGCAGACTTCGTTTTTGCTTCTCATAAGTCACTGAGCATTTGCCTACAGTTTTCTGGAACAATTCTAGGCCAGCCCTTCTGTCTATTGTCTCAAAAGTTGATAGCCTTTCTATCTATCATGGGAAAACTCTTTCATTTTAATTTTTCATAATCTTTTAAATGAGATTTTTGACCTGACATTTAATTCCATTATCATAATGTTAATAATATTTCACATTTTAAAAATAACAATTGAGGCTTTTTAAATACCAAGGAAAGATTTATAAAATGCACTCCTTATTGCATTACTCTAATAGGAAAAATAGCTCCCATTTCTTTGGCTTCTGTTCCAAGCATTATGGATGGGTGTAATCAGCTTCATGTATCATTAGTTCAGGGAGGAGAGGGGAAATATGACAACTTTCAGTTCATTTTTCACCTCTTCTGAACCAACTCAGCATTAAATGCACTTAGATGAGTATGTGAAGGAAGACAGTACCTTCAGGGAAATGAGGCAATGCCTATAATCGATAACAGTTATTATATTCCTCCCCTATCGCCTGCTACCACCAGATTCCTTGGGAGAGGGGACAAATAAAAACTGTGTGTATTGGGGTTGGAGGGATGGCTCAGTAGTTAGGAGCCCCTGATGCTCTTGCAGAGCAATGGAGACTGGTTCACAATTGTCTATGACTCTAGTTCCAGGGGACCTGACACCCTCTCTGGTCTCCATGGGACAAGGCACACAATGGAACACATATATACAGACAGACAAACAGACAGGCAGAGTACTTGTACACAGAAATTAAAAAAAATCTTAAAATAGCTGGGACAACCATAGGAGCAGAACTGAACCAGCAACCTGGGCAGAGTGGGCCTGAGGCAACAAATTCACAGGAGCAGGATTGAGCTAGTGACCTATGCCAGAACAGTCCCGAGGCAGTGAACTCCACAAGAGCAGGACTAAGGCAGCATCCAGGGTCAGAGCAGGCCTGGGATGGTGAACTCCATGGGAGCAGGGATAGGCCCATACCAGGGATATTTGCAGAAGCAGGACTAGACCAGTAATCTAGGCTGGAACAGGCCTGAGGTAGCAAGCTTCATAGGAGCAGGACTGAGCCAGTGACCTAGGCCAGAGTAGGTCTGAGACTGCAAGCACCATGGAAGTGGGAATGGATTCAGATCAGGGACATTTATGGAGGCAGGACTGAGCAAGCTACATGGACCCTGAAGGAGCAGACCTGAGACAGCAAACTCCACAGGAGCAGGTACAGGAAGAACAACTGGTGAGTGGGTGGGTCAGAGCCAGAGATCACTGCAGGTCCAGACATGAATCTGGGACCTCTGAGGGAGTAGACCTGAGTCAGGACCTCTGCAGGTCCAGGCATTGGTCTGGGACCTCCAAGGGTATAGGCAGGAACCAGAAACCTCTGCGGATCTGGGTGTGAGTCTGGGATCTCTGAGGGAGTAGGCCTGAGCCAGGTCCTCTACCAGTCCAGATGCACCCAAGGCTGGGACCTCCAAGGGAGAAGATCAGAGCTAGAGACCTTTACAGTACCAACCCCAAGCCAGGGACCTCCACAGGAACAGATCCAGACCAGGGACATTTATAGAAACAGGTCTGACCCAGCAACCTAGACCATAGCAGGCCTGAGACAGCAAACTACTCAGGAGCAGAGTAAATCCTGGGAGTCCTGAGTGTCCTCCAGGAACATGGAGTGACCAATGGGGTAACTAGAACTGTGGCGCTGACTGTACCATGAAGAACAACCATCTGAGCCTTGGATCCACTGGCACCTAGAAAATCAATCACCAGAATCACAGACAGTCCCAACCACACCAATTAGAGGAAAAAATGAGTAGACAAGGTAAGAACACATGTAAAACCACAAAGACCAACACGACACCAGTAAAACCTAGAGACTCTACAACAGAAAGACTTGAACAACCAAATATAGATGAAGCAGAAGAAAATGACCTAAAAAATAACTTCAGGAGAATGTTTGAAACTCTTAAAGAAGAAATGAGAAATTCCCTTTAAAAAGTGTAGGAAAAGACAAACAAAAAATTAGAAGACATCCTTACAGAAAACCAAGAAAAAGCAATAAAACATATGAAAGAAACCATTCAAGACTTGAAAACTGAAATAGAGACAATAAAGCAAACACAAACAAAGGGAATTGTAGAAACAGAAATCATGAGAAAATGATCAGGAACCACAGATGCAAACATAAAAAACAGAATACAAGAGATGAAAGAGAGAATCTCAAGCGCTGAAGATATAATAGAAGAAATAAACTCATCAGTCAAAGAAAACATTAAATAAAGCAAAAGCTTAACCCAAATATCTAGGAAATATGGGACACCATGAAAAGACCAAACCTAAGAATAGTAGATATAGAAGAAGGAGAAATTCAACTCAAAAGCACAGAAAATTTATTTAACAAAATTATAGAAGTAAAACTTTCCCAACCTAAAGAAACATATGCCTATGGAGATACAAGAAGTTTACAGAACACCAAATAAACTGGATCAAAAATAAGTTCCCTTGCCACATAATAATCAAAACACTAAAAATACAGAATAAAGAAAGAATATTAAAAGCTGCAAAGGAAAAAGGCCAAGTAATATATAAAGGCAGGCCTATCAGAATTACATTGGAGACAATGAAAGCCAGAAGGTCATGGTCAAGCATTATGCAGACATTAATAGACCATGAATGCCAGCCCAGACTACTATACCCAGCAAAACTTTCAATCACCATAGAAGGACAAAACAAGATATTCCATGACAAAACCAGATTTAACCAATACCTAGCCACAAACAAACTCCTACATAAAGTACTAGAAGGAAAACTTCAACTCAAGGAAGTTGGCTACATCAACAAAAACAAAGACACTTGATCTCATAGCAGCAAATCCCAAAGAAGAGAAAAACACACAAATTAACATCACCAATAATGAAAACTAAATTAACAGGAGATAGTAATCACTGGTCATTAATATCCCATAATATAAATGGACTCATCTCACCTATAAAAAGACACAGGCTAACAGATTGGATACAAAAACAGAATTCATCTTTCTGCTGCATACAAGAAACACATCTCAACCTCAAAGACAGACATTGCTTCAGAGTAAAGCACTGGGAAAAAAAATTTTCCATTCAAATGGACTTAATAAACAAGCTGGTGTAGCTAGTTTAATATCTAACAAAAAATTCAAATTCAAATCAATCAAAAGAGATGGAGAAGGACACTTTATACTCATAACAGGAGCAATCCATCAAGATGAAGTCTCAATCCTGAACAGCTATGCCCCAAATACAAGAACACCCACGTATGTAAAAGAAATATTACTAGAACTTAATCACACACCAAACCCCATACACTATTAGTAGGAGACTTCAACACCTCACTCTCCCCAATGGACAGGTCAACCAGACAGAAACCTAACAGAGAAATAAGAGAACTAGCAGATTTCATGACTTAATTTGGAATTAAAAGACATCTACAGAACTTTCCATCCAAACATAAAAGACTATAACTTCTTCTCAGTACCTCATGGAATCTTCTCAAAAATTGACCACATACTCAGTAACAAAACATACCTCAACTTATAAAAAAAATTGGAATAACCCCATGTATCTTATCAGATCGCCATTGCTTAAAGCTAGAATTCAACAGCAATACTAATTCCAGAAAGAAAACAAACACAAGGAAATGAAACAATGCTCACCTGAATCATCAATAGGTCAAGAAAGAAATAAAGAAATTAAAGACTTCATAAAATTCAATGAAAATGACCATAAAACATACCGAAATTTGTGGTACACAATGAAAACAGTGTTAAGAGACAAGTTCATAGCACTAAGTGCCTATATAAAGAAGCTGGAAATATCCCACTCTAGTGAATTAACAGAACATTTGAAAACTTTAGAACAAAAAGAAGCAAACTCACCTAAAAGAACTGAACAGCAGGAAATAATCAAATTGAGAGCTGAAATCAACAAAATAGAAACAAAGAAAACAATACAAAGAAGCAATGAGACAAAGAGTTGGTTCTTTGAGAAAATAAACAAAATAGACAAACCATTATGCAAACTAATCAAAAAGCAGACAGAGAATATCCAAATTAACAAAATCAGAAACAAAAAAGGGGGACAAAATAACAGACATGGAGGAAATACAGAGAATAATCAGGTCATATTTCAAAAACCTGTACTCCATAAAATTGGAAAACTTAAAGGAAATGGACTACTTTCTAGATAAGTATCACTTACCAAGGTTAAATCAAGACTAGATAAGCAAATTAAACAGACCTATAACTGCTGAAGAAATAGAAACAGTCATCAAAAGTTTCCCAACCAAAGAAAGCCCAGGACCAGATGGTTTCAGCTCAGAATTCTACAAGATTTTCAACGAAATACTAATACCAATACTCCTCAAATTATTCTACACAATAGAAACAGAAGGAACATTGCCAAACTCATTTTATGATGCTACAATTACCCTGATAACCCAAACCACATAAAGACATTTCTAAGAAAGAGAATTACTGACTAATCTTACTCATGAACATTGATGCAAAAATACTAAATAAAATACTGGCAAATCAAACACATCAGAACCATCATCCACCATGATCAAGTCGGCTTCATTCCAGAGATACAGGGATGGTTCAACATACAGAAATCTGTCAGCATATTCTACCATATAAACAAACAAAAAATTAAAAACCACATGATGCTAAAAAAACTTTTGACAAAATCAACATTCCTTCATGATAAAGCTCTTGGAAAGGTCAGGGATACAAGGAGCATAACTAAACATAATAAAGGCAATATACAGCAAGCCAACAGCCAACATGAAACTAAATGGAGAGAAACTCACAGCGATCCTACTGAAATCAGGAAGAAGACAAGTTTGTCTATTCTCTCCATATCTATTCAATATAGTGCTTGAGGTCCTCGCTAGAGCAATAAGGCAACAAAGGGAGATGAAGAGGATACAAATCAGAAAAAATCAAACTCTCACTATGTGCTTATGATATGATAGTTCACATAAGCAATCCCAAAAATTCTACCAAGGAACTTCTACAACTCATAAACACTTTCAGCAATGTAGCAGGATACAAAATTAACTAAAAAAAATCAGTAGCCCTCCTGTACACAGATGATAAATGGGCTGAGAAAGAGATCAGAGAATGAACACCATTCACAATAGCCACAAATAGCACAAAATATCTGAGTAACTCTAACCAAGCTAATGGAAGACTTTTATGACAAGAACTTTAAATCTTTGAAGAAACAAATTGAAGAAGACACCAGGAAGTGGAAAGATCTCCCGTGCTCTTGGGTAGGTAGAATTAACTTGGTAAAAATGGCAATCTTACCAGAATCAATCTTCAGATTCAATGCAATGCCCATCAAAATCCCAGAAAAATTCTTCATAGACCTTGAAAGAACCTCATATGGAAAAGCACAAACGCAGGATAGCCAAAACAATCCTGTACAATAAAAGAATTTCTGGAGGCATCACAATCCCTGACTTCAAACTCTACTATAGAGCTACAGTACTGAAAACAGCCTGGTACTGGCATAAAAACAGACAGGAAAACCAATGAAACTGAATCAAAGACCCAGATATTAATCCACACACTTTCAAACACCTGATTTTTGACAAAAAAGCAAAAAATACTAAATAGAAAAAAGAAAGCATATTTAACAAATGGTACTGGCATAACTGGATATCAACATGTAGAAGAATAAAAATAGATCCATATCTATCACCATGAACAAAAATCAAGTCCAAATGGATCAAAGACCTCAAAATAAAGCCAGCCACACTGAACCTCATTAAAGAGAAAGTGGAAAGTACACTTGAACTCATTGGCACAGGAGACCACTTCTTAAATATAACCCAGTAGCACAGACACTGAGAGCAAAAATTAATAAATGGAACCTTCTGAAACTGAAAGGCTTTTGTAAAGCAAAGGACACGGTCAACAAGACAAAACGGCAGCCTACAGAATGGGAAAAGACCTTCACCAACCCCACATCAGACAGAGTTCGGATCTCCAAAATATACAAAGAACTCAAAAAATTGGTCATCAAAAGATCAAATAACCCAATAAAAAATGGAGTACAGACCTAAACAGAGAACTTTCAACAGAGGAATATAAAATGTCTGAAAGACACTTAATGAAATACTCAACATCCTTAGTCATCAAAGAAATATAAATCAAACCACTCTGTAAGAATGGCCAACATCAAAACACTGCTTACAACTTATGCTGGAGAGGTTGTGGGGTAAAGGGAACACTTCTCCATTGCTGGTGGGATTGCAAGCTGGTACAGCTCCTTAGGATATCAGTGTGGCAGTTTCTCAGAAAATTAGGAAACACCCTTCCTCAAGACCCAGCAATACCACTTTTGGGTATATATCCAAAGGATGCTCAATTGTGCCACAAGGACATGTGCTCTACTATGTTCATAGCAGCATTTTTTGTCATAGTCAGAACTTGGAAACAACCTAAATAAACCTCTACCAAAGAATGTATAAGGAAAATGTGGTACATATACACAATGGAGTACTACACAGCAGAAAAAAGTAATGGCATCTTGAAATGTGCAGGCAAATGTATGGAGCTAGAAAACATTATTTTGAATGAGGTAAACCAGACCCAGAAAGACAATTATCACATGTACTCACTCATAAGTGGTCTTTAAACATAAAGCAAAGAAAACCAGCCCACAAATCACAATCCCAGAGAGCCTATTCAGCCATGAGGACACTAAGAGAGACCTACATGGATCTAATCTACATGGGAAGTAGAAAAAGACAAGCTCTCCTGAGTAAATTGGGAGCATGGGGACCTTGAGAGAGGGTTGAAGAGGAGGAGAGTGTCAGGGAGGGGAGCGGAGAAAAAAATGTAGAGCTCAATAAAAATCAATTTAAATAATCTCAAAATAAACTCTGCATATTTTTGATATATAATATAATTTTATATACATAGACATAATAAACAATTAATGCAGCCAAACATCATCTCACATGAGTACTTATGGGTAAGGAATTTAAGATCTACCCTCTTAAGTATACAGCACAGCTATTATTATGATAGTTCTACCTCAACTACTTTTCTATTGCTGTGATAAAGCACATTCATCAAGGTAACTTATTTTTTAAAAGTATTTAATTTGGCTTATAGTCTCAGAGGTTCGAAGTCCATGATGGTGGAACAGAGGAACATTTAAGAGCTCTTGTCTCTTGACTTGTGAGTAGGAGGCCGAGAGAAAGGAAGAGAGCATGCAAAACCTCAAAATCCACCCCCAGTGATATGCCGCCTCCAATAAGACCATCGCAGACCTTAGGTTGGTTCTACACCTCAGCTTTGGTGAGTAGAACCATAATAAACGTGAACCACAGGCCTCTTTGCTGAACTGTGCTAGCTACTTTCTCTCTGGAGTGATGAAATACCCCGACAGCCAATGCAGAGGGGAAAGGGGCTAATTTTTGGATGTAGTTCCAGAGGGACAAAATCCACTAAGTCTGGGCAGGCCTGGCAGCAGTAACAGGAAGTTTAATGATCACATTTCATCTTCACACAGGGAATCAGAAGACAAGGCTATGAACCCTCAAACACTGCTGTTGTGCCATACTTTCTCCAGCAAGGCTCTGCCTTCCAAAGATTCCATAACCCCCCTTACTCCCACACGGCCTCACCAACTGGGAACCAGGTACTGAGCCTACAGAGATATCTCTCATATAAATCACAATAAGTAGTGTTCTTATTTCCTTTATGTATACAGCACACCAAAAATGGGATTGCTGGATCATAGGCCATTCTGTTTAATTCTTTGAAGAAACCATTTATTGGCCAAAATGTCTATACTAACTATCATGAGAAGGTACAGGCTCATTCTACCTGATCCTATTGATGCCAGGCTGCATAAGCCCTCAGCCTGCCCCTGGTTACTTGAAGCTATTCAGTGCAGATCTTCTCATTTTGAAAGCTTCACCCTTGGCAACTTCTTCCTCTCCCTGTATTCCCCCCTGCCTCATGACAACAGGCTGAATTTGTGCAAGGGGAACCCCAAAAGTAGCA
The DNA here is from genome assembly GCF_903992535.2 of Arvicola amphibius. Classification (NCBI taxonomy): domain Eukaryota; kingdom Metazoa; phylum Chordata; class Mammalia; order Rodentia; family Cricetidae; genus Arvicola; species Arvicola amphibius. The sequence continues at coordinate 46,628,326 of NC_052057.2, forward strand.
GTGCTCTTTGACCTTTTCTAGGGCATCTTTCTGTTCACTCAAGATCGCAAAGCAATGACAGGGTAAAAAAAAATATTCCAGCCTCAGCCAACTTGTGAACCTGCGAATTTAGCTGCAGTTGCTTACAGGGACGAATTACAACCACCTCAGGCCGAACGGCCATCAGAAATCTCTGACTGCTCTGACTGGACCCGAGGGGTGAGGTGACGTGAACACAGACAAGCAGAAGCGGGACCCAGTCCTCCCACTCCCCTTTCTTTCCTGCTCCTGTTTTTCTCCTTTTCGTCTTTCTCCACGTTCCTTTTCTCCTTCTTTTCCTTTTTTTCCTTTAATCCTGTCTGTTCTAGTCTCTTTCTTTTTTTTCCCATGCCCTCTTGATTTGGGTACTGATCAGGCATTCGTTAAACTTGTGGAAATCCATCAAGTTGCATGTTTATAATATGTTCATTTATTATAAATGTGTTATACAAGAAGAGTAAAAAGTTATGTGGTTCACGTGGTAAGACTAGAAGCTGAATAGCATGAGGTCATGGAGAAATTAAATTTGCAATAGGATAGTCAGAGTGCCCTAATGAGATTTGTCCCTACCTGTGAGCTAACCTGGTGTCTCCAGCATTACAACAGTGCTAATCTTACTGCTCCTGATTCTATGAGTTAGTTTGGGTTGAGTTCAGCTGCAGGATTCTTTGATTGGATTACTAGGTAGCTCGACTGGATCTGGCTGGCCTTGCACGGCTTTCTCGCTGCCTCTAGCGACTGATGCTGGCTGTCATCCCATCCCTTTTCTCCACGTGGTCTCTCATTCTCCTGGTGGCATAACTAAGTCGCGAAGAGAGGATGCCGTGGTTTTCTTGGAGCCTGGGTGGAAAGATAGGCAACATCTTGGCACCAATTTACAGCTGCCAAAGAAAGTCCCAGGTCTAGCACAGAGAAGGTTCATGGGGAGCACTCTGGTGACTTGGCCAGTAGATGTCCCCATAAAAGGAAGAACTCTTCACTTCCTGCAGGAATCAGTACTGTGCCATTTGTATCTAAATATCTTGCTTTCCAAAAGCCCAACAACCAAAAGTTTACTTGAAATCCCATATTTGAGTTTGGTAACTAATCCTCAATGTTAGACAACATTGCTTGTTTCAGCTAAATGTATCTGCAGGTTAGGCAAGGCCTGTGAGGCCTGCTTGCAGCCTTTGTACCAGATAACATAACGCAAATAACAAGAATCCCTGTTCTCTGAATAATGTAGAAAGGTAATTTGGGAATATAGCTCAAAGGAAAGTACTTGCTGGCATCTCTGAGGCCCTGGGCTCCATTCCCAGGCACTTAAAACAAGTACAGAAGAATTTCAGAAATTCTCTCTCTCTCTCTCTCTCTCTCTCTCTCTCTCTCTCTCTCTCTCTCTCTCTCTCTCTCTCTCTCTCTCTCTCTCTCTCTCCAGGAGTGAGTTTCTTCCATCAACAATGGATGTAAAATAGACGTAGACAAAGACATTTAGCATCTTCTTACCTCAGTCCCTGTGTTTGCCTTCCTTCCTGCTTAGACGCCCCCACCTGGAAATTACTATCATTTGATTGCTGTCTTATTCCACTTTCTGCTACTAGAATTTATAAACAATAAAAATCAATTTTTTCCACAGTGTTGGAGCCTGGGAAGTCCAGGAACACATGTCAACATCTGGCCAGGTGTGCTGCCTTAGGACACAGCAGAAGGGCTGTGAGCTCACTCAAGGCAGGAAGAGAAAACTGGATTGAATGTGTTCGGTCTTCATGAGCCCACTCCTGTTGCTGCTGGCCTACTCTTTGGTAATGGCATCAATCCTTTCTCAGTGGCAGAGCCTTGATGGCTTAGCCATCTCTTCAGGAAGGTTCCATATGTCACTTTGATTCAACAGAAATTAAATATCAACATGAGCCTGGAGGGGAGACATTCTTGCACCTCCAAGTCTAACTAAGGGAGTTGAAAAAGTGGTAAGGCCAGTCGAGAAAACCAGGATAGGGTGAAATGCTCAGAGAAGGCTGTAGCCCAGAAAGTTCCTCATACTAGCTGTTACTGTCGTGTGTGGTGATTATGTCTTCCCTGGTGTCCTCAGAGAACGGCATGATTCACTCTACAGTCTTGGCTGTTCTCTCCATGAGCATTCAGTTGCCCCTTATTCTGGTCACCACTATTTTGAGAGTGGAAATGCTCTACACTCTTCTTACTAAGCAAGCACGGGGCTGTGGGCACCCTGTCTGACCTCTGAGTTTTCCCCAGTACTTTGGTGAGATATTGTTCAATGTGTCATCATTGAATGCCATAGTCATCTTTTGGAATAAACTAAAGGATTAAGGTTATAATCAGTCCCTGTGTCTTTGTGCCTCCCATGCAAGATGCCTGTGGTCCAGAGAATGCTGTGATTCCAAATCTAGCCTTCCTTGGGGGCTCCGCTGGTGTGTACAGGATGTCAGGACACGTGGTACCATCGTTGTCTCAGCTCCATTGACCCTGGCTCTGGAAAGCCCCACACAGAATGAGAAATAAGCTCCAAACAGACACTGATGATATCATAATTTTAATTATATAATGAACTCATACTTCCATCCTACAAAAACAAACTAAAACAAAACAAAACAAAACAACCAAGGTACTATGTCCAGAAAGCTCTGGTTCCACAGCAAAGCCAGATGTTAGTACCACTTTCAGTGCCCCAGGGAAGGCACGGCCAGGGACACAGACTCCTTGATTTTAATTCTCAGAAGAGAACCCCAACCCTGCGCAGCGTTCCAGCTGCACACAGGCTCAGCCGCAGTGCTTATAAGCACTCGGCTGGGGAAGCTTGCTTCAGCCCAGCACATCTTCCCAGAACCCAAACCATGTGAGTCTTGTTCCCAAAGGGACGTGACTACATTCCTAAGACAAACACATTGCCAGATTCTGGGTCCTGGGACAGAGAGGCTGAACAACTCTGCTGATGGAGAAAATCATTAGTTCCCTGAGTCTGCTGGCCAAGGTGGCCTGTCTGGGTCTTCTGAAGAAGGACCAGAAAGCCTTTACCTAGAGACAGGTAACATTTATTAGTTATGGGGTGTCATAAAGGAATGCCAGGCACTGTGTGTGGCGTCATTCTAGTCAAAGCCAAATCAAAACTAGGAGGTCAGTCTGGACTTGAGAAGCCTTCAGCCAGAGGCCTGACAGGGCCACTGACGTGGCCACTTGGCGTTTGCACTTGGTGTCACAGCGTGTGCTCCAGCTGCAGGACATCAACTTTGCATTGAAAACACTGGTGGGTTAGTGTGTTGGCCTCATTATATTTCCTGTGACTAATTTAAGTAGAATAGTCCAGAGAAGGACATGATGTCCAGGTTCCCGGAATCCAGCAGCCTAGGACAACACACAGCGAAGGGCATTTATCTAGAATGGAGTGGAAAATGTGGAAAATGACTGTTGCCTGGAAACAGTGCGTAATCAAATCCATGGTTTGCTTGGACTGCTGTCCAACCTGACTTTAAAACCTGAAATTTAAGATGACCATTGCAACAATTTCCCTTAACACAATGTTTGATTGCTTTTAAAATTAATAAACATAAACGGTAAAAAAGAAAGATAAAATAAATCTAAATTAAACCATGAAAGGTTAGATGCTTTTAGGTTTTATTTTTGTGTTTGAGGCTGGTCCTCTGTAGTGCAGGCTGATCTGGGCCTCACTGTTTAGTTGAGGGTCTTCTGCTTCCACCTACAAAGACCCAGGAGTGGACCCACTTTGCCTTGCTATACTGCATCCTTCCAATCCTGTGAGAAGCAGGACTATTTCATGTGTATATAAAATCATCATGAGGAATCACATTATGGCACTTGCTCTTCTTTACACCCCTTCTCTCTCAAATCAGGGCTAAGAGATGGCTCTGTGAGTAGGGTACCTGCTGTTAAAGAACAATGGCCTGATCTCAGATGCTCAGAACTCATGGAAAAGCCAGGCGCCAATGCATAGGCAGAGACAGGGGGCTCTTTGGAGCCCACTGACCAGCCATTCTAGCCAAAAATGGCATCCCCAGCTCCAGAGAGACCCTGTCTGCAAACAAAGAAATAAAGGAACAAAAAACAGTGGATAGCAATAGAATAAGACATTTTACATATGCACACATGGGTTAGTGAGTACTTCTGATTACACGCACATGCACACATGAACGTACACACAGAGAGAGAGAGAAGAGAGAGAGAGAGAGAGAGAGAGAGAGAGAGAGAGAGAGAGAGAGAGAGAGAATTTTTATTCTGTGTTAGATCCCCTGAGCATCTTTCCCAGAACTCTTCCAGATTCAAGTTTCCAGGCTGAGGGCTGGGTCAGCTCACTTCAGATTACAAACTGCCAAGGGTCACTGACCTCAGACAGACTTCTAAGGAAATGAAGATACATTCATGAGCTCACGCGAGGATCCTTCTTTTTCTCCCTCTTTTCACGGAAGAGAGGGTAGAGGGAGCTGAGGGGTCATGAAGGGTCCCTTCCACCTCTGTCACAGAGGGTGACAGCAACTGAAACACTAACATTGCCAAACCTGGCTCAAGGAGGAAAAAGAGCAACAGTCCAGGTTAAAAAATAGTGATTGTTGGAAGCTGAAAGAGTCAGTTAAACATGACTGAGTTCAGAAGTTTGTTCTACGTTGAATGCTTGCACCCTTTTCCCCCAAATTCTTCTGCTGAATCCCTAACCTTTAGTGTGACAGCTGGAGATGGATCTTTGGGGGTCCTTAGTTAGAAGTCATAAGGGTGATGGCTCTTGTGATGGACTTGTGCCAAACAGGAACCAGCAGCGCTCCCCCCTTTCCCTCCCTCCATCCCTCTCTCTCCCTCCCTCCCTCCCCCCTCTCTCTCACCCTTTCTCTCTGTCTTCTCCCCTCCTCTCCTGACCCAGTCCCTTGCTACACCAAGCAGGGGTCACATGGTGACAAGGTGGCCTTTGACAGGCGTGGAAGTTCTCACTGACTAGACCGGGCCCCTGATCCTGGACTTGTGTTGTCTAAGTAGATTAGCAGCAGGCCTGATTTCGGTTTCCAGGAAGCTTTCTTCTCATCTCAAATGGTTTTTATATAGGAGGAAGCTGCTCACAAACACCTGTAACTCTAGCTCCTGAGGACCCCCGGGCACACACACACAAATGGCACATGTTCCCAGACAAATACATATAAATATAAAAAGCATAAATCTTTTTTTTTTTGAAGAAGAGCTCTGGTTCGGGATAAGGAATGCTTGTAGGAAGAACTGCAGATTCTTAAAGGAAGAAATAGAGGGCACTGGGGAGCAATGGGATCCAGCCAGAGGGGGTGGGGAAGGGCAGTGGGGGAGGGGAACAAATGAGAACTAAAGATAATGACACCTGTATATGAAAATGTCAGGATAACATCCATGACTCTGTATCCTGACCTAAAATAATTTAAAATTAATGTAGATTTTGTGTATGCGTGCATGAAAATGTGCATGTGTGTGCGTGTCTGGAAGTACAGAAGCTAACACTGAAGTGCCTTCCTTCCCTTTTGCTCTCTGCCTTACATTTTGAAACAGGTTCTCTTACTGAACAGAGAGTTTGTGGAATGAGCTTAGTGGATGGCCAACAGCCTTGGGACCCACCCACTTGTCTCCTCTGCACGGTGCTAGCTCCGGTTACAGATGAAGGCCATCTTCTTGCACAGCTGCCAGAAGTCCATGCTCAGGCATTCCTGCTCATACAACAGGCACTTAACCAGCTCTGCAGAGAAGCGGCTCTCCCAGCGCACACTAGCAAATGTCTTAAAGCTGTGTTCACTCGGGGTATAGTACAACTCTATCATGTTCTTACCCAAGTTCTTACATCAGAAATGAACTCTCCACAAGTGATCACCTACTGACAAAAATCCTCTTTGAAAAGCACTTTAAAAACAAATATTTTTATTTCACCATCAGTCCTCTCAGCTGCTCTGTGCTGCGCTGTGGCTCAGGATTAAGACCGCCCCATTGATTTGAAGGGAACCGCTGTACCCCACTTGCTACCACAGCATTAGGCTTGCTGAGTGTCCACAGCAGCTCCCACAAGCACCTACTCTTCACTTCTTTTAACAATAGACTTTTTGGCCTCTTGAAGACAAAGGTTATGACAGAGATTGGCAGAACATTAGGTGGGCACTGATGGGCATTTCAAGAGATTGTGGTTAATCTGAAACGCTGAGCAGATCTGAAACAGCTTCTCAAGACACAGACTATTAACATTTTAAAGTCTTTATCAGATATGGCGCTGTAGTTCCAGAAGGCAGTAGTGGCATCCAAGAATGGCAGACAATGAGCTTGTGGTCGGGCTCATGCCCATGTCCCATGCATCTTGGTAGACAGTTGGACTCTGTAAACAGTTACCACAGGAAGGTATTCATCACATTGAATTTCCCACAAGGCCCCTCCACGTAAATCTCTTTGCAGGTAAGCATCTTATCTTTGAGAAGATGCAGTGGGAAAACGTGCCACAGAAGTTTACCAGCAGAAGATTCAGTGTGGTTTTCATTGGCTCCCTCTTCTATATCAGATATTTGCTCCGCAAACATTTGTTGGCACCCCTTTGCATTGGGCACGATTTCAGGGTCTGAAGACTAAAGAACCCATGAAGTTCCTGCTATGTGTGGCTCCCATTCTGGCAGGCAGAGACAAATAAACACAGTTCACAGGATTCAGAACAGCAAGTTGCATGTCCTCAGTCCAGGGTGACCATGAAGCGACGAGAGGCTGACACTGGCTACAGAAGCCTACTGCACATCTGTTGGGCGGCTTCCATCATCCCTTCCTCCAATACAAGTCTCAGTTCCCTCATCTATACAATGTGGAAGGGTCAAAGAAGATGATTTATTTGGGGCCCTTACTGGTCCTTTATGTTCTTATGAGAACATTGTATACAAAACCAAGAGCAGCTGGTTAGCTACTTTAACGTTTTAAAGATTTTTTTAAAATTTAAATACCATAAATCTTTAAGTATTCCATGCACATTGAATATTTTAAATGTAATCTTATCTTTATCTGCATAGTCACCATCCTTGGCCATATAAGAAATAATTTATTTATTCATAAAAACATAATTCATTTTCATTGTTGATTACGAATCCCACCTCATTTATGGAATGTTTCCATCCTCCCTTGACATGAGTGCCACTCTATTACTAAGCAATAACACTGGCTTTGTGGTCGTGTGTCATCTTTCAAATCAGCATATTTGTTTATCAAAACATGGGTCAGAAGTTGCTTTGAAGAGGACACCCAAAGGACATGTAGGAATCCATAGATGCTCCTAAGATGTGAAAGGAACTCTAAAATTTGGTCTATAAAGGACACTATACCCTCTGAAAGGAAAAGTGGATATCTACATTTCACATGGGGACAAAGTGAATCACTATTGCAACTTCTGTGGAAGTCGTGTTGGAATGTTACTGTATCAGTGTTCAGTGTAAGCAAAGCCGCTCATCTTTACAACCTACCACTTTTCCCCTAAAGAAGATGTAGTGGGAAAATGGAAGGGTGAATAAGGCCAGACTCCTGCTTTGTAGCTAAAAGGCATTATGATGCCTCTGATTCTTTTGGAAGGCTAATTTCATCCACTGGATTGCTTATGGAGAAATCGAGCTTTTTGGTCAATCCAGTGGCTAAGTAGAACAGGGATTCTATAAACGGAGAAGCTTGTCCTTTCTCTGAACTGGATCCCCACTGACACCTTGGAGATTCTCTCTGTGTTTATCTTGTTGCTATGTTTTGGCATACCCTGCATGTGTTTACAGATTTTATCAGATGGGCTCAACGACAAGGATACAACTTGGCAATATCTTTGGAAACCAAGGGAAACTTCTTCAGCACTGGAATTTAATGCCTTCCTGTTGTCAAAATGCACCGTTGCTCTCCTCAGAAGTGCCTAATGAGGGTACATAGGCAAAGCCTGTTTTGTCGCAACGGTGACTGAAGAGGAACAAAAAGCAACTTCTTGGCTTAGTTATACCCTCACATCAGAACTAGAAGGACACAACCTCATCTGGAATCTTGAGGACTCTGAAAGTGGCTCTCCACACTTTTCCCTGATACGCAATCTCTTAAACAGAGCTGTGTGGACAAGCTGAGGGCATGCCTGGTAGGCCCCAGTTACACAGATGATCATCAGAGGAGAACAAGAGAATTTAGGCAACTTTTGGCAACTTGGATCCCAGTTACAGGCAGGTTCTTGTTAGCAAAGGAGATAGGTTTTGATATCTGTGTTTGGTATTGTTCGAACAACACTACCAACAAGAACATAACCACTTTCCTCAAGGACAGGCAGGAGGAATAATGAAGGCTTGCTTATGCTGAGTGTCCTTTCATCAATGTGACCCTTGTCCCACTCAGCCTCTCCAGAAAGTCCAGTGGTTTGGTCCCAGGAGTGCTTCAGGCCTGACTTTGGCTGTGAGGCCCTTAGGAGGTCACCATATGCAATGCGGTCTCCACACTGGAAGTCCTTGGGTTGCAAAGAAGTCTCTCTTAAGTCCAAACCTCCATGGGCACAATGGCTTCTTTGGTTCCGACAGAAGGCAGCAGGTTTTCTTCAGATAAGAAATAAAATGGGAACTGCACCAAGAAGCCTCGGATCTTTCTCAGTTCTTCCTCGGCACGAATGGGGTCATCTTTTGCCAATATGGGCTTGCTTATGAAGTCTCTCAGCTGGATTAAGTTGTGTACTTCGTCATTTGGGAGGCAACGGAACACCTGTTAGAAGACAAATTGGAAACGGAGTTACTTATTTCAAAGCAAGTACACGGTCCTTATGGAAGAGATTCATTCCAACAGGCAAAAGCTTTGTTTTATGAAACAATTTTATGCCAGAGCACAGGCTGAAGGGTTACTGTTTACATCTGGGCATAGTGGCACATGCCTGCCTGTAATCTCCAGCACATGGGAGCTGAGACAGGAGAATCTTAAGTTTAAGATCAGCTGGGCTATTGTAGTAAATCCTGGTTTCAAACAACCAACCAAACCAACCAACCATAGTTGCTGTTTTGTTTCTGTTTTTGTTTTTTGTTTTGTTTTGTTTTGTTTTTGAAGCAGGGTTTCTCTGTGTAACAGCCCTAGCTGTCCTGGAACTAGCTCTGTAGACCGGGCTGGCCTTGAACTCAAAGAAATCCACCCGCCTCTGTCTCCCAAGTACTGGGATTAAAGGCGTGCGCCACCACCACCTGAGTATAGTTGCTGGGTTTTTTATGCTACAAAGACACTGTGAGACTCCTTTCCATTTCAAAAGCCCACACCCACATTCTCACTCTATCATCTATGGAGCTCATTAGCCACAGAATAAAGACAAACTGGCAGTGAGGAACTCATGCTGGGGAGGAAATGCTAAAATGACCATCCCTGAGTTTCACTGAAGATTCCTGTCTGCGGGGTAAATTGCAAGTTCAATTAGTGTTAACAGTCGTTAGCATCTAACACTTTGCTGACTGATATACGGTCCGGACACCACAGCAGTTTACCCTGCATATTTCAGTTGGCATTGGATAAAAATGAGGACAGGAACCCACAGACTCAGCATCATTCCCATAGCCAAGAGACATAATTCCACAGGGTCATGTGAAGGTTTATCCCATTGTGACCAAAATGTCTTTTCTCTCTGTTTCTCCCCAATTTCAAGGGCTGAACAGGCAGTACGATGGATTTGCAACATCTGTCCCACTAAGAAGATGACTATCCAGAAGGGGCTCTAGGATACCCGAAGGAGGACACATTCTTACCCAACTTCTCACACAGATGGTCAACAAATCTGAGGTAACCTATCCACCATCAAATAACACTTAACCCTCAATAACTGCAAGAAAGGAAGGCTTGGAGAACCAAGCCACCACATACGGGTAAGCAACTGAGATGGGTTGAGTACCAGTGTGCTCATCTTTGGATCCTATCGATCTATCTCCTCTCTGTCACTAAACACCTTCAAAAGCTGCTTAGTCATGTGCTCATGATGCTGTTGATGAGAGTCCATCCTATTGTGGGCAGGATGTCACTAAGGCCTCTTCTAAGTGATAACCCAGGGCCTTGGGCATGCTAGGCAAGGGCCCAACAACTAAGTTACATCCCTAGCCCTTTGATTGCTGTATTTCAATGTCTACAAAAAGATAGCTTTACAACATGGTGGCATATTGATTATTTTATACTAATAATATTCTTCCTGTCTCCACAAAATCATGATGAGAATGAACAAAAAAAGGTAGGGAGTGGGGGATAAAGTAAACCTCACCTTGTCATAAATGGTAGCATTCCGAGCTGCTGTCGAAACCCAAATCTCCTTGAAGAATTTGTCACTTACAGGATCCTGAAGGTCCTCACTTGGATCAGAAAGATAGCCAAGGACAAGCCTGAAATACAAAAGCCTTCGAATTGAGTGATGGAGATAAGGAGTTCCCAGGGACAGCAACAAGGCAGATCACCCACAGAGACAGAGATCTTCCCAAGGGAAGACAAAGAAGCCATGAAACCCATTAAAACCTCCTTTTGTTCTAAAAGAATCCTTGTAATGTGGCCAGACCCTTGTCCATTAGGTTAGCACCCAAACACTGTCCAGAAGGCAATGTGAGGGGCCCTCTCCAAGGACTATCTCACTAAAGCCCAGCTGTAATCATGCCCATTCTACAGACAAGGGAATTAAAGCAGGAGAGACCACAGAAGCCTATTGTAGCTCGTACAGAGGGAAAAGGGATGTGACCTTCCATCTCCCTCCCTGCTTTTCCCACACTTCCCACTCCCTCAGACTCTGCCCCCTGTTTCTCCTACACTCCCCACTCCACAATTTCCCCCTCCCCCTGCTTCTCCTGCACTCCCTACTCCATTTTGATCCTACTGGGCTATCCCTTTTATCTTCCTTCCCATCCCTTGGGTCAAGCACTATGCTCAACTCTTGCATATACAAACGAGTAAGATAAACATGACTTCTCTTTACATAGTTAAATTTGATGAATGAATGAATTGTCAGCCCTGGCAAGAAGAGGTCATTGCAGTTGTCACAAACAGGGTGAGTTCTGAAAAAGGGAGAGATGGGGGTGGCTGGGTGACCAGCTCCAGATGTAACTGTTTTGGGTTTCATTGTTCTCATTTTTCCCTTTTATTGACAATAGACTCTTTTCTCTACAATGTATCCTGATTGTAATTCTCCCTCTTCTACTCCTCCTAGCTCCCCTCCTACTTCTCCTCCCCTCCCCTCTGGATCCACGCCCCTGCTGTCTCTCATTAGAAAAGAACAGGCTTCTAATAGATAACAACCAAACATGACATAATAAAATATAGGATAAAACAAAACCACCACACCGAGTCCAAAGTAGCTGCGATGTTTAAAGACTCAGAACAAACTCTGTCAGAGTCCTTCCAGAGACCCCGTCTGCCCCTGCAGGTGATTTTGGGGAGTCTGGCACGTCCCCACTGTCCTCCTCACCTGCTTTGTTCTTATGCCATTGTTATTCTCAGCAGGTCCATCTGGCACTAATAGAATACAAATTCTTTGAGAGAGCATGGCTTGGCTACTCTCATATCTCCGTGAGTGCCTGACATAAAAAGTCATACGTGAAGATATCATCTAAACTGATCACATATAATCAAGAGATCATGTGTAATAGCAAGAAAACACCAAGCAGAAAAAAGGTAAGATTCAGAAGCCATATTAAGAAAGCATAATAACCATCGTTCTTTAAAACATCTGTAGATAAGACAGCATTTCCAGCAGCCGACTACTTCAGGAGACTCTGCTTTGGGAGTAAGCGTTGGAGCTTACACGAAGCTTTTCTCATGTGAACTCAGCAAACAGCGGAGATCTTTGCTAACTACAGAATAACTGGAACACGGGCCGTATAAGGACTGGTTTTGATGTTAAATGCTTGAGAGGGGACATCTCACTGATGACATCAGACAAAAGAGTGAGAGGACCTGGCTTATGGACTGGAATACAACTTCTAAACAGATGCAGGAGGATGCAAGCTCAAGAACAGCCTGGTATACACAGTGATTTTCAGGCCACCAGCCTGGGCTACAGAATGAGACTCTGCATATAAATAAATACATACATACATACATACATACATAACAGCTGGATGAGGAGATTCATTTAAATATATATATGGATAGACAGACAGACAGACACACACACACAGTACAGTAGTAGTAATTAGAAAACACGTTGCCCTTGAGGACAATTGGCAGTTAAGTGGCACTGTCATTTGCCAGGATGGAGGATTCTGTGTGTAGGTCCAGTTGCTATGAAGAGACTTGGAATTCAGCGCTGAGCCTGTTGATCCATCATTTAAACACACGTGGTGATACTGGATTGGTATTTTGCTAAAGGGACCTGGAGGGTGGAAGGGCTTGGCTGGAAATACCAACCTTTGAATTGCTCTCACTTATGTGCCCATAAAACTATTTTTGTAAAGGGTTCCATAACCACATGGGAAAATATAACAAGGACAATTTTGTCAAATTTAGGCAAAACTGACTTCTGTGATCTAAGTATGGAATGTCGCCAACAGAGTCATGTGTATGAACACGTGATTGCCAGTGGGGTCATGGTTTTGGATCAGAAGATTGTGGGGTCTTCAAGATGAAGTCTTCTTCTTTTTTTTTTTTTTTTTTTTTTGGATTTTTGAGACAGAGTTTTACTGTGGTTTTTGGAACCTGTCCTGGAACTAGCTCTTGTAGACCAGGCTGGCCTCAATCTCCCAGAGATCCACCTGCCTCTGCCTCCCAAGTGCTGGGATTAAAGGCGGCACCACCACCGCCCACCAAGATGTAAGTCTTTAGGAGAGGAAATGACACTGGAAATGTGTCCCTGCAGCAGGTCTTGATCGCATCTGTCTGTCTGTCTGTCTGTCTGTCTGTCTTTCTGTCATCTGTCATCTATCTAACTCTCTCTCCCTCCCTCTCCCCACTCTGCCTCTGCCTTGCCTCTCTCTCTTCCTTTCCCCACAACCTTCCTCCCTCTCTCCCTCCTTTCCTCTCTCTCCCTCTCTCCCTCTTCCTCCCCTTCCTTTGTTCCTGATGGGACCAGACACCACAAGTTCCTGCTGCTTTGCTTTTCCCAGCATGGTAGCCTTGTGTCCCTTGAACTGTGAGCTAAGGTAAACTCTCTTTAGCCTGCTTCTGGTCGTTATTTGGTCACCCCAACAGGAAAGACAACTAGCCTGGTGACCTTGACTTAGTAATATGGATGCCATTCTGGTGTTATCCTCTCTGGGTGGGCAGCAAATGTGGACTTACGTCATTGTTAAAGGTTACAGAGTTTCCCAGCACATATAGCTTATGTAACCAATTATTTTATGATGGGCGTTGTGTCATTTCCAATATCTTATTAGTATGAGCAAAAATCATAATGATGCAGTTTAGACACCATATGTAACACTTGGTGATTTCCTGCAATCACTGAGAGGAATTCCAGAATGAAAATTCCTGGGTTAAAGAATATCTGAAACCAGGCAGTGGTGGAGAGAGTTCCAGGACAGTCAGGGCTACAAAGAAATCATATCTTAAAAAAAAAGAAACCAAAAAAAAAACCAGAAAAAGAAAAGAGAAAAAAGACTATTGGGACTTATTCCAGGACAAGCTGTGCGGCACCAAACACTCTCCATGCATCTCCAACAACGACCTGCAAAAGTTCAGTCTGTTTCACAGGTATTAAAGGCAGCCCACTTCCATCTCATTCTGTGCTTTTCTGCTACATAAAGTCTCTCTAAAGCAAATGCCAGGGGTATACCACAATTCTTCAATTTTATAGCCTCAAAAATTCTATTTCTACTTTAAATAAAGTTTGTTTTTTATTACATGAGAATGGCTGTAAGAAAATGACCCCAACAATGTCAGCACACCCCTGGCTAGCTGCTGAGAATTCAAGCAAAACTTTATTGCACAAATCTGAAGAATAGAGAGGCTATGGCAATAAATCAGTTGGGGATAGTTCCATAACTTGGGACACATTGAAGAAGCTGAAAACCAAGCATTAGAGGTATTTCCTTGAGTTTATTCTTTAAACAAGAGGTGAGATAATGTATCCACCAACTTAAGAGTTAAGGACTGGTTTGTAGGAAAGCTATTTAAATAAGTCTCTAACAGGCAACACTGAGTTCTAGGGTACTTTTTCTTCTCAGCATTTAACCACATGAAAATGAACAACAAAAGTACATGAAAAAGTTTGGATAATCTTCTGAGAACAAGGTCTGAAAAAAAATGACTTTGACTTTATGCCCATACATATTTGATATTTATCCACAAAATTAGGAAGACAGACACATTACAAAAAATGGTTTCTGTGCGTTCTGCTCTGCACAGCTATCATCTTAAGTGATTCTGAGCTCGCCTGGTAGCCGATGGCTTCTGGTGAGTGATGGTTGTATCTATGACAATTTGGATACTTTTCTAGGGTTTAATGGGCTGTTTGGCTCATAGTTGTGACAGTCACTACAGAACCCTGGTGGTTGATACTGTCTCTGTTTAGAATTGATTTCACATTGAAATGTGTCTCTGAATTTCTATTCATAAAGAGCCCAGATGGAAGATGGATTGAAGCTGCATGCTAAAGTGAGAAAATGGCTGTGCCCTAGGCTACAATGTTTATCTTCAGGGATACTTCCAATAAAGCGAGGGGAAACTGACATTTTCTGTGGTGCTTTGTAGCATATCATCTGTATCTGCCAATGGGATAAAGTTTAAACCATTGTTCAAAAACAACAGCCTTTTAAGACAGTGTGAAAATTTCCAGGAAAAATAACATACCTGGGAATTAACTTCCCATGAAAGGTTGGGGTAAGTATAAAGGGGAAAGATGAAGTTTTACTAAAGATCCATCCTCTGTTATGAAAATCCTAAAACTTCAGTAAAGAACAAAAAACTGGCATGGGGAGATGGCTCAGCTGGTACAGGGCTGGCCTTGAAGGCATGAGGACCTGAGTTCAGTCCCCCGAACACACAGTGGTATGTGCTGGGAACCCCAGTGCTGGAGAGATGAAGATCCCAAGGGCCTTCTGGTCAGCCAGAGAGCCTGGTGTAATTGGCGTGGCTAGTGAGACACGGCGTGCTGGAGCCAGCCTGGCATAATTGGTGAATTTCTGGCCAGTGAGGCCCTGCTTCAAAAAGAAAAACACGCAACATCAAAGGAAGAACACGCAGTTGTCTTCTGACCTCCACATGCATGTATACTCACGAGCCCTGCACATACATGGGCACCTGCACACACACGGGCACATGTACACACACACGGGCACCTGCACACACACGGACACATGCACACCCATAAACATGCACACATATGTGAGAAAGAGAGAAAGGCAGAGAATATAACACTTTATAAATTAAGGCCCTTGCCTTCTTCTTCAGTAAGATGGCTCAGTGCGACAAAGACGTCAATCTGCTACACTGCCAGTTAAAAAGAAAACTATGGACATGCTGGAGTTTGAGTAAATAGTTCTAAAGTTCATGTGAAAGAAGGAATATTTAGTATGTCCGAATGTGTTCCAAAAGCATGCTCCACTGAGGAAGCTGTGTGACCGTAATGTAACAGTAAAGCTGAGGCCACGAAAAAGAAAATGATGTCGCACTGGTGTGTAAGAAAACAGACCCTCAATGTGATGCGACAGAAATGGGAGGAGAGTCACCTGGACGGCGGTGGCAGTGTCATAAAGGAGCGTTTAGCATCAGGCAAACTCCTGAATGTGGGGGCACACCTGTCACACCAGCGCTTGGAGGGTGGAGGCAGGGGACCAAAGTCCAAGGTCACCCCAGCTTCAAAGTGAGTTCAAGAAAAGAAAAAAAAAAGAAAGAAAGAAAAGAAAAAAGAGTTTTTTGTTTTTGTTTTTAGCAAGGTATGGCGGCACAACAGCAAATGTTTAAACACAAGCAGGTAAAGGTAAAAACTACGATCTCACACACCTTTTGACCTGTTGAGGGAAAGAAAATCAAGAGACGCTGTCTCATTTCCTACACTAAAACAGGCTACTCTGTGAGGCAGGGCGGTGCACACTTGAAATTCCACACCAAAGTGGCTGAGACAGGAAGGCTCTGAGTTCAAGGTAAAAAATAAGTAAATAAATAAAAAGAAGCTACAAACATTAAATGCAAAATGTAGAATGCAAACATACTAGGAAAAACCAAAAAGTAAAATCCAAATGTAACTGTTGATCTTCTTAGACTGGAGATATATGTATGTATGTATATAGTTCCCAGAAACTATATATATAAAGGTAAAAGAAAAATAATAAATTTGGTTAATAATACCTGAATAATTTCACTCTTAATAGAAATAAGAAAAATTGCTCAATCATATTCAACAAAATAAGTAGTCATTAAAAGAAAGTTAAACATTCCAGAAAAATGGGCAAAGAGCATAAAAAGGCCAGGCAAACTTACAAAAGAGCAAGTATTCTTGACTAATAAACACATTTTTAAAAAGTCTTAAAAACCACAGAGAAATCTTGTCTAAAAAAATAAAAAAACAAACAGAAAGGAAAAAAAGAAGAAAGAAAGAGAAGGGAAAGGAAAGGAAAGAAAAACAAGAAAAGAAAGAATATTCAGGGGCTGGCCTAATGATTCATTCGGCAAAGTTGACTGCCTCCAAGTCAGAAGACCTGAATTTGATCTTCAGGACCCTCCACATGAAACTTGTACAAGTTATACTCTGACTTTCACATTCATGTGCACGCACATATGCATGTACACACAAATCTTTAGAAGTTAAGAATATTCAGGACCTGCAAGGTTCAAATTTTGGTTTTTTTAAAATAGATGCAATATATATTCATACATGTTGGGGGAAAAGTAAAATGCTAGATGCCAAATGTTAAAATTGTTAGCACATTGTGAGCTGTGGAGAGGAAACCCTGACTATATTGCTGAAGTTGAGAACCCATCCTGGGGTTCATCAGATGATTAAATGGAGAGCTGTAGCATCCTACCCACAGTCCTGTTATCTCCAGAGAGATTATTTCAGTATGTCAGGGACAACTGCACCCCCATATTGTTATGCAGAAACAAACTGAGTGTCCATCAATTGATGAGGGGATAAAGAAAATGTGGTTCATCCATACAAATTAATGCTATTCAATCACATATAATAAAGCCTATCATTTATGGCAACATAGACGGAGCGAGTGATCATCAAGGAATAAGCCAGGCATTGAAAGACAAAGGTGGTTTGACCTTGTAGATGGGACGTGGGCAAGACTTCATAGATGTTTGAGAGCAGAATGATGGTTGCCAGTGCTGGGGCAACAAGGAAGGGGCAGGAAACCTGGTTGGTCAATGGGAACTAAGTCATTGTAGATTGAATAACAAGTTCTGGTGTGATTCATGGGACACCTTGGGTGGTGGTAGACTATATAGTTCCCAGAAACTAGAAGAAATGATTTTGAATGGTCTTCTCACAAAGAAAGGTCCGAGGCTTGAGTAGATACATATGCGCAGGCTGGAAAGATGGTTCATCAGAAAAGGATTTGCCATGCAAGCCTGCAGACCTGAACTGGATTTCTAAAGCCCACCGAGCAAGCCTGAGGCAGTGGTACACGTCTTTAATCCCAGCACTCCGACAGTGACATGGGGAGTCTCCCAGAAGCTCACAGGCCAGCTGGTCTGGAACCTTCACCATGACAGAGACAACAGAGATCCCTGCCTCGGCAAGGCGGATGGAGGGAACTAACTGCCAGAAGCTGTTCTCTGATCTCCACGTGTGAAACACAGCACTGCCCAAACATGCAGTAAAACATCTAAGCGATTCTCACACTGATCTAGATATTACTCAATGAACACATATACAAAAACATCACACAGCACTCCATAAATCTTTGCAATTTATGTATCAATTTAAAAATAAAATTTAAAAAATGTTGGCACTGGGAGGTGGAATTACAAATGAATTTACCTTCTTATTGGTTTTTTATATTTTCTAAATTTCTACAAGGGAAAAATGGGTTGTAAAGCAGAATCCTGTTTTTCTATGATTAGTATATGCCTAAAACCATATAAAGAAGCCCGTCACTTTAAAGAGAATACTTTGGTTCGCCCACAACAGAAAGGACATGACATACATTTTCAGCTTCAAAAGTGAAATAATTATTTCCCTGTATATGCTGTAGTAGGAAGTCAGTGGGGTGATTATCAGGGCACTAATTTTAAATTCTCCCCTGCTAAACAAAAAGAATCAACAACACTTTTCTGTAATACCAGTGGTTTGAAAGAATTCTCAATGGGCCAAGCAATTAGTAATAAAGGTGACAAACCCCACAGTAAAAGCAGTGGAAAGGTATTGACATATCTTGAGGCATGCCTCTGCTGAGTTCTTTGAACTGAAAGCAAAGACTGGATTTGTCTGGAATGAGGCTTTATCTAGGGAGCCGAGTCTGCCAGAATTGAAGGAAGAAGGAAGATGGCTGTCACGATAGCCACTGAAGTGATAAGGAGTGCAGTGCCTAATACATGTTCTTCTGTGTGAGAGTCAGTTTCCAAATGAACCATTACAACACGAAAGATGAAAACAGTGGCCTCCCCCAGGAAGTCACAGTAGGTCCCTCCCCCAGGAAGTCACAGTAGGTCCCTCCCCCAGGAAGTCACAGTAGGTCCCTCCCCCAGGAAGTCACAGTAGGTCCCTCCCCCAGAAGTCACAGTAGGTCCCTCCCCCAGGAAGTCACAGTAGGTCCCTCCCCCAAACAGCATAAACCTTGAGTACATCAGGAGCACCTGGTGTGTCTCACCACAGAGGCCACTACTGGGAGCTTGAAGGTCCTTGCTCCCTCCCACAGACAAGCACTAAGAAAACAGGAATGTCAAAAGGCAGGATTTTCTTTCCAGTGGAAGAGACGTAGAACTTGGTTTTCCACCCAGAAGCCTGGGGACAGAGGTAGTTAATAACCTAGTGATTTATGGTATCTGTAGGGTCAGGCCATACCAAGATCCCACAAGCAGGATTGGAGGTGGCTAACAGTGTAGGTGACCTTTGCATGATCTGTATGGCCAGGGGCTTCACCAGACTCCCACAACCACAAGAGATGGCTAAACAGCCCAGATGACTTCTAGGCTTTCTGTATGACTGAGACCACACCGGATCCTTCTCTAGCCCTTAAGATAAAACATGTAGCCTCTCTGTAGAGCCCATCTTCATGGAAGAAGGCACACACTTTGCAAAGAGTTGCTTTGGTGTAATCACACTTCCTTGTACACAAGGGATTGTGTTACACCAGGAGACTTTTTTTCAAAATTGCACCATACTTAAATATGCCTAAAATAAACTCCTCAGGGTCAGGGTAGTTTGAATCAACACTGGCTAACTAAGGCATGTTGAGCATGTTTTCCTTCTTGCCTCATGCAAATTGGCACTCTGCTGGCCCTGGGGGGTCACAGCGACCCCCATAGGTCACAAATGAAATGACAAAACAGCAAGGGCAGCTCTGGAATCATAAGAACCTCCTAACAGCGTCTATAGCTGGGACAGCGGTAAGGTGTTGACAGACCGTGTGGATCTGGAAAAGATTCGCCTGCTCCTGGATTAGTTGTGCAGTAAGGAGCTAGATGGTAGGGATCAAAGGGGGGATGTGATCTAGAAGGCTCAGGAGGATCACTGTTGATAACAGACTAAAGGGGCTGGGGGAGCTGGGGCAGTTAACCTGAGCCAGCGCCAACAACAGCTCTGACTCCCATAGGGTCACACAGTCCTTGTGTCATAGCCCTTGGTGGCCTGTCTGTCTTGAGGAAGGACAAAAATCTCTCCTGTCTGGAATCTCTTTAAACTGTGGAAATGTAGTGCTCGCACTTACATCTGATGCCAGCAACCACTGGGATACTCTTAGCAATGCTTATTCTGTCCTTGCAATCCATTTTATATGCCTGAGGATGTTGATGTCACAGTGCCTGTGGTGGAGGTCAGCGGACAACTTGTGAAAGCTGGGTCTCTATTTTACCATGTGGTTCCCACATGTGAATGACAACTGGAAGATTCTCTCCTTCTCCTGTGAGCTGAGGGGATTGAACTCAGGTCTTCAGGCTAGGTGGGGAGTGCCTTTACTTGCAGAAAGATCTGTTTATTTAGGTTTTCAAAAGTGAAGTTATGCCGGGCAGTGGTGGCCCACACCTTTAATCCCAGCACTCAGGAGGCAGAGGCAGGTGATTTCTGTAAGTTCCAGGTCAGCCTAGTCTACAGAGTGAGTTCTAGGACAGACAGGACTCTTACACAGAAAAACCCTATCTCGAAAAAAACAAAAAAAAATGTGAAGTTACTTTTAAAAACTTAAACAAATCCTACCTAGATGGTTTGATCTGGCCTGACCTTAAATTGATTACATTTTAAATGGTAGTTTGTGCTATGACACATGAAGATGACAGGGTATTAAAACATGTGTGTATATTTAGAATCATTTCTGTACTACTGTTTATATCCTCCACTCTGAGAGACATTGTTCTAGATAAAAGGAATCTGGCATGGCAGGAGGGCCAAGGGAGAGGTCGCCCTGAGCCCCACACTGGGGCTGTGGGACTCATAGCAGAAGCGTGGCTCTGTGGGGGTCACCTGAAGCACTGCAGCCGAAGTTCCAGGGCGAAGCCGCCAGCTTGGTATTCTTTCCCATCCATGACTGAGGGGACCGTCTCTGTGTCCTCCACTATGATAGCCATCTCACTGTCTCGTTTCCCCAGCATGCTCCGGTCGTTGATGTTGGCAGAACCTAAACAGAGAAACAATAGAAGTGGACAGCTTCTCCTAACAGCTACTGCCAATGGCCAACCCTTCCCCATGCTTCCTGACTCTCAACACCCCAATTTTGTCAAAGATGTCTAGGGAAGATGTAGTTTAGGGAGGTAGGGGCCTCCTTAGGATCAACCCAAGCAAGACCTTTGATCATTCTAAAGCAGCCTAGAATCATAATGTCACCATCTTTATCAGTGATTAGCTTAGGAGATGGCATTTGACATAGTTCCAGACAACATGAAGGATAGCTTCCAAGGGGCTTCTGAGAAAGCAGAACTTTATACTATCTCTTCCATCCTTAGGATACTGATGTCAGAAGATTTCATCTACAGCCATCTTTCAAACATGAGGGCTGAGCCAACAAGAATGCTCACAGACTGGAGAGACAGCACAGCAGTTACAGGTGCTTCCTGCTCTTGCTGGGGACCCAAATTCATTCCCAGCACCCATGTCAAGTGGCTCAGAACATTCTGTAACTCTAGATTCAGAGGATCTGATGCCTTCTTCCATTATGTGTCCCTGAATGAAATAATAATTTTTTTTTTTTAAAAAAAAGGCCCTACAAAATGTTGTGGAATAAAACTTTAACTAGGAGCTGGGCGGTGGTGGTGCACGCCTTTAATCCCCAGCATTTGGGAGGCAGAGGCAGGCGGATCTCTGTGAATTTGAGGCCAGCCTGGTCTATAAGAGCTAGTTCCAGGACAGGCTCTAAAGCTACAGAGAAACCCTGTCTCAAGGGAGGAAAAGATGTGCTACATTTGTTTAACTATGTAAAGATATGTTGCTGTTTTACTGTGCCTGACTAAGGCACCTGATTGGTCTAATGAAAAGCTCAATGGCCAATAGCTAGGGCTGGGTGAGGGTGGCAGACAGAATAAGAGAGGAGAGACAAGAGAAGAAAGGAAAGAATAAGGGAGAAAGTGAGGGAGATGTACAGGGTCAGCCAGGCAGCCAGACACAGTAGGACACACAAAAGGAAAGAAAGGTAAAAGGCCCAGAGGCAAAACAAAGATGAAGAGAAAATTAAGATATATGAGCTAGTGGGGCAAGCTTAAGATAAGGCCGAACATTCATAACTAATATTAAATCTCCATGTTATAATTTTGGGCTGGCAGTCCAAGAAAGCCTATTACAACAAAATCCGGAGACTCTAAACTAGTTAACACTGGAGCTTTCTTATCTTGTTTATGAAACAATGTATCCTTATTGTTTCATATACTTCCGGTTTCTACCTGCATCTCAAAGGAAGCTGACTGACTCATGAAGGAGAGTTCAAAGAAAACAGGCACATCAACTGGCTCAGCACAGAAGTTGGGCTTTTGTTCTTGTTTGAAAAAAAACAAAAACCAGAACAATCTTTCTAGTCTTCAAGTTGTACAAGGAATGTTAAATGCCAGGCGTGCATTCCCAGTCAATGGCTAATCTGAGTCACGGTCTGCCCTCGATAGCTGTAGCCCTCCACCTCTGCTTGTGTGGCAGGCTGTAGCCTTGGTATCACCTTCCCTCTATTTTTGATGGAGGAGTGTCTATGTGTTAATTTCATTGGTTAATAAAGAAACTGCCTCGGCCCTTTTAATAAGACAGAAAATTAGGTAGGCGGAGTAAACAGAACAGAATGCTGGGTAGAAGGCAGTCGCCATAGTGAGTCGCCATACCTCTCCTCTCCGAGATGGACGCAGGTTAAGATCTCTCCTGGTAAGTGACCACCTTGTGGTGCTACACGGATTACTAAATATGGGTTAATTAACTAATAAGAGGCTGAAATTAATGGTCCAGGCAGTGTTTAAATGAATACAATTTCCATGTAATTATTTCAGGTGTAAAGCTAGCCGGGTGGCGGGACGCAGCCATGCCGTTCCTTCTACATATTTTGAAACCTCAGTTGGGGCAGTAGTGCCGCAGGCTTTTAATCGCAGCACTCGGGAGGCAGAGGCAGACAGACCTCTGTGAGTTCAAGGCCACCTGGTCTAGAGATAAAACCTCAATTCCCCAAGGATGTTGACTTCCCCTTGGCAAGGACGAGTCTTTTATTTCAGATGTGTACAATACACTCTTTCTTATTGCCTGATTCCTCACAATATATTAATGCGGGTCAAGGAAAAGCATGTATTTGCACTAATTAGCTTTAGCATTACACCATAAGGTTTGCTAACTTTTTCAATGAAAATATAATCACATGATTTCCCCTCTTGTCTTTTCTTCTTCCAGCCCTTCCATGCCCCCCATTGTCTTTTCTCAAATTTATGTCTTCTTTTTAATTGCTATATATGCACATAAGTGTAACAATAATGATACTGTTATATGTATAAATGCATAAGTACAACCTTCCTAGTCCATTTAGTGTGACTTGAATGTATATGGTCCCGGGGCTGACCATTCGGCTCTGGGTAATTAACTGGGGGTTCATCCCTTGAGACTCTTTCTCCCACCCTCAGTGTTCCTTAGTGGCCCGCAGCTCTTTGTTCAGGTGTGGAACCCTCCCCCTTCCACGTCAGTTGTTGCACTTGCTCAGATCTTTAGCCAGGCATGTTGGGCTGCAGGTGGGGAGAATTTGCTGGAATGCAGCATTTGTATCCCCCCTCTCCAGCCCATGCATTCCTTCCTAGGTGCATGAAGGGAACTCCCCGTGCTTCTTTGGGACTTCTCTCTCTTCCTTCCCTAAGCAGAGACCACTCAGAGACTGGGTCTGCAAGATTGGGTTGTGCTTCTCTAGCCAAGATCAGAACTCTGTGGATGAGAGCCAGACTGGAACCCCCACATATGTATCCATTAGCCCCGAATCCATCCATCCTATTGCAGCAGCCCCCAACTCCAAAGGGCGGGAGTACACTCCTGGCATTGTGGGCTGAAATGTTAGAGACAGGAGTAGGTGCTGTCTGTACAAGCCACTGAAATAGGCCTGGCAGGAATGCAAGATTTTGTCTCTCACCCTGACTACCAGACTGGAGAAACAATGGGTACCAAAGAAATGGGAATTCCCCCACAGAAATCCCAAGCTGGGAGAAAAAAAATAAATGGGGCAGACAGGAACTTGTCTCCTGGCAAGAGGTTTCACAGTTGTAACAACTTAGCAGAGGACCTCACAGCCTGAGAGTGAAGCCCGGCAGTGATGGTTAGTGCTGGGCACTTCCTTGGCCTCACAGCCCAGCTAATGCTCGGATGGCCCAATGTTTTGGTTTTTGCCAATCTAGGTCTTTTTAAGAACCATTCCTATATGAACAAACACGAGTGTCTTCTTTTATGGCCTGGGTGTTCTCTCCTGGCACTGCGGTAAATTCCCCTGCCAGCTTTCTAGGAGATTTACCATTCTTCATTTGAAGGAGTTCCTTAAGCGTTTTAAAATTTTTATTATGTGATGTGTGTGCATGCACACGTGGTGTGTGTGTGTGTGTGTGTGCGCGCGCGTGCGCGCGCTCGTGTGGTCTGTGGGGGGGCTATGGATAGGTGTGACAGGGTGTCCGCTAAGGCCAGACTCATCAGATCTCCTGGAGGTGGAGTTACTAGCGGCTGAGAGCCGTTCCACGTGTGTGCTGAAAACTGAACCCAGGTCCTCTGCAAGAGCAGTGTTCACCGTCAGCCGGAGCCACTTCTACAACCGCTCCTTATGTGTTTTGAAAATTAAATGTTTTATGAATATCTTCCTTACATTTCCAACATTTTATTCCCTTTACAGTGATTATTATTACTTCCAAGCAAATTAATTTCTATTTTCTCATCAGCAGAAAATGTCCCAAGAATCAGAAGAAAAGAAATGTGATAGGAAAGATCATTTGGTGAAAAGGAAGGAGGATGTGAGGGAGCAAGCTGATTGGCACCACACTGAGGGCACTCCTGTGCTGTGGGACAACGGTCTGTATCCTGTCAATTATATTTTAAATACGCACTGATTGGCCAGTAGCCAGGCAGGAAGTAGAGGTGGGGCAAGGAGAACAGGAGAATTCAGGGAGAGGATGCAGTATGCGGCCGTGACCTAGCCACAGAAGAAACAAGATGTGACTGCCTCACAGAATAAGGTACCGAGCCACGTGGCTAACATAGACAAGAATAATAGGCTAATATAAGAGTTAATAAGAAGTCTGAGTTACTAGGCCAATCAGTGTATAACTAATGTAGAGCTCTGTGTGATTTCTTTGGGATTTAATGACTATGGGAACCAGGCAGGACAAAAACCACATACAACAGTCCTGAGAATTGGCATGAAGGAAATTCTGAGGGAGCAGGTGGCCCTGCAGGGAGCAGCTGAAGGACACTGTGGGAACACAGGCTCTGCCCTGCCTACTGCTGAAGAACCTCCAAAGGGACTTAAAGGAGGGTTAGTGAGCAGAGTGAAGACTTTTAAATCCCTCATCCTAAAGAAGAGCCACAATCCACCTGTGGCTCTAAGGAGCCGCGGGCCTAAGGGTAAGTCCCTCTGACTGGAGAGGACTGTGCTTGATCCCGAGGGGACCAATGCACCTGCAGGCCTGTGTGCCACATTGGTGGAGATAGGTCCCAGACAAGCGCCCAGCCTTGAACATGTCCGTGTTCTCAGTTCCAGGATTACACTGGGGAATCAACCGAGGCCTCAGTGTAAACAAACTACGAAAGCAGCAAATCGGAAATGAATGTGCTTTTAACAAAAATGAGGGCAGTTCTTTGCAATAGTAGAGAAAATAAAAATAGCAAATTGGAGAGTGGTTACAGTTGAAAAGAAAGGAACAGCCCTGTGAGATATGCAGCAAACAAAAGTGTATAAACAAAGATAGAATTGGAAATTATGTTAAAAAAGTATGCTAAGATCTAAGAAAACAAAAAATATTAGCTTACATAGTTTAGATAAATAAGGCACATGACTAAAATAAAACCACACTGCACGTTAGCAGGTATAGACTATAGAGTTTCATAAAGAATTATGGCTCTTCTTTTCTCTTGTTTTATATTAAATGGCCAGACATCTGTGCATATTTGTCATTTTTCTATTTTTCCTCTTAATGAAAATAGTCCTCTTTCATACATATATTCTAACTATGGTTTCTCTTCACCCAACTCCTCCCATCAAAATCCATACCCGACCTCTGATTTGAAGACAAACAGACATTTAAAAACTAACAATAGAATAAGATAAAACGCAACCGAGAAAACTAGAACAGAAGCCAAAGAAAAAGCTCAAGAAACATGCACAGATGCAGAGACACACACTTACACATGGAGAAATCACAGGAAATCATAAAATCAAAACCTGCAAAATATAGAAAAAGAAACCAAAAGCTAGAAAAAAACATCCTGACAAACCATGAGACAAAGCGCCTCCAAAAATGCCACTGATGTGTTGGCCGCCTACTGGGCATAGGGACTGCCCTCAAGTATGGTCTGGGTGCCCAGTGATACTCTGCTGGAGAAAACTAATTGTTCCGGGCTAGGGCTGGGAGCTTGTGTCTACTTTCCCTCTCAGTGCTGGGACCCCATCTGGATCAGACCTGTACAGGCCAGCGCATGCTGCCAGTGTCTCTGTGCGCTCATATGCATCAGTCCTGTGGAGTCTGGAAATCTTTTTGTCCTTGTGTCCTCCATCCCCATTGACCCTTAACTACCTTTCCACCTTCTCTTCTGCAGGGGTCCCTGAGCCTAGAGGGAGGGGCCTGATGGAGAAATCCCAATTAAGACTGAGTGTTTCAGTGTCTCTCATTGTCTGCACATTGTCCAGCTGCAGGAGGGAGTTTATAGCAAAATGTCACTAGGTGTCATTTTATTGCCATGTTCATTTATCAAAACAGTTATATTTATGATCAGATGTTTCTCTCCTGACCACTGTTCCCAAATACCCACTGGTCACTTCCCAAATAACTGAATCAGAGATTTAATATTACTTATAAATGCTCAACCAGTAGCTCAGGCTTATTACTAACTAGCACTTACATTTTAAGTTGATCCATATCTTATATGCCTTATTTATGCTCTGCCATGTGGCAGTACTGTTATTAGCATGACATGTTCATCTCCTGCTCCGCCTCCTTCCCATCATACTTTGTTTGGTTGCCCTGCCTAAACTTCTTGCCTGGTAACTCGTCAATCAGTGTTTTATTAAACCAATTCGAGTGACAAATCTTTACAGTGTATAAGAGGATTGTTCCACAGCAAGTATGTGGTTTTGTCCTAGCTCCTATCTAGCCTCAGGTTCTTGGCTCCCTCAAGCAGCCTTGGATATGGTTCTTTCTCACGGAGTGGGCCTTAAATCCAAGCAGATATTAGTTGGTTATTCCCACATGCCTTATGTTACTATTTCACTAGTAAATCTTGCACACAGGTCATCATTTGGAGATCAAAGTGTTTGTAGCTGGGCTGGTGCTTGCCTTTTTCCTCAGGCAGCATGCAGAGTACCTTCCAGTACGGTGAACACTAGTCCATAGGGCTAAAGGCTCTAGAAAGGCACCAGCTTGACTTCTCCATGTTCAAGGAGTTGTGTAGGTGTTATGTTCAGCAAGAGGGCTTTATTATCAGTTTGTAGAGACCAATCAACAGCCTTGGCAATAGCCTGGGTTGTCTGGGGGTTCTCATAAGCCAAAAACTCAATTAGAATTAACTTATTCCCAAAACTAGAGGCTTCATTTGATGGTGAGAGATGCCCAGTTGGGGTTCCATTTCCCCCATTATTTGGATTTTCAATTAGATCACCTTCGTATGTGAACATATTTTGGGAACTTTCTACTGTATTAGGTTTCCATACCCCATCCCTCGATGGCCATAGTTTTAGGTGTCCCTCCCTGTATTCCTTCCATCTCCATCTCTTTCTTCCCTCCTTCTCATTTGCTCCTCATTCTAGTCCCCTACCTTGTCCATCCATAATGATCTATTTATTTTATGATCTTTCCTTTCCTAGGGAGATCCATCCCTGCCCTCTAGCCCCTTACTCTGCACCTAACTTCCGTGGTTGTATGGATTGTAGCCTGCTTATTGAAGACTTAACAGCTAACATTCACAAGTAAGTGAATACACATTGTTATCTTTTCGGATCTGGGCTACCTCACTCAGGATGATTTTTTTCGAGCTCCATCCATTTATCTGGTTTTATGTCGAGGTCTTTGATCTATTTGGAGTCACGTTTTGTTCAGTGTAATAAGTCCCTATAGAGCAGTGGTTCTCAAGCTCCCTAGTACTGTGACCCGTGCTGTGATGACTCCTCCCCTCTACCACAAAATTATTTTCATTGCTACTTCACAATTGTAATTTTACTACTGTTATGAATCATAATGTAAATATCTGTGTTTTCTGATTGTCTTAAGTGACACTAGTGAAAAGGTTGTTCATCTCTGTGGGTTGTGACCCACAGGTTGAGATCAATTGCTCAATTGCTATGGTTCTCAGTCTTACTGGTACTGTGACCCTTTAATACCTCATGCTGTTGTGACCCCTCCCCTCGACCATAACGAATTTTTGTTGCTACTTCACAATTGTATTTTTTCTGTTATTAATCATAATGCAAATATCTGTGTGTTCTGATGGTCTTAAATGACACCAGTAAGAGGGTTGTACAAACCTGGGGATTGCGATCCACAGGTTGAGAACCATTGCTATTGAGTAAAGGACGTTGGGATAGGATGCTTTCTTAAAAAACTGTACTGCACAAATATTAAAAGAATCCATTTCTCTAGTCTTTACCCCTATGTGTGTTTATATATATAGATATTCAAGCTACTTTTACAGACATATACAAACATGTATGAATCTACACACATATATGTACACTGATCTGTGTATATTTTCTTGCTTCAGAATTAACCTTTTCCCAAAGAATATTCCATATAAGACATCTCATTACTGCTAGTTATGAGAATTTTTTTTCTTTTCTCAGTGAGGATAAAGATGAAAAGGGCATATAACTGTCAAAAAAGTGCCAAAATACTTCATGGCATTTAGCATTTAGCTTCTTGAAGGCTAGGGAATTATCTTAATTCAGCTGAGAAGCAACATTTTGTTTAAAACAGATGAGCAGAGTTCACAGAAGTTTCATATACCATCTCTACTGATAACAAAATTCACACAAGCACACACACACACACACACACACACACACACACACCGACCACTCAGTTTTCAGAGCGATTATATGCTGGCTAGTTTTATGTTACCATGACACAAGCTAGGGTCATCTGAAAGGAGGGACCTCAATCGAGATAACGACCCCATAAGATCTGGTCGTAGTGCATTTTCTTGATTAGTGATTGATGGGAAGGCCCAGTCCATTATGGGTGGTGGTCCTGGGTCTGGGCATCTAGTTCTGGGTTCTATAAGAAAAGAGGCTGAGCAAGCCATGTTGAGCAAGTCAGGAAGCAGCACTCCTCCATGGCCTCTGAATCAGCTCCTGCCTTCAAGTTCCTGCCCTGTTTGAGTTCCTGTCCTGGCTTCCTTCAGTGATAGACCACAATGTGGAAGTTTAAGCCAAATAAACCCTTTCCTTCCCAACTTGGTTATGGTGTTTCATCAGAACAACAGAAGCACTAACTATGGCAGGTTATTAATTTTGTGTATCTCATCCACCTTTCCAGTATTCATTCATGTGACAATATTAAATGAGAAACAGTCCAATGATATTAATGCAGGATGTTCAGTGTGTCTGAAACCAAAGGAGGCTGATGTCCACCCCTCTGTCCCAGAAGTTCCAACCCAGCATGTGCATGCCTCTCTCCTTGACCAGCGAGAAAAGGGAGCGTATAGAGTGCGCCTTGTATCGAGCAGGACCTTGAACTTAAAACAGGGCTATGCCATTTCACTAAAACACAATGCTTTCTCTACCCCCCCCCCCCATATCAGCAAAGCTGACAGCTCCACACTGTGAGTGAGAGTGTCCGAAACATAAACATTAGAAAACATACTGGTACATGCACCAGCAGTAAGACTTTAGCATCCTTCTGGCCTGATTGTTCCCTGGCCCTGAATCTGTAGAGAAGGTCAGATGACAAACACAGACCACACACATCATGTTTGAAATACTTTCCTTGCTGATTTCCTCTCCTCCCAATCCCAGAAATCTAGGCACTTGGACTCAACTAAAAATAAGGGAATAAAATAAATTAATAAAATCAGAGCTACTGTGATGGCTCAGCAGGTAAAGGCACTTGCTGCCAAGCCTAAAGATTGGAGTTCAATCCCCAGGACCCTCTTGGTAGAAACTCATTTAAGCTGGCCTCTGACTTGCACACAAAAATGCCTAGCATGCACAACATCAATCAACCAAACAACCAAGCAAAAAGTAAACATTTTTAAAAGGACCCGTGAGATCAGGCAGATGAATGGTTGTGTGGCTTCAGCCCTGCTTTAAATACTGTGGCATGCACAAAGTCCCCGCCATTGCTTTAGATCTCTAGTTCTGTATAGAGTAAAAATCAAAAGCAACAAAAAACAGGTCAGCAAGGATGCAAAAGAAAAGGTGTGACTCTGAAACAGTTTGGGTGTTATGTGACAAATCTCAACAGCCAAGGAAGCATGGGAAAGCAAGGACAATTGACAAGAAGCACGGCACAGCCCACACACTTACCTATGATAACTGTGTTATCATCAGCAATTAGCAGCTTGCTGTGGACATAGATGAGCTCAGTGACTAGGTTCCCTTCCAGCTCTGCGTGTGTTCTCAGGCCACAAAATGATATGTAATTTATCCACTGATTACCAACTGTAAATCAGAAAGAAAATACTAAAATCAACATGACCATGTCCAACAAAGACACACCAATGTGGAACTCTAAAGACTAAATAATCCAACGCTTAAGCAGGTTATTTAGAGTGTATATACACAATGTATAATTTCTTTAGCAAAATTTAACCAGGACATTTTTATGGTGAAAGGAAATAATATTGATAACTGAATGAGTGTCCTAATCTTATGATGTTGCTATAACACAACACCCAGAAGCCACTGAGGGGAGGAGAGGGTTTCAGTCCATCACTGAGGGAGGTCGGGGAGGGAACTCAAGGTGGGCGCTTAAAGCAGGGACCAGAGGAACGATGCTTGCTAGCTCACTCCCTGGCTTGTTTCCCGGCTCATACTTAGCTCTTTTCCTATCTATCCCAGAACAACCACCCAGGGTTGGTGCAGCCTACAGTGGACTGGGCTCACTACATCAATTACAGTAAAGGTCCTTCGTAGATATGTCCACAGGCCAACATGAGGTAAACAACTCCTCAGCTGAGATTCCCTTCTTAGATGACTCTAGGCTGTGTCACCAAAGCTGACTAAGACAATAGCTATATTAAAGAAAATGATATTGCGATGTCTTCTGTCTTTGGCAATCTAGAAATGGACTCCGATCTGAGCATTTCATGATTTGGTGAGTTAATGAGGAGTGGAGGCATAAAAGACAGAACATGATCCCATTGTCACAGCTGCACTGTCTCAGATGACACCTGTTGGCAGTTTAAGCTGGCGCACAAGGGCATGTCAAGATCACTGAATGGAGCATAGTCAGCATTGAATGGCAGTTAAGTTGGCCGAGGGCATAGAAATGTTGCCAGTTACATAACCCTCCCCCAGGATGGGGAGGAGGGCTGGGAGCTGTTGCCTTCCTGGCGTGGCTACTCACAGCAACTGTAGCTACCTGGACAGGAAGTCCGTCCTTCTCTCCCCCCCCCCCCCCCCCCCCCCCCCGCCAGCATTCCGTTATAGGTGGGGGAAGGTCTTATGAGAGCTCTGTCCTCCCTGAAAAGCTACTGGCACTTACTGGTTGCTAGAGAAAGAGAAGCCATTTTCTTCAGTGATGTAGCCACTGCATAGTTGCCCGTGCTCCTGCCAGCAATACTAATTAATTTTAGTGAGTCACTAAAAATCTAATATGAAAGCAGGAATGGGATTGGCTGGGGAGGAGGAGATGAGCGAGGGCAACAAAAGGTGAAAACACATTATATACATGTATGCAATTGTCAAAACTCTCCCTTACAGATCGCTAACATTAGGAAAAGAAAATAAGCTTTATCATGTTCGACATTGGGATATCCTTGTGTAGAGCGAAGGGTACCAGGCTTGTTTTGTAAAATAGCTGCTTGCTCGTCTTATCATAAGACAGGGACTGCATCCTGCATTCCACACCAAACTATAGACAATACCACGGTCTGTGTTCACCACAAGGTTTTATGTCCCCTCCCTCACAGTTGACCTGCACAAAGTCTAAGACTCAGAACAAAGGGAGATGGCCAAGCTGTCATGATTTCTGACAGAAGGAACATTCGAGACTGTGTCTTAGAAGGTTAGGAAATATAGTAACAGACCAGCAGTAACTCATCTTTCTTTTGCTGAACTTCCCATTTGTTACTTAGTTTGTCTACTTTGCCATGGATGCTCTATTAAGTGCAGGTATCTTAGGAAGAAATTTCTTCCTAAGTACACAGGGAGTTCTTCACTGAGAGATCACCTTCTCAGATGTACACAGGAGAATCTCTAAGTTCCCGGAAAGCCAGAGCTACAAGGAAAATCCCTGTTTAGAATAAAAACAAAAACCAAACAAACAAAAATCTCCTCTGATTTAAAAAAGGGGATTGTGTCCTCTTTGAAGTCCTTTATGTCCATAAAATTCTGGAAAAATATTTCTAAAATACCTAATTTTTATAGATATTGTAGTCTGGCACCATCACTGGGCCACGCATCACCATCACTGCCCTGCACATCACCATCACTGTGCTGCACATCACCATCACTGTGCTGCATGTCACCATCACTGCGCTGCACATCACCATCACAGTGCTGTATATCACCATCACTTCACTGCACGTCCCATCACTGCACATCAACATCACTGCGCTGTGCGTCACCATCACTGTGCTGTGCATCACCATCACTGCACTGTGCATCACCATCACCGCACTGTGCATCACCATCACTGCGCTGTGCGTCACCATCACTGTGCTGTGCGTCACCATCACTGCGCTGTGTGTCACCATCACTATCCTGCATGTCACCATCACTGTGTTGTGCATCATAAGTGCTGTGCTGCACAGCTTGACGTCATCGTCATTACTCAAGGCCATGGTGCCTGAACTTTGGATTCCTCTCTATCATCTAAGGTGGGCTTGTGACCCAGAGTATAACATTTTAAGATATAAAGCAGATTTTCAGTGGAACCATAGAGAAAAGTCTTTGCCAAAGCAAATATTTTTAAACAGGGATTTTCCTATTAAACGTTCCCAAGCTATGTTAAACAGAACTCAGTGTACACAGGTCTACACCTATTTCATAGGACTTGCTAGAGGCGCATTACAGAGCTGCATGTGTGGTTCTGTGGAGGATAGAGGAGGGGCTTAAGGTCCTGGGAAGTTAAAAGCAGGACAGGAAAGGGAGAGAAGTGGAGGGCAATGGAGGAGGAAGAGATGGGAAGAGATTGGAAGAGAGGGGAAGAGGTAAAATGTCAGCCTATAGAAACACAGGATGAAAGGACAGATGGAGCCCCGGAAATTGTCCGGTTATGGTTCAGAGTGATGTCACCGTGGATAAAGGCTATTGCCTCACAAACCTGCATTTCATCGCCGGAACCCATGGAAAGGTGGAAGGAGAGAATTGACTCCTGAACATTGTCCTCTGACTTCTACATGAGAGATGTGGCACGTGTCTTCTTCCAGTAATAATACAGTAAGTTCTACTAAGAATCTGAAGTAGTTCAACATCGCTTTCAACAGAAGGGTTATAATGAGTACTTGCCAGCAACTTGGATTCTAAGATGTGCAATGCTGTCTGAGGCTCAGGTGTGCACCATTCCACAGCAGGCCTAGGGCCTATCGTCCAAGCGCTTGTCAATCAGGGATGCCCAACCCACAGTGCACACCACCTTTTATGGCGCCTCACTCCAACAGTGCAACTCAGAACGTGAAAAATGACCTGAAGAGAAAGCTCACAGTACAGATTCCAAAGGAAGAGGGAAAGGAAGAAGAAGGAAGATGGAAGGAGGAGAAGGGAGAAGAAAAGCAAAAAAGGAAAGAAAAAAGAAAAGGGAGACAGGGTATGGGGGTGTAGGGAGAGGGGGAGGAGAGAGGAACAAGGCAAGAGAAAAAGTTCTTGCTAGGTGGTGTGGGCCTACTACAGCGAGGATAATCTCGTGTGACCTATCAGAGACAACCTGTGCTCACCTGCGACAGCAATGACCCCTGACTCGCACCTCTTGTGCTCCCGTGAAGAAAGACAAGCAAAAACAAACTGGTATTTTATTCTGTGAAGAAAACTGACTTCACAAGAAGTGAGTGCTAATGTGACGTCCCCAAGCTACAATGGGAACCAGAAAAACACCATCATGAAAAAAGGGAAAGGCAAGTCCTGGGGTTCCTAGCTGATGTGTCATAGGATAAGAGGCTCAGCAGACAACCTTCCAGGACCGTGGTTGACACCGCTGTCTGGATACCGGAAGGAAGTGGGCTCCACAAGCCTGCTGCAAGTTTACAAGGCAATTTTGGCAAAACAACAATGAAAACAAAAACAGAAAACCACCAAGAAGTAGCACAGGCTTATTACTTAAAAGTGGAGTTTGGGGTATCTGTGTATGTATAATCCTGCTCGAATACCCCTGGTCACTAGTTTATTTGGCTCTAAAAGGTTGTAATTCAGAAAAATTATAAAAATGATAAGGAAAGGCTTTAAACTGGACCCTGGGTCTCCAGAATATAGGCTCAGAGACTGGCTGGAGCTGGAATCATTTTCAGGGAATTTCACTTCCTCACAGCCTGTTTTGTTATTCAGAATAACTGAGCTCTTGCCTCTGGGCACCTCAGTCCTCCACCCAATCAGAGAGCCGGCCACTGGGGCTCTAAAACCACCAGAGCTAACAAGGCCGAACCCAACAACGTGACCCTTTGCTTCAGAAAAGGTCACTCTGTAATTAATCTTTCTTCGCCCGCCTTGTTCAGAATATGAACATTCCCCCACAGAGAGACCTTATTTTAACTTGTTCCCAGGGTGCTTAGAAATTTTCCCCCAAGCGGGTTTGCCATTGAAATTGTTTCTTGCTTTAAAATCCAATCTATTTCCTCTGAATGAAAAAGGCAAAAAAAAAAAAAAAAAAAGGAAAGTGCTTTATATTAAGCTCAGGACATTTTCACAGCTGAGAAAGGAAAGAATAAGCTTGCTTTGATTCCTGACTCTCCTATAACCTCACCTTCACCTTCCAAACCCCTGTCAGATGTTGCAGGATGCCCTTCTTACGCTTTTATCATTATGTCTTTTATAGACTGATTCGTCAACCCATAGAGATCAAGGTGACTCTCTGGGACATCTGCTCTCTCCTGGGCACAATTAGGTGACGCGTGTAACTAGCTCTGAACAGACTGCTGGTGAAAACTTCCTAAATACACAGCACTGACAGACACACATGTGCCTGTAATACAGATACTGTAGGACAGCGGTTCTCAACCTGTGGGCCACGACCCCTTTGGGGGTTGCACAGCAGATAGCCTGCATATCAGATATTTACATTACAATTCATAATAGTGGCAAATTACGGTTATAAAGTGACAACAAAAATAATGTTGTGGTTGGGAATCACCACAAAATGAAGAACTATATTAAAGGGTCACAGCATTAGGAAGGCTGAGAACAGCTGCTATGGGGAACATCAAACCCACTTATCTATCTATCTATCTATCTATCTATCTATCTATCTATCTATCTATCTATCATCTATCTATCTATTTGGGGGTGATAGAGTCTCACTATGTAGCTCTGGCTCTCCTGGAACTTACTATGTAGACCAAACTGGCTTTGAACTCACAAAGATCTGCCTACTTCCCTCTGCCTCTGGGTTTTTTTAAAAAAAACATTTATTTATTTATTATGTATACAATATTCTGTCTGTATGCCTGCAGGCCAGAAGAGGGCACCAGACCCCATTAAAGATGGTTGTGAGCCACCATGTGGTTGCTGGCAATTGAACTCAGGACCTTTGGAAGAGCAGGCAAT
This sequence comes from Arvicola amphibius, assembly GCF_903992535.2. Classification (NCBI taxonomy): domain Eukaryota; kingdom Metazoa; phylum Chordata; class Mammalia; order Rodentia; family Cricetidae; genus Arvicola; species Arvicola amphibius. Next base: position 46,663,914 of record NC_052057.2, read on the forward strand.
GCTCTTAACCTCTGAGCCATCTCTCCAGCCCCCCCCCCCAACCGGGTTTAAAGTGTACATCATCACATCCAGCTACACCCGTAGCTTTCAAAGCTATCATCCCCCCCGCCACACACACACAAAAGGTCATAAAAATCTATAGTTATTTCCATGGCATAAAATTTCCCTTTCTAACTGCAAACTACAGGGCTGGGATTATGGGTTTAGTGACTGGGTGCTTGCTCAGTGCGTATACAGTTCAATAGGTGGGTTTTTTGTGATTTTGTTTATTTGTTTGGGACAGGGTCTCACTATGTAGACCAGGCTATTTTCCAACTCACAGAGATTCCTCTGTCTCCCAAGTGCTGGGATCAAAGGTTTGCACTGCCACACCTCACAGATTTTTTTGTTTTAGGCAGATTTTTTTTTGAGATTCGTCTTCCCTGCATCCTAAATTGTCCTTGAACATGCTATATATCTAAGAGTGACCTTGAGCTTCAGACCCTCCCTCTATTTTCCGACTGCTCAGATTACAGCTGTGCACAACTTTACTTGGTTTATGTGGTTCTGGGATTAAACCTAGGGCCTTAAACATGCCAGCTAAGTCCTGTGCTGACTGAGCTGCATTCCCAAGTCCAGTTCAGTAGATTTTTTTAAAAAGTAGATTCACAGCCGGTGGTTTTGGCACATGCCTTTTATCCCAGCACTTGGGAGACAGAAACAGGTGGATCTCTGTGAGTTCGAGGCCAGCCTGGGCTACAGAATGAGTTCCAGGACAGGCACCAAAGCTGCACAGAGAAACCCTGTCTCAAAAAACAAAACAAAACATATATTCACAAAGTTGTATAACCATCACCCATACTTAATTTTAAGGTATTTTTATACCCCAATGCCCATCTAATTGGCATCTGATCATACCTACTCCCAGACCTTAGCAACCACTATAGAACTTTCTGTTGATATGGATTTGCCTACTAAAGACATTTCATAAAAAGTGTAACCATACAGTGCATGGCCTCTTTTGCCTGGCTTCTTCCAGTTAGCCCAGTACTTACATGGTCTGTTCATATTTTAGCGAAGACCATTTAATTCCTTCTTATTGTTTATCAACACTACCCCATCATTATGATGGACAGAGAATGACAGAACAGGAGACCCAATGTGTTTTTCTGGCCTTTGTGTACACACATATGGCCATGCAATTTATACATTGATGAGCTATTGAACACTATATGGTTTGCCTATTTTAACTATGAGCACTCATGTGCAACTTTTGCATAGATGCATTTTCTATAAAGAGAATTTCTGGCACATATTGAACTCTGTCAAACCTCTGAGGAACTATTGATCTGCTTTCAAAGGACACTGTACCAATTGCATTCCCAACAGCAATGTGTGAGGGTTTAGGTTCCATTATTTATACATCCTTGCCAATACCTGATCACTATTTTAGCCACCCTAGAGTGTGTGAAGCTGTATCTTATTGTGATTTCACTTGGTTTTATGCAATGGCTAATAATTTTTAAGCCTATTTTATGTATTTATTAGTCATCTCTGTATCTTCTTTGAAATCAAATGTTGATATAGATATGAATAATTTGCATTGGTATGGATTTTTAAGGTCAATTTTGTTATATGTATATGTATTTCTGATCTTGATTAAGGTATTGTGATTGTGTAGTTCATTTACAAATGTAATATATAATTAAGAAATATAGGTTATTAATGACTAATCATCGAAAATAGTCAAGCTTGTAGTTAGATTTTCTAGATATATAGAGATATATTTTAGTTAAGTAGGCATTCTTCATATCTTTCAAAGACTACAGAATATGGCATTTAATGTTTTAATAACTTAGGGCTTTTCATGACAATGAGACACGTCTGCTCCTGGCAGCACCAATCTATTTCAAGAGGAAGATAGGCATCAAAGAGGCTCCTTATGGAGTTTGATAGCCATTTGGGCAAGAAACTGCTCTTGCCTGGACTTTTGCATAAACTGGACACAGAGAACCCACAGAGAGAAGACTGCTGAACTTGCCTAAAGGTGAGATGGTCTTTTGGGGTTCCTGATTCATGAAAGAGTCTACGAGACATTCTGCAGGACACAGCAGAAAGTGACTGAACTGTCTTTGAAATTTCCTGCTTCATAAAAATGTCTGCTGCATACTATGGGCCTGTAGGCCGAAGATGGATGCCCCAATGGTACAGAGGAACTTTGGGTGGCTGTCCAGGCAGCCAGATGTTTCTGTCATTTCTAGAGTTTTAGAAGTTGCTTATTTCTTGTTTACTTAGGTAATATTATATCCTTCTGGAGTCTTTGATGGAGTTGGAGAATACATAGGTAGTTATAGTTTTCCTTAGTTATGATAAAAGATAAAGTAGATATAAATATTGTAACTGTAATTCTTGCTTGATGAACTGTTTTGTTATATATAATTTTACTATGTTAAAGTGAAAGCCTTTCTTTTTTGTTTAAACAGAAAAAGGGGAAATGATGGAGGAGTGTCTATGTGTTACTTTCATTGGTTAATAAAAAACTGCCTTGGCCCTTTGATAGGACAGAAAATTAGGTAGGCAGAGTAGACAGAACAGAATTGTGGGAGAAAGAAAGCAGAGTCAGGCAGATGCCTCAGTCAGTCGCCATGATTCTCTGACCTGAGATGGATGTAGGCTAAGATCCTTCATGGTAAGCCACCACCTCATGGTGCTACACACATTAATAGAAATCAGTTAATTAGATGTGAGAGTTAGCCAGTAAGAGGCTGAAACTAATGGGCCAGGCAGTATTTAAAAGAATACAGTTTCCATGTAATTATTCTGGGGTGTAAAGCTAGCCATGCAGAAGCTGGGAGGGATGAAAAGCAGGCCTGCTTGCCTCCTCACTACAAAATGTCTATTTAGATATTTTTAAAATGAGCTAATTTTGCTCATTACTGGGTTATAAGAATTTTTTTGCATAGTCTGGATAGTCCCTATTATATATGATGAGCAAACATTTTTCTCTCACTTTTTTTTTCTTTTTCTCTTCTCCACTTAAGAATGTACTTCAAAAAAGAACTGCCAAAACACCAATAATAACCTTTGCTGGAGAGGTTGTGGGGTAAGGGGCACACTCATCCATTGCTGGTGGGAATGCAAACTTGTGCAACCACTTTGGAAAGCAGTGTGGCGGTTTCTCAGGAAATTCGGGATCAACCTACCCCAGGACCCAGCAATTCCACTATTGGGAATCTACCCAAGAGATGCCCAATCATACAACAAAAGCATATGCTCATCTATGTTCATAGCAGCATTATTTGTAATAGCCAGATCCTGGAGACAGCCTAGATGCCCTTCAGTGGAAGAATGGATGAAGAAACTGTGGAATATATACATGCTAGAATACTACTCAGCGGTAAAAAACAATGACATCTTGAATTTTGCAGGCAAATGAATGGAAATAGAAAACACTATTCTGAGTGAGGTAACCCAGACCCATAAAGATGAACATGGGATGTACTCACTCATATTCGGTTTCTAGCCATAATTAAAGGACATCGAGCCTATAAATTTGGGATCCTTGCGAAGATAATAAGAAGGTGAACTCCCAAAAAAAGATATAGTAATCCTCCTGGATATTGGAAGTAGACACGATCGCCAGGCAAAATTGGGAACTTGAGGGTTGGGCAAGACTGGGCCAAGGGAAGATGGGGAGAGAAAAGTGTGAAGGGGAGAGCGGGGGGAGCTCGGAGGAATGGGGTGCTTGGGATATAGGAAGGGTGGATATGAGAGCAGGGAAGCATATATCTTAATTTAAGGAGCTACCTGAGGGTTGTCAAGAGACTTGACCCTAGAGGGGTTCCCAGGTTTCCAGGGAGACGCCCCCAGTTAGTTCCTTGGGCAGCTGAGGAGAGGGAGCCTGAAAAGGCCAGTTCCTATAGCCATACTGATGGATTTCTTGCATATCACCATAGAACCTCCACCTGACGATAGACGAAGAAAATGACAGAGCCCCACCTTGGAGCACCGGACTGAGCTCCCAAGGTCCTGATGAGGAGCAGAAGGAGAGAGAACATGAGAAAGAAAGTCAGGACCGTGAGGGAACCTCCAGCTGGCGACAGATGGGGAAGGTGACTGAGCCCCACATTGGAGCACTGGACTGAGCTCCCAAGGTCCCGATGAGGAGCAGAAGGAGCGAGAACATGAGGGAGAAAGTCAGGAACGAGAGGGGTGCGTTCACTCATGGAAACGGTGGGACAGAACTAATGGGAGATCACCAACTCCAGTTGGAATGGGACTGATGGATCATGCGACCAAACCCGGCTCTCTGACTGTGGCCAACAGCGGAGGCTGACTGAGAAGCAAAGGACAATGGCGCTGGGCTCTGATTGTTCTTCATGGACGGGCTCTGTGGGAGCCTTCTCAGCTTGGTCGATCACCTTCCTGGACCTGGGGGGAGTTGGGAGGACCTTGGTCTTAGCATAGAGTGGGGAACCCTGATGGCTCCTTGGCCTTGAGAGGGAGGGAGGGGAGGTATGGGTGGAGGGGAGGGGAGGGAAGGGGGAGAAGGAGGGGAGGGAAGGGGGAGGAGGAGGGGAGGGAGGGGGGAGGAGGAGGGAAGGAGATGGAAATTTTTAAATATAAAAAAAAATAAACCATGAGAAAAAAAAAAAAAGAACTGCAACAGTGAAAGGTGATACCTTAGTTTGTTGCCTTCCTCATCCACAACTGTCTCAAACATTATGGAACATGGTCATGGTATAGGTTGTAAGAAAGTACTATGAGCTCGTGGG